>NW_021703768.1:23936285-24324807 GCF_005190385.1 Monodon monoceros | reverse complement strand
TGTTGGAAGATTTTTAATCACAGTTTCAATTTCAGTGCTTGTGATTGCTCTGTTCATATTTTCTATTTCTTTCTGATTCAGTCTTGGCAGGTTGTGCATTTCTAAGAATGTGTCCATTTCTTCCAGATTGTCCATTTTATTGGCATAGAGTTGCTTGTAGTAATCTCTCATGATCTTTTTTATTTCTGCAGTGTCAGTTTTTATTTGTCCTTTTTCATTTCTAATTCTATTGATTTGAGTCTTCTCCCTTTTTTTATTGATGAGTCTGGCTAGTGGTTTATCTATTTTGTTTATCTTCTCAAAGAACCAGCTTTTAGTTTTATTGATCTTTGTTATTGTTTTCTTCATTTCTTTTTCATTTATTTCTGATCTGATTTTTATGATTTCTTTCCTTCTGCTAGCTTTGGGGTTTTTTTGTTCTTCTTTCTCTCATTGCTTTAGGTGCAATGTTCGGTTGTTTATTCGAGATGTTTCCTGTTTCTTAAGGTAGGATTGTATTGCTATAAACTTCCCCCTTATAACTGCTTTTGCTGCATCCCATAGGTTTTGGGTCGTTGTGTCTCCATTGTCATTTGTTTCTAGGTATTTTTTTATTTCTTCTTTGATTTCTTCAGTGATCACTTCATTATTAAGTAGTGTATTGTTTAGCCTCCATGTGTTTGTATTTTTCACGGATTTTTTCCTGTAATTGATATCTAGTCTCATGGCATTGTGGTCAGAAAAGATACTTGATACAATTTCAATTTTCTTAAATTTACCAAGGCTTGATTTGTGACCCAAGATATGATCTATCCTGGAGACTGTTCCATGAGCACTTGAGAAAAATGTGTATTCTGTTGTTTTTGGATGGAGTGTCCTATAAATATCAATTAAGTCCATCTTGTTTAATGTATCATTTAAGGCTTGTGTTTCCTTATTTATTTTCATCTTGGATGATCTGTCCATTGGTGAAAGTGGGGTGTTAAAGTACTGTACTATGAATGTGTTACTGTCGATTTCCCCTTTTATGGCTCTTAGTATTTGCCTTATGTATTGAGGTGCTCCTATGTTGGGTGCATAAATATTTACAATTGTTATATCTTCTTCTTGGATCGATCCCTTGATCATTATGTAGTGTCCTTCTTTGTCTCTTTTAATAGTCCTTATTTTAAAGTCTATTTTGTCTGATATGAGAATTGCTACTCCAGCTTTCTTTTGGTTTCCATTTGCATGGAATATCTTTTTCCATCCCCTTACTTTCAGTCTGTATGTGTCTCTAGGTCTGAAGTGGGTCTCTTGTAGACAGCATATATAAGGGTCTTGTTTCTGTATCCATTCAGCCAATCTGTGTCTTTTGGTGGGAGCATTTAGTCCATTTACATTTAAGGTAATTATCGATATGCATGCTCCTATTCCCATTTTCTAAATTGTTTTGGATTCGTTATTATAGGTCTTTTCCTTCTCTTGTGTTTCTTGTCTAGAGAAGTTCCTTTAGCATTTGTTGTAAAGCTGGTTTCATTGTGCTGAACGCTCTCAGCTTTTGCTTGTCTGTAAAGGTTTTAATTTCTCCATCAAATCTGAATGAGATCCTTGCTGGGTAGAGTAGTCTTGGTTGCAGGTTTTTCTCCTTCATCACTTTCAGTATGTCCTGCCACTCCCTTCTGGCTTGTAGGGTTTCTGCTGAGAGATCAGCTATTAACCTTATGGGGATTCCCTTGTGTGTTATTTGTTGTTTTTCCCTTGCTGCTTTTAATATGCTTTCTTTGTATTTAATTTTTGACAGTTTGATTAATATGTGTCTTGGCGTATTTCTCCTTGTATTTATCCTGTATGGGACTCTCTGTGCTTCCTGGACTTGATTAACTATTTCCTTTCCCATATTAAGGAAGTTTTCAACTATAATCTCTTCAAATATTTTCTCAGTCCCTTTCTTTTTCTCTTCTTCTTCTGGAACCCCTATAATTCGAATGTTGGTGCGTTTAATGTTGTCCCAGAGGTCTCTGAGACTGTCCTCATTTCTTTTCATTCTTTTTTCTTTATTCTGCTCTGCAGTAGTTATTTCCACTATTTTATCTTCCAGGTCACTTATCCGTTCTTCTGCCTCAGTTATTCTGCTATTGATCCCATCTAGAGTACTTTTAATTTCATTTATTGTGTTGTTCATCGTTTCTTGTTTCATCTTTATTTCTTCTAGGTCCTTGTTAACTGTTTCTTGCATTTTGTCCATTCTATTTCCAAGATTTAGGATCATCCTTACTATCGTAGTTCTGAATTCTTTTTCAGGTAGACTACCTATTTCCTCTTCATTTGTTAGGTCTGGTGCATTTTTATCTTGCTCCTTTATCTGCTGTGTGTTTTTCTGTCTTCTCATTTTGCTTATCTTACTGTGTTTGGGGTCTCCTTTTTGCAGGCTGCAGGTTCGTAGTTCCCGCTGTTTTTGATGTCTGTCTCCAGAGGCTAAGGTTGGTTCAGTGGGTTGTGTAGGCTTCCTGGTGGAGGGGACTAGTGCCTGTGTTGTGGTGGATGAGGCTGTATCTTGTCTCTCTAGTGGGCAGGTTCACGTCTGGTGGTGTGTTTTGGGGTGTCTGTGGCCTTATTATGATTTTAGGCAGCCTCTCTGCTAATGGGTGGGGTTGTGTTCCTGTTTTGCTAGTTGTTTGGCATAGGTTGTCCAGCACTGTGGCTTGCTGGTCATTGAGTGAAGCTGGGTGCTGGTGTTGAGATGGACACCTCTGGGAGATTTTCGCCATTTGATGTTATGTGGAGCTGGGAGGTCTCTTGTTGACCAGTGTCCTGAAGTTGGCTCTCCTACCTCAGAGGTAGAGCCCTGACTCCTGGCTGGAGCACCAAGAGCCTTTCATCCACACGGCTCAGAATAAAAGGGAGAAAAATTAGAGAGAATTACTAGAAGTATGAGGAAAGAAAGAAGGAAAGGAGGGAAGGAAGGAAGGAAGGAAGAAAGAAAGAAGCAAAGAAGGAAAGAAGGCAAGAAGGAAAGAAAGGAGGGAGGGAGGGAGCAAGGAAGGAAGGAGGGAAAGAAGGAAAAAAGACAGAAAGAAAGAAGATACAGTAAAAATAAAATAAAGTGTAATAAAGTTATTGAATTAAAAAATACCTTTTTAGAAAAAAAAAAGGGACGGATAGAACCTTAGGACAAATGTTGGAAGCAAAGCTATACAGACAAAATCTTACACAGTAGCATACACATACACCCTCACAAAAAGAGGTAAAGGGGGAAAAATCATAAATCTTTCTCTCAGAGACCACCTCCTCAATTTGGGATGATTCGTTGTCTAAAGGAGGGAAGGAAGGAAGGAAGGAAGGAAAGAAAGAAAGAAAGAAAGAAAGAACGAAGGTAAAGTATAATAAACTTATTAAAATTAATTATTAAGAAAAAAAATTAAAAAAAAAACCATGGACGGATAGAACTCTAGGACAAATGGTGGAAGCAAGACTATACAGACAAGATCTCACACAGAAGCATACACATACACATTCACAAAAAGAGGAAAAGGGAAAAAAATCATAGATCTTGCTCCTAAAGTCCACCTCCTTAATTTGGGATGATTGGTTGTCTATTCAGGTATTCCACAGATGCAGGGTATATCAAGTTGATTGTGGAGCTTTAATTTGCTGCTTCTGAGGCTGCTGGGAGGGATTTCCCTTTCTCTTCTTTGTTCTCACAGCTCACAGGGCCTCAGCTTTGGATTTGGCCCTGCCGCTGCGTGTAGGTCGCTGGAGGGCGTCTGTTTTTTGCTCAGACAGGACGGGGTTAAAGGAGCCGCTGATTTGGGGGCTCTGGCGCACTCCGGCGGGGCGGGGAGGGAGGGGCACTGCGTGCGGGGCGGGCCTGCGGCGGCAGAGGCCGTCGTGACTTTGCACCAGCCTGAGGCCCGCCGTGCGTTCTCCCGGGGGAGTTGTCCCTGGATCCCAGGAACCTGGCAGTGGCGGGCTGCAGAGCCTCCGCGGAAGAGGGGTGTGGAGAGTGACCTGTGCTCGCACACAGGCCCCTTGGTGGCGGCAGCAGCAGCCTTAGCGTCTCCCGCCCGTCTCTGGGGTCCGCGCTGATAGCCGCGGCTCGCGCCCGCCTCTGGAGTTCCATTAAGCAGCACTCTTAAACCCCTCTCCTTGCGCACCAGGAAACAAAGAGAGAAGAAAAAGTCTCTTGCCACTTCGGCAGTTGCAAACTTTTCCCCGGACTCCCTCCCGGCTAGCCGTGGTGCACTAACCCCTTCAGGCTATGTTCAAGCCACCAACCCCAGTCCTCTCCCTGCGCTCCGTCCGAAACCGAAACCCGAGCCTCAGCGTGCAGCCCCGCCCGCCCCGGCGGGTGAGCAGACAAGCCTCTCGGGCTGGTGAGTGCCGGTCGGCACCGATCCTCTGTGCGGGAATCTCCCCGCTTTGCCCTTCGCACCCGTTGCTGTGCTCTCCTCCGTGGCTCCGAAGCTCCCCTCTCCGCCTCCCGCAGTCTCCGCCCGCAAAGGGGCTTCCTAGTGTGTGGAAACTTTTCCTCCTTCACAGCTCCCTCCCACTGGTGCAGGTGCCGTCCCTATTCTTTTGTCTCTGTTTTTTCTTTTTTTCTTTTGCCCTACCCAGGTACGTGGGGGAGTTTCTTGCCTTTTGGGAGGTCTGAGGTCTTCTGCCAGCGTTCAGTAGGTGTTCTGTAGGAGTTGTTCCACGTGTAGATGTATTTCTGGTGTATCTGTGGGGAGGAAGGTGATCTCCGCGTCTTACTCTTCCGCCATCTTCAAGGTCCCCCCTGGAGCGTTTTTATCATAAATGGCTGTTGAATTTTGTTGAAAGCTTTCTTTGCATCTATTGAGATGATCATATGGTTTTTATCCTTCAGTTTGTTAATATGGTGTATCACATTGATTGATTTGCGTATATTGAAGAATCCTTGAATTCCTGGGATAAACCCCACTTGATCATGGTGTATGATCCATTTAATGTGCTGTTGGATTCTGTTTGCTAGTATTTTGTTGAGGATTTTGCATCTATGTTCATCAGTGATATTGGCCTGTAGTTTTCTTTCTTTGTGACATCCTTGTCTGGTTTTGGTATCAAGGTGATGGTGGCCTCATAGAAGGAATTTGGGCGTGTTCCTCCCTCTGCTATATTTTGGAAGAGTTTGAGAAGGACAGGTTTTAGCTTTTCTCTAAATGTTTGATAGAATTCGCCTGTGAAGCCATCTGGTCCTGGGCTTTTGTTTGTTGGAAGATTTTTAATCACAGTTTCAATTTCAGTGCTTGTGATTGGTCTGTTCATATTTTCTATTTCTTCCTAGTTCAGTCTCAGAAGGTTGTGTATTTCTAAGAATGTGTCCATTTATTCCAGGTTGTCCATTTTATTGGCATAGAGTTGCTTGTAGTAATCTCTCATGATCTTTTTTATTTCTGCAGTGTCAGTTTTTATTTGTCCTTTTTCATTTCTAATTCTATTCATTTGAGTGTTCTCCCTTTTTTTTCTGATGAGTCTGGCTAATGGTTTATCAATTTTGTTTATCTTCTCAAAGAACCATCTTTTAATTTTTTGATCTTTACTATCATTTCCTTCATTTCTTTTTCATTTATTTCTTATCTGATCTTTACGATTTCTTTTCTTTGGCCAACTTTGGGGTTTTTTTGTTCTTTCTCTAATTACTATAGGTGTAATGTTAGGTTGTTTATTTGAAATGTTTCTTGTTTCTTAAGGTAGGATTCTATTGCTCTAATCTTCCCTCTTAGAACTGCTTTTGCTGCATCCTATAGGTTTTGGGTCGTCGTGTTTTCATTGTCATTTGTTTCTGGGTATTTTTTGATTTCCCCTTTGATTTCTTCAGTGATCTCTTGGTTATTAAATAGTGTATTGTTTACCCTTATATATTGAGGTGCTCCTATGTTGGGTGCATAAATATTTACACTTGTTATATCTTCTTCTTGGATCAATCCCTTGATCATTATGTAGTGTCCTTCTTTCTCGCTTGTAATAGTCTTCATTTTAAAGTCTGTTTTGTCTGATATGAGAATTGCTACTCCAGCTTTCTTTTTATTTCCATTTGCATAGAATATCTTTTTCCATTCCCTCACTTTCAGTCTGTATGTCTCCCAGGTCTGAAGTGGGTCTCTTGTAGACCGCATATATTCGGGTCTTGTTTTTGTATCCATTCAGGCAGTCTATGTCTTTTGGTTGGAGCATTTAATCCATTTACATTTAAGGTAATTATCAATATTATGTTCCTATTACCATTTTCTTCATTGTTTTGAGGTTGTTATTGTAGGTCTTTTCCTTCTGTTGTGTTTACTGCCTACAGAAGTTCCTTTAGCATTTGTTGTAAAGCTGGTTTGGTTGTGCTGAATTCTCTTAGCTTTTGCTTGTCTGTAAATGTTTTATTTTCTCCATCGCATATGAATGAGATCTTTGCTAGGTAGAGTAATATTGGTTGTAGGTTTTTCCCTTTCATCACTTTAAATATGTCCTGCCACTCCCTTCTGGCTTGCAGAGTTTCTGCTGAAAGATCAGCTGTTAACCTTATGGGGATTCCCTTGCATGTTATTTGTTGCTTTTCCCTTGCTGTGTTTAATATTTCTCTTTGTATTTAATTTTTGAGTATTTGATTAATACGCGTCTTGTCATGTTTCTCCTTGGATTTATCCTGTATGGGACTCTCTGTGCTTCCTGAACTTGATTAACTATTTCCTTTCCCATATTAAGGAAGTTTTCAACTGTAATCTTTTCAAATATTTTCTCATTCCCTTTCTTTTTCTCTTCTTCTTGTGGGATCCCTATAATTCGAACGTTAGTGCATTTAGTGTTGTCCCAGAGGTCTCTGAGACTGTCCTCAATTCTTTTCATTCTTTTTCATTATTCTGTTCTGCAGTGGCTATTTCCACTACCTTATATTCGAGGCCACTTATCCGTTTTTCTGCCTCAGTTATTCTGCTATTGATTCCTTATAGAGTATTTTTAATTTTACTTATTGTGTTGTTTCTGATTGTTTGTTTGCTCTTTAGTTCTTCTAAGTCATTGTTAAACATTTCTCGTACATTCTCCATACTTTTCCCAAGATTTTGGATCATCTTTACTATGATTATTCTGAATTCTTTTTCAGGTAGACAGCCTATTTCCTCTTCATTTGTTAGGTCTGTTGGGTTTTTACCTTGCTCCTTCGTCTGCTGTGTGTTTCTTTTTCTTCTCATTTTGCTTAATTACTGTGTTTGGGGTCTCCTTTTTGCAGGCTGCAAGTTTGTAGTTCCCATTGTTTTTTGTGTCTGCCCCCAGTGGACTATGTTGTTTCAGTGGGTTGTGTAGGCTTCCTGGTGGAGGGAACTAGTGCCTGTGTTCTGGTGGATGAGGCTGTATCTTTTCTTTCTGGTGAGCAGGTCCACATCTGGTGGTGTGTTTTGGGGTGTCTGTTACCTTGTTATGATTTTAGGCAGCCTGTCTGCTAATGGGTGGGGTTGTGACCCTGTCCTGCTAGCTGTTTGACATGGGGTGTCCAACACTGTAGCTTGCTGATTATTGAGTGGAGCTGGATATTGGTGTTGAGATGGAGAACTCTGGGAGATTTTCACCATTTGATATTACGTGGAGCTGGGAGTTCTCTGGTGGACAAGTTTCCTGAACTTGTCTCTCCCACCTCAGAGGAACAGCCCTGATGCCTGGCTGGAGCACCAGGAGCCTGTCATTCACATGGCTCAGAATAAAAGTGTGAAAGAAAGAAAGAAAAAGATAAAATAAAATAAAAATTTATTAACATAAAAATCAAAAAATAATTATTAAAAATTTTAAAAGTAATTTAAATAAAAGAAGAAAGAAAGAAGAGAACAACCAAAGCAAAAAAGAAATCCACCAATGATAACAAGCGTTGAAAACTATACGAAAAAAACAAACAAAAAAACGGACAGACAGAACCCTAGGACAAATGGTAAAAGCAAAGCTATACAGAGAAAATCACACACAGAAGGATACATATACACACTCACAGAAAGAGAAAAGGGGAAAAATTATATATATATATATATATATCATTGCTCCCAAAGTCCACCTCCTCAATTTGGGATGATTCGTTGTCTATTCAGGTATTCCACAGATGCAGGGTACATCAAGTTGATTGTGGAGTTTTAATCTGCTGCTCCTGAGGCTGCTGGGAGAGATTTCCCTTTCTCTTCTTTGTTCACACAGCTCCTGGGGTTCAGCTGTGGATTTGGCCCTGCCTTTGCTTGTAGGTCACGTGAGGGTGTCTGTTCTTTGCTCAGACAGTACGGGGTTAAAGGAGCAGCTGCTTCGGTGGCTCTGGCTCCCTCAGGCCTGGTGGAAGGGGGGGTATGGAGTGAGGGGCGAGCCTGCAGTGGCAGAGGCCAGCTGTGAAGTTGCACCAGCCTGAGACACATTGTGTGTTCTCTTGGGGAAGTTGTCCCTGGATCAAGGGACACTGGCGGTGGCGGGCTGCACAGGCGCCTGGGAGGGAGGTGTGGATAGTGACCTGTGCTCGTACACAGGCTTCTTGGTAGCTGCAGCAGCAGCCTTAGCATGTCATGCCCGTCTCTGGGGTCTGCGCTGATAGCCGTGGCTCCCGCCTGTCTCTCGAGCTTCTTTAAGCAGCGCTCTTAATCCCCTCTCCTCGCGTACCAGGAAACCAAGAGACAAGAAAAGGTCTCTTACCTCTTCGGCAGGTCCAGACATTTTCCTGGACTCCTTCCCAGGTAGCCGTGGCACCCTAGACCCCCTCAGGCTGTGTTCACGCCGCCAACCCCAGTCCTCTCCCTGGGATCCGACCTCCAAAGCCAATGCCTCAGCTCCCAGCCCCCACCCGCCCCGGCGGGTGAGCAGACAAGCCTCTCGGGCTGGTGAGTGCTGGTTGGCACCAATACTCTGTGCGGGAATCTCTCTGCTTTGCCCTCCACACCCCAGTTGCTGCGCTTTCCTCCATGGCTCCAAAGCTTCCCCCACTGCGCCACCCACAGTCTCGGCCCGCGAAAGGGCTTTCTAGTGTGTGGAAACCTTCCTTCCTTCACAGCTCCCTCCCACTGGTGCAAGTCCCATCCCTATTCTTTTGCCTCTGTTTTTTCTTTTTTCTTTTGCCTTACCCAGATACCTGGGGAGTTTCTTGCCTTTTGGGAGGTCTGAGGTCTTCTGCCAGTGTTCAGTAGGTGTTCTGTAGGAGTTGTTCCACATGTAGATGTATTTCTGATGTACCTGTGGGGAGGAAGGTGATCTCCATGTCTTACTCTTCCACCATCTTGAAGCTCCTCTACCTGTCTCTTTGATTATAGCTATTGTAGTAAGTGTAAAGTGTTGTCTCATTGTGGTTTTAATTTTCCTATTCCTACTGGCCAAGGTTGTTGAGTATCTTGTCAGTTGTGTATTATACATTTTTATATGTTCTTCAGAGAAATTTCTATTCATATCCTTTGCCCATCTTAAAATTGGCTTATTTATATTTGTATTTTTGAGTTGTAAGAATATATATTCTAGAAAAAGTCTTTTATCAAATATTTTCAAATTTGCATATATTTTCTCCCATTTGGGGGGCTGTCCTTCCATTTTCTTGGTACAGTCCTTTGAAGCACAAAACGTTTTAAATTTTGATGAAGTTTAATTAATCGATTGTTTCTTTGGTCACTTGTAATTTTGGCAGCATTTCTAGGAAGGCTTTTCCTAACTCTAAGTCACAAAGATTTAATCTTGTGGTTTTTTGTAAGTATTTTACAGCTTCAGCTTTTTCACTGAGGCCTGTGATACATTTTGAGTTAATTTTTGCATGTAATTTGTTGTAAGGTTCCATCTTACATTTTTGCTATGTTTATCTAATTGTTTCAGAACTTTTGTTAAAAAAAACCCTGCTTTTCCAATGATTTGAATTGAACTGTGTTGAAAATCAATTGATCATTAATGTAAGAGTTTATTTCTTGTCTCTCAATTCTATTTTATGTTTAATGACTATCTTTGTGCCAATACTATACTGTTTTGATTTCTCTAGCTTTGTGGTAAGTTTTGAACTTGCAAAGTGTGAGTCTTACAAATTTGTTCTTCTTTTTAAAGACTGCTTTATCTACTCTTGATTCTTTCTATTTCCATATTAATGTCACAATAAGCTTGCCAATTTTTGCAAGCAAAGCACCTAGCACTTAGATAAGAATTGTATAGAATCTGTAGATCAACTTGGGGAAATTTGATGTTGATTCATGTTGAAGAACAAATCACAATCCCCGCTAGACATTAAAACATTTCAGTAAGAAATACGAACTCTTTCTCAATGTCATGTGAATAAAATGAGCAAATAAATTGGCTCTGCTTTGTAAAGGTGTGACATAACCTCAGTTCCTAAATAACAGATACATAAGCAGGCATTGTCACATCCCAACAGCAGATATATAAGCTGCCATGTCCAACATGGTAAGGATTTTTTTAAACTTATGCCAGAGTTTAGTTCTTGTTTACCTGCTGACATTTGGATGATAGTCAATTTTATGTCTCTAAATAAGAAAGGTCAGAAAATACTTAGCTTTCACTGTGATCCATATGTTACCTAGAAAAGTTCCTGGATTCTTTCTTAAGAAAATACAAGTCTTTCAACAGTACGTTTTTAAACACACTTTGTGTGTTTTATGCTGTCACCCTAGTATGACACATTCAGTTTTCTCCATTGGAAACACTCCCACAGTTTCCCCATTATATTGCTACATAGTGTTTAGTGCCATCAAACTCAGTAATTTTCATTATTACAGCATTTTTTTTTTTTTGCCCTAAAATACTGTCTTAGCACTTGGACATTCTTCTCTCTCTATCTTTTGAAGATTGGATTTTTTTTCTGACTCATCATTTGTTCAGCTTTGCCTCTTCAAGCACCAAATTGACAATGGTCTGCTCCTGAGAAAATGTTCAGTGTGAGTTTGAAATTAGAATCTTTCCCATCACATGTTAGAGTTTATGAGTTGTTATAGTTTTAAATGCATCATTTAGATATTCATTGTTAAAACTGTCATTCTGATACATATTAAGCAAGTTGTACTAAACTGAATGCATCATATTATATATCAACTATTTTTAAAAGAGAGATAGCTTTCATTTTGTATGTTCTGTAATTACAGTCTATGAATTTACTGTTGTACATGAACACACACACGTGCTCACATGTGCACACACACACATACATTTTTCCTTCCATAACTATTAGCCAGGACCTGTAGTACAAGAGAATTAGACTTTCTTTCCCCATAGATTTCTGACAAGGAAGTCATGATACAATAAACATTTTTTTTTCTCCTGTCCTTGGAAAAATGAATGTATTTTTTCTTTGTAGGGTGGTAATGATGTACTAGGTTAAAGGGTACTTCTTATGTGTTTTCTATTTAACAGAATGGATAAAATAGATTTACTATGTCAATAGCTGTTCATGGGAGCTGGGTATGTATTGATTTCACCATTAAGGAGACCACAGCTACAAGTGGAATCTTAACATCATTAAGCTTAAGTAAGCGCATTGTCATTACCCCAGACCCATCTGTCTTTTTCCATTGGCTGACCAAGAGTATCAAATGGGATGTAATAGAAATCACAGCACTTGTAGCACAGTGTAAAATCAAAGATACTGGAGTCCAAGTGCCCAGGTACAAATTTAGCTTAATGTGGAATAGCAGTGAAACTTAGGTATGCTATTTAATGTCTCTGGGCTTCAGTTAAATAAAATGAGAATAGTAATTGTGCCTGATTCCTAGAGTTGTGGCTTGGATGCAATGAGATATTGTATGTAATATTATCTTGTATCAAAAATATTAACATAATGATTACAATTACTTCTATTATTATTCATAATGAGTTTTTATATACACTTTTGATAAATTTAAGAAAGGAAGATTAGAGTGTTTAGCTTGGAATATCTTTGACAGTCCATCATTGCATTTTAACAGAAGATGTTTATGAAAGTCAGGATACAAGTATGACTATTTTCATGAGGGAAAAGTTCTGTGCATTTTGTAGCATTAGGGATCTATGGCAAAGTACACAGAAGAATTAATATACTAAAGGGGAACAAGGAGAAACAATAACTGATGAGTTCATGTTTTAGTTAAAATTTAGATTGATAAATACAGTCAAATTACCCTAATCAGCAAGTAGATATAGGTAGAATTTATTTGACAAATGAATTAATTTTTAAATGGGCTACAGCTCATTGACTTATATTACTCAAAGGAACCTATAATGAAAATCCTGGATGAGGCTATCACACAAACAACTGTTTTCATCTAAAAGCAAAGGAAATGTAAAAGAAAGAAAGGAGGGACTTGGATCCATCAGAGAACACACACAAAAGGAAATATACATCCAAATTAAGGTAAAGGTATTATTATCAGACACTACTTGCACCTATCTGAAAGAAATGAAGACACAAATATATATATATGTATATATGAAGTATGAGAGATATAGCTTTATCCCATAATGCAGAGAAGAAAAGACTATTAATGCTACCAATGAAATTGAATAAATTGCTCCACACTGAAAAAATAAAAATTCAAAAGTTAGCAGAAAGAATATTTCCCTGAAATCCAAATATTTCTGCCTAGTTCTCTAAGGTACTAGCTATGGATAGGTAAATGACAATCCCAGTCCAAATATTTGCTAAAGGTGAGGTAAATGTAGAAATCATGGAACGACCTCTCAGCCTTTCTTAAGGAGAAGATTTTTTCTCAGCCCCCTATTCCCCAGAATAAGAGATAGCAGAAAACACAAATATGGATGTTCTGCAAAGAAGAAGGAAGATGCAGAGAAAGAGAAATCTTATGATCACAATGGATATAAAATAAATAGAAAGAAGGACCAGTGTTAAGAATGATTATAGAGAATACATGGTGAAAGGATGTCTTACAGAGTTACCTTATCTATATAATAGAGGATTTCTTGATTACATGAAGAAAGTGAGAGCTGGTTTCACTGGCAGAGTCCACATTTATTCAGCAGCATAGTGAGAACTACCATGTTTTTAAGGTCCTCACATGAGTTTTGGAAACAAAGCTCCTAACTAGATGAGAAAGTTTATATTTCATTTATATATTGACACAAATAATTTTAGAAGCCTCTGGTGTCTATGGTTCATTCTGAAAGCTGATGAAATTGAAAGAGTAAATGTTTAGAATAAGACCTTTATAGGGTCTACTGGAATCTCAATGTTTTAGTGGCAGTCAAACCAACCTCATCATTGAACTTTGACTATGAAAAAACACTCTGCTTATATCCTGCTAAACAGGACATATATGAATAATAACCAACCCTGGACTTAAAGACGTATTTAGTTAGTTGTGGAATGTCATAAAAGTGGAGTGAGTCTTTAGCAAGTCATACCAGAAGAATTGAAGAAAAAGTAGGAAATAGGCATTTAAGCAAGATATATAAAATGGGTACTTTCAAACATCTCATTCCTAACTAAATTATATGGGAAGGAGGCTTTTGCTTCCAGGTTGGATATACTAGATTCTTGAAGGTCAACACTTTCTCTGCAATAGCTAGGATGAGCCAGCTAAATTAGAAAAATATTTTTTAAAATATTAAAGATATGATAAGCAAAAACAGCAAGGACATGATAAACTAAAATTGTAGGGAGAATGCATCGGTCCATGGTGAGTTGAGGGTCACTAGTTGTTTTGTTTATAGGAGGTTATGGGCAGTTCTGAGGGTTAGTAAGGATCTTATATGGAAATGAGAAAAACATGGAGACTTTCAGATATGTCCACAGTTGCACAGCTAGTTTTCCCTGTGGGATATTTGGGGAACACACTGGAGGTTGTGGGTACAATAACACAAGCTTTTAGATGGTGATGTGAAAATGCCTTCAGTCTCAAAGTTAAGAGTACTCAAAGGTCTGGTGCAGTGAGTGAATTTGTATCAAATATGTGATATCCCCTCAATAAGTTTGCCATATTTGAAGCTCCTTGCAGTGAGAGCCCTATGAGAAAATCTCAAAATCTTTTAGTACAAAGCTAAATCCCATGCAGTCTTTCCTGTGTGAAGAAAATTTCTACTAGTAGATCAGAAGCCTGGGACGAATATTCTAGAACAAACAAGACGGAATAAATCATATCCTCTCAGGAACTGGCTCTTTTCTTTTTCCTTTTAACAGAGTGAAAACAGAACTGAATCTTTTAAAAAATTTATAGATCCTCTATGTTTCTTTTATACAAAATTTCCAGCACACACAGTGTGTAAAGAGGTATACAATTATGACTAGCAATCAAGCAAAACAAGAAAATACACTCAGATTCACAGATGATACAGATATTGGAATTTGCATAAAGTGCTTTAAGAGAACTATGAAAAAATTAAGAAAAATCTGAAGAAAATCGAAAATTTCAACAGTTACAACAGAGCAATCTATTAAAAAGGTTCATATATTTATTCAATAACTGATTATAAACTATATTTAGAGTAATATCTCATAGTTTACCAGAAAATATAGAAAAGAGTATTACTAAAATCAATGACAGATCCATAGAATATATCCAAATTGAAGTACAAGGAAAATTGAAAACAAAAACAAAAACAGTGTAAGATACCTGTAGGTCAGAGTCAATAGTCCTAACATACGTGTAATTGGAGTCACCAGGGGAAAGGGGAAAGAAATTAGTGGAAGAAACATTTGACAAAAATAAAGACTAAAAATTTTCCTCAAATTAGAGTCAATGATCTCAGCTAACCCTCTATAGGAAAACAAACCTATGCATACACACATGCCGATATACCTACATATATACATATGTACCAAGACACATAGTAGTTAAACTGTGGAACATCAAAGATACAGAGAACACTTTTGAACTGGCCAGGGAAGAATAATATTAATTTCAAAAGCAAATTAATACGATAGGTGGATGACTTTTCAATAGATGCCATGGAAGCAAAAGAGAAAATTTGTGAAAGAAAAAAAATCTAATTTATATTTTTAGAGCTGGGAAAAATGTCAGCTCCATGAAGAAATATCTTTTGGTTACATGAAAACTGAGAAAAATCATCAGTACTAAAATAAATACTAAAGAAAGTTCTTCATAATGAATTAAGTTATTCAAGAAAGAAAAATAGAACACACCAGTTCTTCAATAAACTCCAAGGGTTCTAGATTCCTGGAAGGAATGAAACTTAAGAAAACCAGGAAGGAGATGTTTGCATTCAATCTAATTCAAATAATTCACTTTACCTTTGTAAAATTTCTAGGTCTAAGATTATAGAATATGCTATAAATTTTCTAAAGATATAATCATATTTAAAATGTTTATTCCAAATGTCAGTCATATGGGTATGACTGTATCATATATATGTATCATATGTATATGATGATAGCAAACTAGTGTGTATACAAACACACACATAGCACATGCATACATATACCACACTGCACAATCACATAGCACGTTGCTATTATCTTTGAGTTTACTTCTATGAGTAGAATTAGGAAGCTAAAACTTCAAATTTTCCTTAAAAATGTCTGTTTTCTCTTTTTAAAGCAATTAAGACAATATTTTATATTAAATATAAAATAAAAGTTTAGGAATTTAGGTGATAAAATTACAGTGAATTAAAAAATTTTTGTGAGAAGACAGACAAAAGGAGAGATATAAAACATCAGTAACTGTGAAACCATTTCTAGACTATAAAGAAGTGTTTTTAACTATAAACCCAATGAATCTGGATTGAAAGATGCAACTGGAAGCCAATCTGTGCTATATCATCAGAAATAGAAGGTCTAAAAATCTTCAAAATTTCCATAGAATTTTGAGGCCATTCTCAACCTTCTCAACATACTTTTGTATAAGAAAACAGAAAATGAACATACAAGGAATGGTAATATTTCTGATTAAAGATGATGGGTTTAGGGTACATATTTAATCCTCATTCAAAAAATTTCACTAAATGCAGTCTGTGTGTGTGTGTGTGGTGTGTTTAAAGAAGTAATTCCACCAGGGCGAGCAGAATGTGAGAAATGTAATGGCAGAGAAAATAGTAAAGCAAAAGTGCTAACTGACTTAGCACTGGAGGAAAGTGAAGTGCAAATATATCATAGGACTTCCAAGAGGCACGAAAGTTGTTTCAGTGTCCTTTGAAAATGAAGAAAGTGGAAAAAAAAAGAGAAAATTTAAATAACTGTCTGAAAAAAATTCAGCTTACTGGCATATTCCAGGCAGCTGTGTATTTGTCCCTTTTCCATATCAATAGAAGGTTGGAAATTTATTCCCTAGAGAAGATAAAGTGTTTGGTCTCTATTTGAAGGATATCAGGCACATTTGCGAGCAGGGAGACAAAACTGAAAACAGTGTAATGTGAGTCCCTGTATTAAGTGATTAGGCACCTAGCCTTATTCTGATCTTGATTCTCAGAATCATTGGCAGCAATGTCTATACTCCTAAATCAATAAACTTTAATAACTTTCTCTTTGGAATATGACCATCTCAGATACCCCAGTGAAAGAGAAACTTGTACACTCTGTAGTAAAGACTTTAATTGGAAATCCGCACTCCACGCACAAAGCTTTTACTAATGGTTTCAATATTTACCTCTAAATACCATCAGAAAGCCATGGGTAGATCTCTGTGAATGATCCAAAGAAATAGAAAAGATTGTAACTTGTAAGACATTAGGCTATTTAGGTAAAGAAATTTCAAAACACATATTTCAAATTGTCAGGAGCTTAGCTGAGCTGGCAGAAACTGAGCTGGCAGACGTCTGAATAGCCAATTAAGGCAGTAAGTCAAGATGAAAGTGTTAAGTTGCTAATGACTTACTGGGATGGCATAAGCAAGAAGTTAAAACTGGAGAAAAAAGCCAACTCCCCATGTTCCATTTTCCTGAATAGAAAGGTGCACTGGTGGAGGGTCAGGTGGGTCCACACAAATGTCGTGTCCTCTCACTGTCGAGGGAACCCTTACAAAATACTCCAGCAGTTTTATGTATCCAGAGGCCTGGGAGGGAGGACAAGAGGGAGGGCTTGGAGTGGAAAAGCAGCAGGTACTGAGTCAGAGTAGGGAAAATGTCTTCAAGGTTTCCCCCTCCTTCCCACATCAGGAAGTTTCAGCAGAGGTCTCTGAAGAAGACCTCTGGCAAGGCCTCAGACAGAGAAATCCAGGAATGAAGGTGCCTGGGCTAGAAAAGCAGGTACACAAAGAGCATAATCAGCCATAGGGGTCTAAGTCATTGACTGCAACTCCCTTCAGATACTGGTATCTGGGCTGTGCACCAAATGTTTGGGGAGGGCAGAGGCCTACTAGTTAAAGACTTGATGATTCCCTATGGTCAGGCCTGAAAAATCACATATCAGTTTTTAATCAGGAGCTGAGCTCCTCAAAAATATTCTCATAAAAATGTATCAGGGGCTTCCCTGGTGGCACAGTGGTTGAGAGTCTGCCAATGCAGGGGACACGGGTTCGTGCCCCGGTCCAGGAAGATCCCACATGCCACGGAGCGGCTGGGCCTGTGAGCCATGGCCACTGAGCCTGCGCATCCGGAGCCTGTGCTCCGCAAGGGGAGAGGCCACAACAGTGAGAGGCCCACGTATGGCAAAAAAAAAAAAAAAAAATGTGTCAGAAGCTATTTAAATATGGATGCTGTATAAAAGAATATGCAGAGGTGAAAAATTTCATAAAGTAATTATGTGATAACCAAAATAATATACAGTTAACTTTGAAGAAGTCTTGTACAAAACTACAAAAATATAAAAGAAAAGAAACATACAGAGCCAGACCTGATGGTCCAAACGCCTAGCAAATAGAAATTCCAAATATGATAAAACCAAAATTAGACAAGATAACATTGTCAAATATACAATTTGAAAATATATTACCAATGTGAGGGACAGATATTTGTATCTAAGTTTCTAACTGGATAGATAAAAATAATCTTACACCAACACTTCATCCTGACATTTCAGATCAGCTGATAACGAAATTAGATCCTACATGTTTCAAGTGAATAGCAAAATGTTCTTAGTGAAAGATAAAGAATCAGAATATTCTAAAGCATTTCTCAAAACAAAAATGGAAATTAGAAAATGGGGATTTGTTTTCAAAACTTCAGAAATATCTGCATCAATTGGGATAATCAACAGGATTCATAAGAGGCTAACAAGGTATGCTCACAGAAGTTTTATTACAGCCACAAGGTGCTTAACATCAGGGGAAGGAAGCATAACTGAGCAGCAGGGAGGACTAGAACACACAAGCGGAACTTCTAGTGTTCTCTTTTCAAGTTGCACAGGATCCAGATCCCAAACTGGCAAGACATGTTTGAGATGTCTCACTCTTAGGGAACCTCAGGCTGCATGATCTCATATAATAAATAAACCCAGGTGCAGAACATCAAACAATGTATTTTCAATAAATAATGTAAATAAGCTGGAACTGAACCCCTCCCACGAAGTTTTGTAATGTAAAGTAGTGATGGTGTCACTAACACCAGTACACCCTATTCTTATCTTGGGCAAACCTCAGTACCATGGCTCTAGGTGAAGATCAGGTTACCATGAGCCATCTGAAAGTTAGCCCACTGCTTACACTTTATGTAACCTACAAATTCATGCTTTGCTACACTTGCAGATGAAGGTAAATGTACAATTAAAATATTTTTAGATATGTAAAATCTCATAATTTTATCTTTATCAAGGGGCTATTGGAGAGACTGGTATATAAAAACTACGGAATATAAACCAAGTTAGAGATTGGATTCAGAACAAAAATATCTCAACACAAGATAGAGATGAAGGCAATTCCCCAGATGACTGTGAGTAGAATTCCCAAAATGAGAGATAGGAATCTGGCCTAGAGAACAAATTTTCCAGTTTGGAACAGGTATGGAGACTTTGGAAGAGATTTGCTTTAAATGATGAAATTGATCAAATTCCTAATGTACATATACACATTTGATGTTGCAGTGATCTGAATTGTGTCACTCAAAGATCTGTCCAAGAACTTACCCTTGATATCTATGAATGTGACCTATTTGGAAGTAAGATCTTTGCAGAGGTAATTTTTAAGAATCTTGAGATAAGCTCATGTTGAATTTAGGGTGAAAAGAGAAAGAGACTTGAGACATCGAGGCACATGAAAGAAGGAGTGTGAAGTTGGAGGAAGAGATTGGAGTTATGCTGCTACAAGCCGAAGAACACCAGGCATTACCAGCAGCTGGAAGGAGCATAAAAAGGATTCTCCCCTAGAGCATTCAGAGGGGCATGGTTCTGCCAACACCTTGATTTCAGACCTCTGGCCTCCAAAAATCTGAGAGAATAAAATTCTGTTATTTTCAGACACCAAGTTTGTGTTAATTTGTTATAGCAACTTTAGGAAACTGAAACATATATATAGAAACTAAGCAAAGAAAATTATGATAATTGTTAAGTCTGGGGAAATCATGAATTTCTGCCAAAAAGGAAAATGATATTGTCAGATACTTAGATGTAAGTAAAATTTAGATTGTCATAATAATTCAAATACTGAGTATGAATCTATAGCTCAACCAAAATTACAATCTAACTATACTTGGGTTGCGGGGAAAAGTGAACTGTGCTTGAGTGAAATGGAGTTGGATTGAAAGAAAGCAAAATGCAGGAGTCCAGACTTTCAAAACTTGGATATGGGAGGTAACAATCACAAAGGTTAAAAATAATCAGATTAGTGAAGTATGTAATAGCTAAGATGGGCAAAATTAGCCATGATTTCTTTATGGGACTAAAATAAAATCAAATTATCAAAGATGGCTCTTAAATTTCTCCTTGTTTGTCCAGATGATGACAATGCTATATATAAATAGAAAATCTTTAACAGCATTTGTTGGAGTGTGGGTCTACTTACTGGAGTTTTGAGTAATACTTTTGTATAACTCTCAACCATATTCATCATCTAAGATTTTGGTTTGATTCATTATGGTATAACATAACAAAACAAGACAAAGAGTAATGTGACTTCAAAATACTTTATTTTAAAAGTTTAAAAAATATTTTTAGATAAGTGTTTCTCAAATTTTATAAAAAATTATTTTCCTCCTAAGGATCTTTTGAAGACATTTTTCCTAATTTCCCCATGAAATTCTAATACCAAACATATTCTACTATCTGTTTATGTACATTATGCATATTTTTTGCTTTATACATTAAAAAATTGTAACTTTTTCACATCATCCCAAGCACCAGTAATGGTTCATTTAGGAATGCTCTTGCCCTCATTGAAAATGCAGTTTTATTGTAGCCTTCCCTACAATGATTATCTAGAATTTTTGACAGGAGATATTTATCTTTATTGAATACTAATAATATGACTCTTTCAATAAAAAAATGAGCTCTACCTCTGCACTTATATTTAATTGTTTATATAATGCCTGATTCAATTGTTTATGTAATATATATAAATTAAATCAATTTCATACTGATAATATCAAACACTACTGACATGAACTGTTTTAGGAAAAAAGCAAATGACTTGGTAGGAGTATAAAAACTAAATGAGAAAAAAATAAAATCAATCATCACAATTATATAAATTATGTAATACATAAGTATGTATAATATATATTTTAGAGTAAAAAAAAAAAACAAAACTAAATGAGTATTCAGTATCCTGTGTCCATCTGTCATCATCTTTTCCCCACTGATTGGAGAACTTCAATTAATTGACTGATCTATTAACTTGATATCAGTAATGGAAACTTCCACTGTAAACATGTTTATTCACTTTGAATTCATTCTTGTGTGTGTGTGCGTGTGTGTTTATTTGGGTATATGTGTATGTGAGAGGGAGAGGCTAATTTAGTATGTAAATATAACATATTTGAGTGACCCAAAATCAAAAGGATTGGTTGATATTTTTATGTTATTTTTGACTAGAAAATTAACAAAAATGCTCATTTAAAAATATTTGAATACTGATTCACACTTACTGGATTGGAGACAAAAATGTTAATTAAAATCTTAAAAACTCCTTGATTTAATTTGTCATAGACACACCTTTTCAATATAAATTCATTTATTCTTAAATAATTGGGAATAAATGTGTAAAATTATTCTTTTTATTTAAAAAATAAGTTGTTCTATAATAAGAAAATAAAAACATTATTAATTCCACTTGAGATAACTGACATGAGTTATTACAGTCATAAATTAAACTTCTAACATACCATTCCCTTTTACATAAATGAGCTGCAAAATAACAGACTTTTCACATAGCATATTTGAGAAATTTTTTTCAATACTAAAATTTTATCCTACTTTATTAGTTGCTGAATTTAAATTAGACTTTTATCAACTTATTTTTCATTCTCCATATTAGTGCAGCAGAATTCAGACAGCTTAATATATTACAGTGTTAGTGAAGATCTATATAGTTCCATCATAAATGGCTTGTGACTGTCACAGTGGTGCTGTAAATTCAACAGAATTCATACCAGGGCTGTATACCATTAGACACATATCTGAGATTCATAACTTGGAAGATGCACATCATTATTGTATAATATTATCCCTGAAATATATTTACAATAAATGTAATATCACATTAAATTTACAAAAATATAGTCACTAATATGTAAAGGGAGTTTTCATACCCATGCAAAAAAATTAAAAAATAAATGAAAAGGAGAAAATGTAAGAGAAAAGCTTCTTTATTAATAGAAAATTGAACAAGGGAACTTTATATCTTTATGTTAAAATTTGGAAAGCATCCCAGATTTAATTCACATATATAAGTCATTGAACCCTGTCAAAGCAGGATGCTTTGTCTTCTCTAAGTGGTCTTCATTAACTATGGATTTTATTCCTACTTCTAATGACTCCTTGAACAATGTTATAGAAGGTTATTGGAGAGGTTACATAGAGAAGCTTTCCAGATCATCCATTTTAAACAGAAAAATAAAAGTAAAAACAAAATACAGGTCATATCTTTATTTAAAAGCCTCAAAAAAATATAAAACAAGAGATCATATACCTTTCTAATATTAAATATGCACATAATGTACGTAGTTACTTTCTGAGTAATTGGGTTCTTATGCCTTGTTTTGTTATCATATTTATGATAGATATAGCCAGTAAATTTCACCTCACTGGAAAAAAAAGTGTATGTTTTTCATTAATTCCTTCATCAAGTCTTGGGTGTATCAGTGTGTGTGTGTCTGTGTGTCTGTGTGAGTGAGAGAGGGAGAGAGAGTGGGGGGGATTAAAAGGGGGAGGATAAAGAGGAAGGGGAATTTGTTCACTGCTATGCTCTAGAAACAGCATTTCCCAACGATCATTTCATTTATTTTCATGGAACCTATATTTCCTAAATTTGAGAAAATGAGTTTTAAATGGGTTAAGCAACTTCTTCAAAGATACTTGGCTTGTACTTAAATCAACTCAAGCACCCTAGCCTTACTGCCTTATAAATTACACTTCACTGAAGCTGAATTTGTTAGAATATCTAAACTAGCAATAAGTTCTTTCCATGGAAGAGTGTATTTAAAGTTGAAGAAGTTTAAAAATAGATTTTTTTCAAATAAATGCTTTCTATTGAAGTGTAATCTTATGAAAAATATCATGAGAATTTTATTATTTAAAATCTCAAGAATACTATTTACTAAAGTTGTTATGATGTGGTTGTGAGGAACTTCTAATTATTGCTGCTGAAGATGCTGCTGTTACCATAGCAGATCACACCTCCATTTATTTATTGTTTACAAATAATTCCGCCACATCATTGTTGGACCAGGGTCCCCAAATATCTGTGTCTTGTCTTGCTATTGATTTGTATCTAAGTTAATACTTCCTCTTTTCCTCAATAAGTTTTGGAAGCTGAGTTTCATTCTCATTTGAAAAAAGGTAAATTACAGTAATATGCTACATATCAGTTTCTTCAAATGAATTGTAATATGTTCCTGATGAAAGTTCATAAAAACCTCTTTTGATATTACACTGATATCCTTTTCATTATGCATTGTCACAAAATGATAAGATAATTCTTGGTCTCAACTAAAGACCTGACTTTTCCTAAAAAAGAACCCATGAAATAATTGTCAGTCAAAAATTAGGTTATTAACACTATACTCAGAAATAAATGACTGTATAAGGAATAGGAATCATAATTTTTGAATCCAGTTTGCACTTATTTCTATATGCACGTAATTATTAAAACAGTGGCAAAGACACCTAACATATTAGAGATGACTATTAAAATTATAAGTAAACTGCAATATAGTTAATAGAAAACATAATTTAAATTATGTTTATATATGTTTTTACATAATTTGATTGGAATATATTTCTTTCTTTTTTAACATCTTTATTGGAGAAAAATTGCTTTACAATGGTGTGTTAGTTTCTGCTTTATAACAAAGTGCATCAGCTATACATATACATATATCCCCATATATCCTCCCTCTTGCGTCTCCCTCCCACACTCCCTACCACACCTCTCTAGGTGGTCACAAAGCACCGAGCTGATCTTCCTGTGCTATGAGACTGCTTCCCACTAGTTATCTATTTTACATTTGGTAGTGTATATTGTCCATGCCACTCTCTCACTTTATTCCAGCTTCCCTTCCCCCTCCCCATGTCCTCAAGTCTATTATCTATGTCTGCATCTTTATTCCTGTCCTGCCCCTAGGTTCTTCAGAACCATTTCTATTTTTTTTTAGATTCCATATATATGTGTTAGCATGTGGTATTTGTTTTTCTCTTTCTGACTTACTTCACAGTGTATGACAGACTGTAAGTCCACCGAACTCACTACAAATAACTCAATTTTGTTTCTTTTTATATCTGAGTAATATTCCATTGTATATCTGTACCACATCTTCTTTAATCATTCATCTGTCAATGGACACTTAGGTTGCTTTCATGTCCTGGCTATTGGAAATAGAGCTGCAATGGACATTGTGGTACATGACTCTTTTTGAATTATGGCTTTATCAGCGTATATGCACAGTAGTGGGATAGCAAGGTCGTATGGTAGTTCTATTTTTAGTTTATTAAAGAACCTCCATAGTGTTCTCCATAGTGGCTGTACCAATTTACAATCCCTAAATTGAGAAAGGATTCCCTTTCTCCATACCCTCTCCAGCATTTATTGTTTGTAGATTTTTTGATGATGGCCATTCTGACTGGTGTGAGGTGATACCTCATTGTAGTTTTGATTTACATTTCTCTAATGATTAGTGATGTTGAGCATTCTTTCATGTGTTTGTTGGCAATCTGTATATCTTCTTTTCAGAAATATCTGTTTAGGTCTTCTGCCCATTGCTGGATTGGGTTGTATGTTATGTTATATGTTATAACATATTATGTTATAATATATATAACATATAATATGTTATAACATATTATTATGTTATTTTTCATATTGAGCTGCATGAGCTGCTTATATATTTGGGGATTAATCCTTTGTCAGTTGCTTCATTTGCAAATATTTTCTCCCATTCTGAGGGTTGTCTTTTTGTCTTGTTTATGGTTTCCTTTGCTGTGCAAAAGCCTTTAAGTTTCATTAGGTCCCATTTGTTTATTTTTGTTTTTATGTCCATTTGTATAGGAGGTGGGTCAAAAAGGATCTTTCTGTGATTTATGTCATAGAGTGTTCTGCCTATGTCTTCCTCTAAGAGTTTGATAGTGTCTGGCCTTACACTTAGGTCTTTAATCCATTTTGAGTTTATTTTTATGTATGGTGTTAGGGAGTGTTCTAGATTCATTCTTTTACATGTAGCTGTCCAGTTTTCCCAGCACCACTTATTGAAGATGCTGTCTTTTCTCCATTGTATATTCATACTTCCTTTATTGAAAATAAGGTGACCATGTGTACATGGGTTTATCTCTGGGCTTTTTATCCTGTTCCATTGATCTATATTTTATTTTCACACCAGTACCATACTGTCTTGATTACTGTAGCTTTGTAGTATAGTCTGGAGTCTGGAAGGCTGATTCCTCCAGCTCCATTTTTCTTTCTCAAGATTGCTTTGGCTATTCGAGGTCTTTTGTGTTTCTATACACATTGTGAAATTTTTTGTCCTAGTTCTGTGAAAAATGCCATTGGTAGTTTGAAAGGGATTGCATTGAATCTGTAGATTGCTTTGCGTAGTATAGTCATTTTCACAATGATGATTCTTCTAACCCAAAAACGTGGTATATCTCTCCATCCGTTTGTATCATGTTTAATTTCTTTCATCAGTATCTTATAGTTTTCTGCATACAGGTCTTTTGTCTCCTTAGGTAGGTTTATTCCTAGGTATTTTATTCTTTTCATTGCAATGGTAAATAGGAGTGCTTCCTTAATTTCTCTTTCAGATATTTCATCATTAGTGTATAATAATGCAAGAGATTTCTGTGCATTAATTTTGTATCCTGCTACTTTACCAAATTTGTTAATTAGTTCTAGTAGTTTTGTGGTAGTATCTTAAGGATGCTCTATGAATAGTATCTTGTCATCTGCAAAGAGTGACAGCTTTACTTCTTCTTTTCTGATTTGGATTCCTTTTATTTCCTTTTCTTCTCTGATTGCAGTGGCTAAAACTTCCAAAACTATGTTGAATAATAGTGGTTAGAGTGGACAACCTTGTCTTATTCCTGATCTTAGAGGAAATGGTTTCAGTTTTTCACCATTAAGAATGATGTTGGCTGTGGGTTTGTCATATATGGCCTTTAATATGTTGAGGTAAGTTCCCTCTGTGCCTACTTTCTGGAGGATTTTTATCATAAATTGGTGTTGAATTTTGTTGAAAGCTTTTTCTGCATCTATTGAGATGATCATATGATTTTTCTCCTTCAATTTGTTAATATGGTTTATCACACTGATTGATTTGTGTGTATTGAAGAATCCTTACCATCCTGGGATAAACCCCACTTGATCATGGTGCCTGATCTTTCTAATGTGCCGTTGGATTCTGTTTGCTAATATTTTATTGAGTATTTTTGCATCTATATTCATCAGTGAATTTGGCCTGTAGTTTTCTTTCTCTGTGACATCTTTGTCTGCTTTTGGTATCAGGGTGATGGTGGCCTATTAGAATGAGATTGGGAGTGTTCCTCCTTCTGCTATATTTTGGCAGAGTTTGAGAAGGATAGATGTTAGCTCTTCTCTAAATGTTTGATAGAATTCACCTGTGAAGCCATCTGATCGTGGGTTTTTGTTTGTTGGAAGATTTTCAATCACAGTTTCAATTTCAGTGCTTGTGATTGGTCTGTTTATATTTTCTATGTCTTCCAGGTTCAGTCTCAGAAGGTTGTGCTTTTCTAAGAATGTGTCCATTTCTTCCAGGTTGTCCATTTTATTGGCATCTAGTTGCTTGTAGTAATCTCTCCTGATCCTTTGTATTTCTACAGTGTCACTTGTTACTTCTCTTTTTTCATTTCTAATTCTATTGATTTGAGTCTTTTCCCTTTTTTTCTTGATGAGTCTTGCTAACAGTTTATCAATTTTGTTTATCTTCTCAAAGAACCAACTTCTAGGTTTATTGATCTTTGCTATTGTTTCCTTCCATTCTTTTTCATTTATTTCTGATCTGATTTTATGATTTCTCTCCTTCTGCTAAATTTGGGGGTTTTTGTTCTTCTTCCTCTAATTGCTTTAGGTGTAAGGTTAGCTTGTTTATTTGAGTTGTTTCTTTTCATTTTGCTTAACTTACTGTGTTTGGGGTCTCCTTTTCTCAGGCTGCAAGTTCATCGTTCTTGTTGTTTCAGTGTCTGTCCCCAGTGGCTACGGTTGGTTCAGTGGGTTTTGTAGGTTTCCTGGTGGAGTGGACTGTTGCCTGTGTTCTGGTGGATGAGGCTGGATCTTTTATTTCTGGTGGCAGGACCGTGTCCAGTGGTGTGTTTTGGGGTGTCTGTGACCTTATTATTATTTTAGGCAGCCTTTCTGCTAATGGGTGGGGTTGTGTTCCTGTCTTGTTAGTTGTTTGGCATAGGGTGTCCAACACTGTAGCTTGCTGCTCATTGAGTGTAACTGAGTCTTAGCCTTGAGTTGGAGGTCTCTGGGAGAACTTTCACTTTTGATATTATGTGGAGCTGGGAGGTCTCTTGAGGAGCAATGTCCTGAATTCAGCTCTCCCACCTCAGAGGCACAGGCGTGTCACCCTGCTGGCGCACCAACACCCTGTCAGCCACATGGCTTAGAAGATTAGGGAGAAAAAAAGAAAGAAAGAAAGTAAAAAAGTAAAATAAAGTTATTAAAATAAAAAGTAAAAAATAATTATTAAAAAGAAAACATTTAAAAAACAAGAAAAAATAAAATAAAATTATTAAAATAAAAAATAATTATTATAAAGAAAAAAATCTAAAAAGTAAGAAAGAAAGAAAGAAGAGAGCAGTCAAACCAACAAACGAATCCTCCAATGATAACAAGTGCTACAAACTATCCAAAAAAATGCATAGACAGAACCCTAGGACAAATGCTGAAAGCAGAGCTATACAGACAAAATCACACAAAGAAGCATGCATATACACACTCACAAAAAGAAAAAATGAAAAAAATATATATCTATATATAATAAAAAGAGGAAGAGAGCAACCATATCAATAAACAAATCTACCAATGATAAGAAACTCTAAATACTAAACTAAGATAAACATAAGACCAGAAACAAATTAGGTGCAGAAAGCAAACCCCAAGTCTGCAGTTGCTCCCAAAGTCCACCACCTCAGTTTTGATATGATTCATTGTCTAGTCAGGTATTCCACAGATGCAGGGTACATCAAGTTGATTGTGGAAATTTAATCTGCTGCTCCTGAGGCTGCTGGGATAGATTCCTTTTTTTTTTTTTTTTACACAGGCCGCCCCCCTCTGGTCCCCTAGCTCTCACTGACTCCCTCAGCCCCCCTCCATCCCACTCCAGAGCCTTCCTGGGCAAGCGGTGAAGGGCTGGGCCTGCCGAGGGAATAGGCATTGTCACACTCTTCCCCGAGCCCCAGAGGAGACAAGGTGTCATTTTCTGCCTGGCAGGAGCCTCAGCCTCAGCCAGTCTGGCCGGGACCCTGTCCATCTCCTGAACCCCAGGTGGGCAACCCGTTAGCATTCAGTGCCCGGCCCTGCTGGTCTCTCTCGATGGCACCGTCAGCTCTTGTTGAAAGGTTCGTCCCCTGGAATCACCAGCAGCTTTGCTGACCTCCCCAGGGCCGGCAGGTGCAGTAAAAGGCCTGTCTCATCCCTACTGGTAGTTGGCAGTTAATGGGGCCAGGGGCACCTGCCCCAGGTTGACTGAGAGAGGCCCCGCCAAATGCCCATTAGCTCCCTGCCATGACCCTGTTAAGTGGTTGTGGAGTGCCACTCAGGGCTGGAAGGACGGGTGGCCAGCTCATGAGGAGAGAGTCTGCAATGATGGTCCCACCCTTTGTGTGTCACTCAACAATGGCGCTTCGCTTCTGCTCCGGTTTGCGTGTCATCCAAGAGCATTCTTGGTTGTGGAGCTCCTCACTCTTGTCTCCTTAGACTGTCGGCTCACAGCCAACAGTAGTCTCCTCCCCAGGTCTGCTCTCCAAACCCCATGTTCCAGCACCTAGCCCTCATCTGCACCAGTGGATATCCATCTCAGGCTGGAACATGCAGGGCTGTGACATGGACCATCTGTGTAGGTCTCACTCTGTCTTGCCTGTCACAGACCAGTTGCTGGACTCTCCTCCAAGTCCCTGAACCTCCCCTTCTCCCAGCTGATCTTCCAGCTGGTGAGGGTCTTCCCCAAATGCAGGAACCTCTTCTCACCCTCAGCTCCCCGCCAGAGATGCAGGTCCCTTTCTGCTTCCTCTCCTCTTCCTTTTCCCTTCTTCTCTTTTGTCCTACCCAGTTATGTTGGGATCTTTCTTATTTTTTAGGTGTCTGAGCTCCTCTGCTAGTGTTCAGCAGGTGCTCTGTGAGAATTGTTCCATTTGTAGATATATTCTTGATGAGTTTGTGGGGAGAGACGAACTCCATGTCCTCCTACTCCTCCACTATCTTGGACTGCTCAGAAGAAAATACTCAAAATCAGTTGATGCCCACTTTCATACTGATACTTTTTCTCACTAATAGAATATAGGAAAATAAAGAGCTGGCTCTGGTGTCCTAAATGAACTTCAGTGCCGGGAAGGGAAAGCTGGCGTGTGCCATTCTTATGTCAGTGTTCATGAAGATGAGTGGGAAATAAGGGCTGCTATTAATGTGAGAAAGAAAAAGAAAGTTAGCTTTCAGATAGCCTTGAGAAGTGGGTTGGAGAAATGGATAAATAACTGTCATGGTGTGTGTGTGTGTGTGTGTGTGTGTGCGCGCTTCTTGACATAAGGCAATTCTTAGTTTAAGACAAAGTTTTTTAACTTTTTAAATTTTACTACTCAACCCCCAACAAGGAGCCTTTTTAAACATTTATTCCCTAATCTCTTCCTCCTCATGAAATTAATTGCAGAAATACATTGTATCCCTTTTTATCCATTGTGGTCCAAATTACAGTATTATTATATTTGCACTCTTATAATCAATCTTGACCCCCCTGTAGAAAATTTTGCCCCTGTTGAGAATTAGGTGATTTAGAAGTTCAGTCATCAGGTTATATTTAGAAATGAAATTGAAATCAGTCAGAGACAGGCATGAATTTTATGGGCACATGAGTACATAATTAGAAACTGGCAAATCTGTATTACTATTTTAATAATTTTTTATCATTTTAATCTAAATTTTGAAAATGCCTGATGTTCTACTAAAAATAAGAAATTTCACTTAAAAGGAGAATTGCTAATGTCCTGAAACACTCTGCTTTCCATTTTCCTATTATATATTGATTAGTTTTGTAATTTATGAATTTTTTTCTCTCAGAAGATGAGTGTACTCATATGCAAATCTGTAAGAATAATGTCATGTTTAAAGAGTAGTTATGATCATTAATTTATCAAATTATGATATATGTAAAGTAACATGGTCAATTTCATGTGGTATACCTTCAACAATTATTAAATTAAGCAGAAAGCTTCCCTAAATAAGACCTGAAGACAGGAATAAGAACTAGTGTTTCCTAAGAAATTACTACTTTTCATGTATCATTTTCAGTACTAGATATATCTCACCAGAGAGAATGATGATAGAAGGGTAAAGCTTGAGTTCCCGGTAAACTAATAAGCAAAGAACTCATGAGAAGGCACCTAGCAGGAAACACTTTTCATTGTTAGGTTTAAGTTCACTAGAGAGAGTGACATAATTGAGGTCAACAGCAAGTGGCCTAAAATAAATAAATAGTCATAATTAGCAAGGCAAGCTCTCATAAACAATGGCCAGTTGATTCAGTTGCCAGGTTGCCAGGTTTTGAGCAAAGTATGATTAAATTTTCAATAGGTTTCTCTCTACAATATAGGTGGAGCTATTCTGAACACTTCTGTGTGCCTTTGCACAGTTTTCAGGAAAAATTTAAGATCCAGACTGAGGTCCCAATGGAAACACGTAAACGAAATTCATACCCCTCACTATGTATTTATGTGTTCATGGACCCATGGATCCATTTCTCTCTCTCTCTCACTCCCCTTTCTCTTTCTCTTTTTTCCTTGTCAAGTGACTCAAACCTGACTTTGTTTTATATTCTAACAGAATGGCTGCTCAACTATCTATTAGACTGTATGTCTATTTATTACTCTTTATAGGTATTTTATCCATTAAAATCATTTTATAATTTTGGAACAAAAGGGAGATTTTAGTTCATGCTTAATTTGCATTTTTCATAGAATTTTCTAGGGAAACATGTCCTTTGGCAAAGAAAAGGGACTTTCCTTGCAGCATAAAATTTGAGCAACATAAATGTTCCATAAATATACAACTTTAATCTGTTATTTGGTATTTTTATGTGAGATCATTTCTTCTTTATTTGTTATATTACTTAATTTATTTTTGTTATTATATTTACAAATTATTTGGAGAGTTCTATGCTTCAATTTCTTACACATTCCACATTTATTTTTCCCCAACATCTCCAAATATTTCTAAGGGTTTGGTCATTATTTATATTAATGCTGTTTAATTCAATAAGAATTTGTGATCAGTATATAATCATAACTGATTTTATTTTCATTAAATAAAATCCTTCTTTTTTAATGAATCTTTTTAAATAAATCTTTTAAAATGAACCTTGGCTTGAATGTCACTTTGTTTAACATTAAGATCAGCTCTGTTTCACCTGTGTCTTTGTTTAACATTAAGATCAGCTGTTTCACCTGTGCATTCTTGCAGAGTTGAAATTCAGCTAGTACCCATCAGTATATTCTCAGCTTCGACTGTTTGGTATCCATGCTATATCCTTGTTAAATATTTCAAATATCACAAGCAATTCATTGCATATTATAATTTATAATATTATTTTAATATTTTGTACTCCATGCTTTTAAAATTCATGAGTTTTTAAATAAGAAACTTTACCTTTATAAATATTATTTAATAAAAGTGCCTGTGTCTTGTATTGTCTGTATTAAATTTCTGCTTTTAGTTTTTCTAGTTTCTTCCATTTAAATTTATATAGTTTCTGTGCTCTACAGTTAGAGTTGTTCTTGATATATTTCTTTTTTTAATGAGTTGAAATCAATAAATACTATTTCCATTCTATTGATTTTATATTTACTGAATAAATGAGTGAACATATAAATGAAAAGGAACTGAATAATTACAGGATGGTGTGAATACAGTATATCTGCCCATGTAGATAGAGAATATGCAATTCTATGTCAACAATTTCTTTTACATTTAAGTGAAAAGACATGAAAATTTCTTTTAAGCATCCTGTTGAGGACAAATATATATTTATGTTACATATACCTCTATGTCTGTTCAGAGGAAGAGACAAAGGGAAAGAGAAAGAAGGATAGACAATAAACTGTACACTAAGCTAATCATTAAGGTTCTACTTAATATGGAATTTGTCTCAGATTCTAGCCTCATTGATTTGGTGTCTGGTCAGAAGACCAGTGCTTTTCAGATTCCCAGTTAGTTTACAGGCTTTATTTCTGTTTAAATCTCTTAGAAAATACTTCAAACTTTAATTGTGGTGGGGATAACTGAACAATGGCTTTTAAATAAGTTTAGCTTTATGTTGTATTTACAATTAGAAATATTTACTCTTCATTCAAATAAGAAATAGGCAATGATGATGAGGAAAACATGGTGTTTTCAAATGTGTCATAAACAAAAATATAAATTATTTAGAATAATATTTTATTTAGTTTAAACAAAAAATTTAAATTCTTGATTAATTCAATGTACTTTTCTCCTACTTGAAAGTAAGCTGCATGAGGACAAGAACTTTTGAGGTGTTGTCCACAGCCCTTAGAATAGGGATAGGTACATATTAGGCCCTCAATGCATATATATAGTAAATGAATATGTAGAGAGTAGACAATAGAATCAAGTACTCATGACTCACAGAAATGACATACTATTTTGGAAAGAAAGGGTGTGGGAGAGAAAAGCAAAAGAGAAAGGGATGAGGCAGAGAAGGAGGGATGGAAGAAAGGAAGTAAGGAAGGAAGGAAGGAAGGAAGAAAGGGAGGAAAGAAGAATGGGACACAGAAATAGTGTATGAAATGCATTTTGTCTTGTTTGGAAAGATGTTGTATTATATATACAATTCAAAAACACCAAGCTGAATTTCTTTTCCCAGTAGGAACTAAAAGGATTCTTACGTCAATTTCAAATTGAAAACCTCTTGCAACTCTTCAAACAGTTGGTAACCTGAATGTTTTTAATTTGAATAAAAAGTAGGATGATTTCCAAGGAGGAATTGAGATTTTAAAATTCAGGTCTCTCAAATGAAAATATGAGAGCAGTTCTCTGTTTGTGAAATGCATTGCCTGCTGTTTTCATTAAACAGTAACTGTGCTTTTTTTTGAACTTTGCCCCATAAAAATAGAAAGAAAAAAAAGAAGATCAAACAAATTCAAGTCAAACAGTTGGAGTTTTTGGTATAGCTATAGTATTTTACCAAAATGTCAAGTACTTAAACGCAGATGGTTTATGTTCACTGTTATTTTTACAGTGACAGTCCTTGGACTGAAGCTAGTATTGAGGAAAGTAATGCACATTACCACCTCCTCAGGAGCTGGAAGAACTCACCCGTAGGAGAAGTATAAAAGCAATGAAAGCACCTGCTCTGAGCCAGAGAGGATGCTGTCAGGAAACATAAGCTGCTTTCTGCCTTAGCTATGCCATCTGAACTACTTAGTAAAGAGCATCTAAGCAAACAAATCATGTTAGAGCCCAACATACAGCAAAAACAGAAAATTCAACAAACACGTTTAAGGAGTGTTTAATTATTAATATATTTGCAATGAGATTTGCAAAAATTCTATCCAGTCACATTTTTACTGTTTAGTTTTTCAATTAATTTAAATGTTCTAAGTTCTATAAATTATGAAATGATAATAAGGTAGTTTGCAAGAGCTGATTACAAAATATTAAATTGTTCTTCCAAGGTACTTTTTTTCAAACAGATTTTTGTATTCATTAACAAAATTCTATTTTTGTATTTATATGCTATTAAATTATGGCAAAATATTCTAATCTAGAGATCTGGATAAAATATGTGGAATCAAACAGTGTTAAAAGTAAAGAAATTATTTTGTGGTTGATCTTGAGAAGTAGGGTAGACTTGGGAGATTAAGTATCCAGTTTCCACTCCAGAGTTCTTGTAAGTTAAAGGATATATATGATTATAACAGCTCCTCTGAGATGTTCTCAGATACAGTCTATCCTCATTATTCTCCATTTGAGAATGTGCCTCCTCATTAAAATGTATTTGTAAACCCCAAATCAGTACATGCAGTTCTTTCTTCGTCTTTGGTGGATATGTGTAGAGTGGGTGAGTCACATGACATGCACTTTTTCAGCTGAGTTCCAACAGGGCAATGACCTGTCTTCTTATGTCCGCTCTCATACTGTAAGCAAGCATCCTTTATTGTGGTCTATTTAATGCCACATTTTTTTTGCATCTTTCTGTTTTCTTTGGTGATTTTGCTGTTTAATAAGACCCTAAATGTAGTGTTAACATGCAGTCTAGTGTTTGCAAGCACAAGATGTGATGTGCATTATGGAGAAAATATCATACTCTCTGTTTGTTTGATTAGCTTTGTTAAGGTACGTTTTATGATGCTATTGGTTGTGAGTTCAATGTTTATGAATCAACAATATACATTAAGTATGATGTCTTTAAAGAGAAACACATATAAAACAAGGTTATGTATTTAATGGTTGACTAAAATGTTCTGAATAAAAGTTATAGAAACCTAACCCTTATTTTTCTTAGGAGCAAGTGTTTAGTACTCCCTAATTCAGTGTTTGCAGTGACATTCTAGAACATGCCCACAGTACATAAGTGGAATAAACTATATATGTGATGTAATATGACATATATAGTAACAATAGCAAAAACATTATAAATTATATAAAAGTGTTTGCTGCTTGTAATTGTTAATTTTATTTCATGTGTCAACTTGACTGGGCCACAGTGTGGCCAGACATTTGGCCAAATATTATTCTGGGTTTGTCTTTAATGGAGTTTCTGGATTAGATTAACATTTGAATGGGTAGACTGAATTAAGCCGATTGCCTTCCCTATGGTGAGTGGGCCACATCTAATCAACTGAAGACCTGAATAGAACAAAAATCCTCAGTGAGAGGGAACTGCTCCAGCTTGACTGCTGGGAGCTGGTACCTGGGTCTTTTCTGACCTGACTTGAACTGAACTGAAACATTGGCTTTTCTTGGGTCTCAAGTCTGCCAGCTTTCAGACTGGAATTTACACCATCAGCTCTCCTGCATCTCAGGCCTTTAGACTCAAAGTGGAACTACATATTGGCTCTCCTGGGTCTCCAGCTTGCAGACAGCAGATCTTGGGACTTGTGAACCTTCATATTTGTGTGAGCCAATTCCTTCTAATAAGTATCTACTTTATCTATCCTTCTGTCTGTCTATCTATCTATCTATCTATCTATCCATCTAGTCTATTGATTTTGTTTTCTGGAAAACCCTAATACATTATTGTTATCTCTCCTTCATCTATATGTGTATGTGTGTGTGAATAAATATGTTTGCTATACAAGGGAAACATGTGTGTGTGTTTTGCTATTGTTATAATCTTTTCTACTGCCCCCCAAAAAACATTACAATGACAGTAAAGTAGTATAGATTACAATAAAGTTGTAATGATAATGGTGGTATGGAAGTAAACAACAGATTGTGAAAAATTTATGGATGACTTCACGCAAACTGAATTTTACTGACAGATAAACTAGAAGCAACAAGTTCTAGTCCACTGCACTAACAAGACAATGGTGTATCTTTTCCTCTCAGGAGAGACCAAAAAAATCCTGGTCTCAATGCCAAGTAAGTATAAAAAAGTCAGAAATTTAATGGAAAGCAATGATAAAGAAAGCAGTGAGCAGTGGTTAAAAGTGAAGATGTGCTCAAAATAAATCACTGCCAAAGAGTGAAAGAATCCATAGTACGTATGTTAGTTGCCTAAAGCAGATTTTTACCTAATTAGAGGAAATGGCTGATGGACAGAGGGGACTCTAAGATCCCACATATGAAAGAGAATAAGCCACATAGGCAGGGCACAGCTTATTCAAAGGGGGAAACAAGGGGATGGGACTGCAAAGGAAATATATACCAGTGCCCTCAATGGATTAACTTAACAATCAATTCATATGTTAAGAGTAAACAACAAGGAATGCCAAACAAATAGTGAAAACAAACAACAAGCAAGAGAAAGACTATGATGAATAAACTGATCAAGGAACTCTAGATAAAATAGCAATAAATTAGGACAAAAATAATTTTTTAGAAAAGTGTTTGAAAGATAAATAAGTTCTGGAGATGTAATGTACTGCATGATGACACAGTTAATGATACTGTATAGTATATTTGGATGTCCAAGTGGCTAAGAGAGTAGAATTTAAAAGTTCTCATCACAAGAAAAAGAATTATAACTATGTGAGGTAATGGATGTCAATTAGATTTGTTGTAGTGATTGTTTTGCAATACATATATATATATAAAATCATTATATTGTACACCTTCAACTAATACAATGTTATGTGTCAAGTATATCTCAATAAAACTGGAAAAAAGTGATTGAGATGATGGAGATTTTGTTGATGATAAGAATAATGATGATGTTAAGACATATAATAAGAGAAATCTGAAAAGATATTTTACATTAAGGAAAAGAAAAATAATGCTAAGAAACAGGAACATTCAGAGAAAAATAATTCTTTTAAAATTAAATATAAAATATAACAAATGTGGGGCTTCCCTGGGGGCGCAGTGGTTGAGAATCCGCCTGCCAATGCAGGGGACACGGGTTCGTGCCCTGGTCCAGGAAGATTCCACATGCTGTGGAGAGGCTGGGCCCGTAAGCCATGGCCGCTGAGCCTGCGCGAAGGGAGCCTGTGCTCAGCAAAGTGAAAGGCCACAACAGTGAGAGGCCCGCGTGCCGCAAAAAAAAGAAAAAAAAAAATATATATATATATATAAAACAAGTGTGTAGAAGGGCTGCAAATTAAAATCCATGAAATCACCTCCTTGCCAAAAAATAAAGTAAATGAGAAGACACGGAATGCATAAAAGTTAATGCTCACAAAGATACGCAGAATTAGATATACAATTCCTGTAACAAGTATTATAGAAGGAGAATATAGAAGGTAAACAATAATCCAACAGATAATAGAAATTTCAGGGACTCTAATGTCATAATACTATTAAGAATTTCAGTGGAGGGAGGAACAAAAATAAGCAGGTGTACAAATGAATAAAATTCATATTAGCACCACAGTTTTTCTTTGGCTATACTGCATTTTAAATTGCAAAATTTTAGAAAAAATAATCAAGTGTAAGGTTAACTAAACAAATTTATAAAATGTATACAGTATTGCTAAAGAATTACATAAGTATGGTCTCTAGCTTAAAAAAGCTATAAACAAAGGAAGAAAATTCAGAAAAGTCGGAATGAATTTTAAAAATGCAATTGAAAAGAATGTGAGGATGATTCTTGCGCCATATGTCAGGAAGTAATTTTGTTCAAATTCAAATAGAAATCTGTCCAACTCCAAGGACATCATCTTCAAGAATAAAGTGGATTTTTATATCAATGAAAGGAATAAAAAGTTATGTAATTGCCATACAACAACAAATCAAGATGAAATTCAGAGGAAAACTAATCTCAAATAGGGCAAGAAGTTATTACCCAAAAAGAAAATTAAACATTTGGCATGGATATAATTATGTTAATGAATACATATAGACAACCAACTGAACAAAAAAACACAGAATATGAGACGAGAAAGAAAGATGAGTAGTAGGATAGAAAATTAAAACCTCTATTTTTCATAAAGGAATGTCAATATTGTTATAGTTATTAAAAATACTATAACTTTTAATTATTATATTAAAATAATAATACTAAATATTAAGGCATGTTGTGGACAAAATTGCAGCCCCACCCAAAATTCTATGTTGAAGTTCTAAGCCCAAGTACATCAGAATGTGACCATATTTAGAAATAAGGTCTTTACAGAGGTAATTAATTAATTTAAGGTTTTTAGGGTGGGCCCGTATCCAGTATGACTAGAGTCCTTACAAAAAAAGGAGATTTAGACATAGACAAGTATAGAGGGAAGGCACTGGGAGAAGACTTCTATCTAAAAGCCAAGTAGAAAGGCCTGGAACAGATTTTTCCATCACAGTCCTCAGAAGGGCACACCCCTCTGATATCTTGATCTCAGATTTCTAGCCTCTAAAACTGTAAGAAAATAAATGTTTGTTATTCAAGCCACCCAGTCTGTGGTACAACAGTCCTAAAAAACTTATTGAGGAAATCAGAATTGAATCAGTATGATTACCTTTAAAAATAATCCTGGAAGAAAAAAAAAAAAAAGCCTGGAAGAAATGTTTGTGTGGTTTTAATCTCTCTCTATATATACACCTCCTTCATCTCCATGTCCATCTCTATTTCCATCTTCATTTCCATCTCTTATGTCTATGTCTATTTATAATTGGTGAAGTTAGGGCATTACAGTGTTAGGAGAAAATGAGCTAAGTGGAAAGAATCACTTTTTATCATGACAGGTAGATCTTAATAATGATGAAAACTATTCAGCATGTAAGTAAATTTGCACAATACCATTCTAAAAATCTTTTTTATTTTCTCTTCTTAGATCTACTTCCCACAGTTTTCTTTGACAAATACTATTTTAGATTCCTCTCAGAATTCATTATCAGAAAAATCATTATAAATGCAATATGAAAAATAAACTGAAATCAGTTCTACTGATATATTAGGTAATTAAATTATTTTATTTAGAAATATACTATTCAGAATGACTGATTATTTTCCAACTTCTGAAGTTTCATTTTAGACATTGAAATGATAAAACTTTTCACATCATATTTTAATAACAAAGCAATCTAGCTGTCTTATGTGCAATTGCCCTTTAACTGGTGACCTTTCCATACATATCATACTGAATATATGATCTTTGGAAGTTTTCCATATAGTACATTTCAAAGGAGCCATGGCAATAATTTTTAATGAAAAATAATTTGAGTCTTTCAATATCTTTGTGTTATTTTCACAATTAATTTTGTTTTAAAGTTTAAGCATTCTATATCATCTTAATCTTTTCTAAAATCAAAAGCCCCAAAGGTACTAAAAGTGTTAGTATGGGAGAAAAAAGCTATCAGCAGGTATATATTTTATAAAATAATATAAAATAACAGCTCAATGTTTCACAGAATGCTAAGCCAAGTACTTTTGACTGACAGACTAAATGATGATTCCCTTGCATAAATATAACCTCAAATCTCTGTCTGGTAATTGTAACAATAATACAATTAGTGTAAGACTCACAAATAGTGTAACTGAATGTACCAAAATATGTTACTGTGTTTATTTTTAACAGTTTTAGTGAAAAATAATATATATTCTTTGTTCCTTTTTAATCTGGATTTTAATAATTAAAATAAAATTTAGATGCATTTACTTATATTTACTATTTCACCCCTAAAAATGGCACTGCCTGCTGTAATCTGAGCAAACCCAAAGTCTATTTCTACTACTATTACTAGTACTTTCATTCATATTGTCTCTGAAGACCTTAAATGCTCATATGATCATTTCTGTTGATCTTCATACATCTCTTTCTGTTATAAAGGGTAGGGATTATTTTCTGTTTTCATTCTTCATGAGGAGTGGTAGACCTGATTTGAGAATTATGTGTGGTAGAAGGGAAAAGAATATAAGATGTTGAGTGTGTGACCATGGGAGTTGTTTCTTGAAGTATATGTAGAAGAGACGAAGTAAAATTTCAAAATGAAAAACGAAGAGATCCCAGGAGGATGTCATGGGGAATCCCCCCAAAAAAGTGAGGAAAGAGTGGATGAAAAAGCAGGAGAGATCAATCAAGTAGACATATATATTCAACTTATCTTCTAAATTGCCTTGCAGTTTCAAATGTTTTCCTTATTACTTTTCTACAGTGTTCTCCAGGAATATATATATATATATATATATATATAATATTATAATTATATATTTTTATACACATCTATATATTATATATATAAATTACATATATACATATTTCAAGTTCCTTAAACTTGTCAGAATAAAAAGAAACAAAAAAGCCTGCTGTGTTCTGAATGTGGGTGAGTGTCCCCCCAAATTCATACACAGCTCCAATGCCCAATGTGATATTAGGGGATGGGGTCTCTGGGAGGTGCTTAGGCCATGAAGGTGGAACACTCGCGAATGGGATTAGTGCTTTTATAAAAGAGACCCCGCAGAACTCCCCTGCCCCATCTGCCACCTGAGGATAGATGAAGTCTGTGACCCAGAAAAGAGCCCTTGCTGACCATGCTGTTTCCTGGTTGCAGACTTCCAGCTTCCAAAACTGTGAAAAAGAAAATTTTTGCTGTTTAAAAGCCATCCAGTCTGTGGTATTTTGTTATTGCAGCCTGCCTATCTAAAGCATGATGAGGCTGTTTGGATGAACTTTTTGAATAAAGAATCATAAACATTAAAATTAGGATTTAAGCAATGGGTCATCTGAAAGGAAACTTTAAAGGGATAAATGTATATATTTGATGAATATCTTAATAGAGTTGCTTAGTTTTGTTTTGAGTTTAATGAAACTCAAAGTGTAAAATAATATTCTTGGGGCCTACAAATTATCTTTTAACACTGGCTCTTATTATCACACAGGCTCTTATTCTCTGATTTCCAGACAGGACTGTAATGGTTGGTGCCATTTGTCTCTATTTCCATCTTGAAAGATGAACATAGTAGAAGTTTGGAAAGAAGCAAGTATGAGTGATGTGGCAGGGAGTTAATATACGTGGATTAGATTCCAATATTAGTTATTCTAATAATTGTAATTGTTCTAACAATTGGTAATTGTTCTATTACATCGCATAATCAAGATGCATCACTAAATTAATAAGTAAGAAATACAGAGCCATCCAATCTTTTATAAGCCTCTCATTTTAGCATTTTTGGAAGCCAATTTCCATATTCATTTTCCTAGTTCCAGTAAATGAAATTGAACTCCTACAATTTATCCCTGACTAATCTATTTGGTATTAAATATGCTCCTGAAGACAACTGTAACAAATATTACATTTGAAATTAGTATAATGTGATACATTATTGATAGTAAACTGAAACCCCCATATAAGTTATTACCTACCATGTTCTTTGGTGGGGGGCAGAGGCTCTTGTATAATATGACCAAGACCCCTAACTCCTATTACTGGGATTAACCAGACCATTTACACACTGTTAGATTCCCAAGAAATATAAACAGAAGTTATAAAGTTAAGCTTACATATTTATGTGCTTGATAATCACTTAAACAGTTGATTAAGTGATTTAAGTGTTGATTAAGTGAATTAAGTGATTAAGTGATAATCAACAAGAAAGTGTTGATTTTTTGGTCTCACTCCTCAAAATATTCATTTAGTAGGTTTGATAGAGTTGTCCCTAAATCTGCATGCTTATTTAAGAACCCATGTGATTATTGATTGTGGTTCATGAACTACATTGTAAAAGTATTATGGAGGAAGTTACATCCTGTATTATCAACTTGGAAGTTATCCTTCTCTTGGGCTACCAGGGACAGTGAATATATTTGTCCAAGTCATTCACTTTTTTGTGAAAAAAAGTGACCTTTCAGGTATTTCTATCATATCATAGTGAGTTAATACAGCTTATATTATTCTTTCCTAACTGTTTTTCGTTCCTGCTTCATGTTTTATCATTCCCTAATACCTGATATCTCCACTTACATAATTCAATTACATTAAATTAATATCAGTCTCAAAAATTCTATTTAATCACCTTCCAATATCTTTTAATTCTTCTAACTGATTAACCATCAGATTAAGGTTTACTTGCCATTCTAATCAGGAAATCTTCCCTCACTCTTGATGACCTGGCACAGCACTCTTTTAATGTGTCCCATCGCATCTGGAAGAGAGTTTTTGGAACACCCGTTTCACTATATTACAGTTGTAAGCTTACTTTCTTCACCTTTCCAACTCGCAAAAATCCATGCATTTTCTACACCCACAGCAATTTACACAGTGAATTGTGCATGGTAAAAATAGGGTGGCTTTTATTTAATTTATTTTTTATTTTTTAATGAAGTATACTTGATATACAATATTATATTAGTTTCAGGTGTACAACATACAGATTCAATATTTTCATAGTTTATACTCCATTTAGAATTATTACAAAATAATGATTATATTTCCCCGTGCTGTACAATACATCCTTATTACTTATTTATTTTACACATACTCCTTATTCCATCCTCCTATGTCACCCCTCCCCCTTCCCTCTTCCCACTGCTAACCTCTAGTTTGTTCTCTACACCTGTGAGTCTGTTTCTGTTTTGTTATAGACATTTGTTTTCATGGTTTTTAAATAAATGAAAGTTTTATGTTGGTAATTTCTTTTAGTTTTAAGGTTTACCATTTTTCTGAGATTACTTTTAAATTTTTTTATTTACTTTCCCTGTCTTAGGAATGGCAAACCAGAAGCCATTTAAAACTTGAAACTCTTGTTATATGCTATTTAAATAATTTATTTCTTCCACTGGAAGACAGGTGTTATACTGAATAAAATTTGTAAATATAATTTTTATATACAGTATGTATTTAATTAATACTAAAATAAGTGGAAAAAATCATAGATTCTCATGCTTTAGACTCCAAGTATAAATGATATAAAAATCAATTAGCTTTTGGCTATCACTGGGTAAGATGTACACTTTTTTTGAAGTGGTCTACTATAGATATTTCAAATATTAAATAAGACATTCATACTTAATATTATATTAAAAAGTCTGGTGTAAAATATCTGAAGAACACTCACAAGTTATATAGAATTCTGTCAATTTTGCAGGTAGTCATAAGTTATTAACATTTTACTTGTTTAATTTTTCATTTTTCCCTGAACTTTTAAAGAAAAATATTTAAGAAAAATAACAATGAAAATTTCTGTGCTAGGAAGAGAGTGATAACCTACAATCTGCTTTATTTGTCCTTACTAATAAATTATTTGACATTAGGTGAGAAACATATTCACAGAAATTCTTCCTAATTCATCATCAATGTCTAATCACTTAGCTATTATAAGTGAGAGCAAGTGATTTTTCTTAGTTTATATGTGAGAAACAGTATGAGCAATGAAATTAGAACAGTAACAAAAGTTAAAAAAAACAAAATTATAAATCTCTATCATATTTTGACTATGTTGGTATTTAGTCCATTAATCCCCTCTTAATTTTTGTGGTGTGTATATGCAGAAAACTCTTTTCTTTTGAATCTGCAATGACTGCTCAATGGAAAGCACAATCTATTTGTGTGTGTGGATGCTTCCCTCAGAGGGTGAGCAAGGTTAAATATTTTGAACATCACAGAAATTATTCTCAGAGAATGTCATCATCTATTATTAACTAATATAGTTCATTGATTCATCAGTTCATCAGGAATTAATGTGGACCTGTTATGTTCCAGGTACACTACATGATGAAGTAGAAAAAAACCATTTTAATGAGCAGTTCAAGCTGTAAATTTGCTTTCCTAAGGACAGATGATTATTTATCTTTCCACAGATGACCTATTACATGAGATAAATGTTTGTTTTAGTTCTTACCATAATTTCCTGTGTAAAGGTGATAACACAGTATAACAATGAATAATTTAGATCAGCATCTGGAAAGTGTTAAAAAAAAATATATGTCCCACTTAGTATGGAATGGCTTTTTGACCTGAGAGTCACTCAAACTAAACTCCTCTTCTTTATTTTAAAATGGATAAAACACTGATATTGATCAACTTGCTATCACTTAGTGTGAAGGAGGTAGCCTGCTATGTTCTCTATTTAGTGCAGACCACAGTATCAGATATAAATAATATAAAACATTGTAATTATGGTTGTTAAGAGTATCTGTGACTATTTGGTTTAAAACCTGAGAGTTTGTGTTGAGGGTGGTAATAATTTATCTGTATTAATGAAAATGTGTGAAAATGGTAATGATGCCTCTTGTTGAGTATTCAATGAGTCGAGTGGTTTGGGAATATGTATCATTCTAAGTAATTCAATGCTTCCAGTTATATCAAATTGTTTAAGAAAATGCAAAGCCTGTGTAATAGTAAAAGTCAAAAAGTTCCCCCATTAAATTAGGTTAATTTCTAGAAAAGTGTGATCCTTTCTTTCAAAAAATTTCTCTTAAAAATATATATACTTTGGGGTTTCCCTGGTGGTGCAGTGGTTGAGAGTCCGCCTGGCGATGCAGGGGACACGAGTTCGTGCCCTGGTCCTGGAAGATACCACATGCAGCAGAGCGGCTGGGTCTGTGAGCCATGGCCACTGAGCCTGCGCGTCCGGAGCCTGCGCTCTGCAACGGGAGAAGTCACAACAGTGAGAGGCCCACGTACCGCAAAAGAAGAAAAAAAAAACAAAAAACATATATATATACTTTGCATCTTAAATTGGGGTAGGAGGTATTTTTATTGGAGAAGTACTTCAAAGAAATTTTCATTTTTATAATTACCATGAAATGTATCTGCTGTTCTGGGGGAGATATGTGTAATTACACAGGCATAAATGGGAGATGCTATCGAGACATAGTTATTCTATGCAAGTGTTAAGACATTTGCAATGAAACTGAAATATAATACACTTTATTAGGATTCTCCAGTTAAACGGAACCAATAAGCTGTATACATATAGAGAAAGAGACTGATTATAAGGTATTGGCTCAAGAGTTTATGGAGGCTGGCAATTCCTAATCTGTAGTATGACCCTGTAGGCTCTAGATCCAGGAGAGCTGATGGTGCAATTGCAGCCAAAGACCAGCCGCCTGGAGACCCAGGGAAGCCCATGGTGCAGTTCTAGTTGGAAGATAAGCAGGCAGAGGTCCAGGAGAGAGATGGTATAGATAAAGTCCAAAGGCAGTCTCCAGGAAAATTCCCTCCTGCTTGGGAAGACTGATCTTTTTGTTATATTCAGGACTTCAATTGTTTTGATGAGGTTCACCCACATTATAGAGGATAATCTTCCTTTTTCAAAGTTCACCAATTAAATATTGATCTTCTAGTTGATATATAAAATCAACCATCATATATACTTACTAATAGTTTCCAAATATGGATTTATATATATATAATATTATTTTACAAGTATTCTTATATTCTTTCTGATTATTTTGGTTATTGTTTCTATGTACTATTTTTAAAGTTCCCTAAGGTTCACTCTAATGGAATGACATGAATTGCAGCTGGAACATGTTGCAGTCATCAAGCATGGATGGTGTTACAGACAGTGGACAGACAAGCAAAGATGCAGCAGTGCCTATATAATTATATATTTTATTGTTTTTAAGCAAACATCAGTGTGTGAGTGTGTGTGAGTATCTATGTGTTAGTGTGTGTTTGTAGAGGTAGAGTGTGAGGTATAATTCTCAAGGATTCAAATAATGTTGTGCATAACGTATGAACTCCAAAAAATCACTTTAGAGGCTTTAGAGGAAAAAACTGACATCATAATTCCAATGACAAAAACTAAAAGTATATTTGAAGGAAATAATGCAAATCATGAAAAATTAGGAAAGCATTATTTCTTTGAATTCATAGGAAGGTCGAGAAAAGGAAGCTAGAGAAGCTAGAAGTAAAATATTTCACATAAACGTAGGTCAAACCAGAAATTTTTAAGTGAATTCTTCAATGCTTGATGGGCTCACAAGGTCACTGGTTAGATATTTAGTACTTGGTGATCTCTAAAATAAATATATAATAGTAGAAACACTACCAAATACGTTGTTTTAGGTTAATTAAAATTATCACTCTATGTGGCGTATATACATTTTCTTAAAAATAAACACACTAAGTAATTAACACATTATGTGTGCTCTGTGCCCTTTGTTATATATTTTCTTATTGTTCCTTCTAAATGGCATATAGTGGCACCAAAAGGTAGAATGTCCCAGATCATAACACAGGAAAGAGGTCTATAAACTGGGAAGTCCTTTTGGTGTTATGTGCAACTTGGAAAAATAATTCAAAAGATGGAGAAACTACACTACTCACTTAGAAAACAAAGATCAAAGAAAAGTATTTCAATTGCCCTTACTCAAAGGAATTAAGAAAGACACTAGGAAAGGGCTGCAGATAGTAGTCTGATTTTAAAGTACACTGTTGTTTACTTTTGACAAACTTTATGCAGCACTTTTTTCTTCTTCTTAAAAAAAACTGCATATAGAAGAGCATGTTTTCCAGTGCATCTGTGATAGATAAAATATTGCTCTTAATTCTTCACTCCCCAGGAAACAGGAATGATTATGCATACTATGTAACATAGCTCTGCCTCCTAGTAGAGGTTGCAAAATCTGCATCCCTGACAAACTGACATTGGGTTTTGCCATGTGAAATGACTGGACCAATCAAATGTCAGTGGACCAACTGGAACAAAGTCTTCAAATGTGATTGCTAGGTTTTCCCCATCTCTTATGCCGCTACCATTTACTATGAGAAGAGCCCACCCTGGGTCACTGCTGGTCCAAGGAGAATGGAAAGAACCCGAAGCAGATGTGAACTTGACCAACAGCCTGAAATTGAGCTGCTCTGTTGCATCTACAGAGCCATGAATGAAATGGAAGTTTATTGTAAATCACTGAGATTTGGAGGATTATTTGTCACATACCATTATCACAGCAATAATGGGTATACTTCAAGGGGGAAGATTGGTATTGGTCTATGCAAGACACCTTTTTAAATTTCTTCTCTTGAGATATAATTGACATATGATATTATATTAGTTTCAGGTGTAAAATATAATGACTTAATATTTGTATATATTGAGAAATGATCACCACAATAAGTCTAGTTAACATCTATCACCACACATAGAATTTTTCCTTGTGATAAGAACTTTTAAGACCTACTTTCTTGGCAACTTTCAAATATACAATATAGTATTATTAACTATAGTCACCATAATGTACGTTACACCACATGACATTTATTTTATAACTGGAAGTTTGTAATTTTTGAACCCCTCACCCAACACCTCTCTTATTTTATTCATTTATATTTGTGTTCCCTTTTATCTCTATTCCTCTCTCCTAAGTACCTATGGTAGATGGACATTCATATTTAAGGCACATTCCAAATTAAAGAAGCCGTGTCTCCTGACTTGCCATGGAAGAAGGGACAGATGACTGACTATTTCTTTTCCTTTTCTAAAAAGGAGTAAGTTTGGCAATAAAAAAGCTCATGACACAGCCTTACCACATCCAAAAATTACCCTTAAATGTCTTCTCTTTTACTCCTCCATGAGGACATGGCACTCCCACACCCAACGTCTCTTACCCAAAATGTGTATGCAGCACAGACACTTGTAGGCATCTGTCTGACAATGACTATAAAAATACTTTCAGGGGCTTCCCTGGTGGTGCAGTTGTTGAGAATCTGCCTGCTGATGCAGGGGACACGGGTTCGAGTCCTGGTCTGGGAAGATCCCACATGCCGCGGAGCAAGTAGGCCCGTGAGCCACTGCGCGTTTGGAGCCTGTGCTCCGCAACAAGATAGGCCACGATAGTGAGAGGCCCGCGCACCGCGATGAAGAGTAGCCCCCACTTGCTGCAACTGGGGAAAGCCCTTGCACAGAAACAAAGACCTAACGCAGCAATAAATAAATAAAATAATAATAAAAAAGAATGAATATCTGCTTAAGAAAATACTTTCAAATAAAAACATAAAATTACATGACTAAAATGAAGCCAAGAGTGTCAGCCCCAAGCAAAGGGGAATTATTGCAAGAATTAGGAAATAAAACATCTACTTTAGCAGCAAAAGTCTGTGAGGGTGGGGAGGAAAAGACATCCTGAGAGAGCTGGTAACTGAACCAGGTCATTCATAACCACGATGAAAGGATCAGGGGGTGCAGGCAAAGGACGGAGCCAAGGCTCTCTGGATGGTCTGCACTGGGACACCTCCTCTGGAGCTCTTCTGTGTATCTGCTAAAAACAGACAGACATTCTCTGGGCCTTTTTATGGCATCACCAGCTGGCAGCAAGCAGACAGCAGGGAGCCACCCATCACCAATCAGTCTTTGCCACTACAGATCTTCAGCAGAATCTTCTGGTAATCCCCTGAAATATTTCCCAAGGTGTCATGGTACAGCGACTTGCCATACAGCCACTTATACTCCAATTGATCCAGGAGGTCGATCTTGCTGCGAGACTCCAGGATGTGAATCAGGGTATGGTCCTTTGTTTCTGCTCCGCTCATGGCCTTGTTGAACATTTCAGCAAAGAAAGCTGGAGTATTCTTGAGACATTCCACCACGGGCAGCATTCCCTGCCCCAGGTCCCTGGACATCTCTTGACAGATGCTTTTTTCACTGCTCCACCTGTTTGACATTAGGTGATATTTATTGAAATCATCCAGAAGTGTATGTGATGGTGCCTTTGTTTCCAGATGGGGGTGGGGGCATGCCGGGAGGGACAGGTCCAGACTGGGTATCCTGGGTAGCCTGACACTGGGGCTTCTGGGAATGGGTTTCCTCCAGCGGGAGGGTACATTCCATATGGAGGAATGGGCTGTTGGATGGTAGTGGGGTGCCCAAAACCCCCAGGGAAGACCAGAGGGTCCCAGGGTACAGGTTTGGCAGGTTGGTTCCTCAGAACAGCCCAGACCTGCTGGCCACCTTTCAGAACAAGTAGTCCTGGTTGAACTGCCCTGAATAGTTAACCAGAGTTATCCAGCCAGATGCCGGGCACGTTCAGAGGGATGTAGCCCCACTGACACAGGCACTCCACCTGGGACAGCTGGGGAGTAACTGTGGTGGGCAGGCGACAGCCTGGGTAATCCATGGCTAGATCTGGCCACTGACCACAAGAACAGTAGGCTGCGAGGGACAAAACGGGACACAGGCAGGAACAGCTACCTCTGCTGGCATCCCGGGCAGGGCACCTTAGATCTAGGGACACTTGGGCCACTCAAGTGAGGGCAGGACATTTTATGTCCTCCCCTTGACTTCATGAGGAGCAGAACATTTACTTGCAAATCATCACCTAAATCTTCCAGATCCTTTGCTTTCTAAATGTTTAGTGGATAAAGATTTTCCCCACTAAGGGAGGAATGTGTACTTTAGTGACTAATCCCATTTAAAAAAAATTCCTTGACCGATATATTAGATTGTGAAAATTCAGGAAGCTCACTCTTAGCAAAGTTACATTTAACTTTTCTGGAAAGTAAGATGTGCAATGGAATAATAGGTGGAATACTGAGACTAGATTTTGTTGGTAATAAATTTTATATTTAATAATAGCATTATGCTAAGATTTCCATATATCTGTTTTTAGGAAAAGTTATAATGAAGGAAATATGGGCAATAAAAAAGGTCATATTTTTTACATGCATTAATAAATAATTGGCCTATACCAGTAGGGTAGAACTAATGGCCTCAGTTCAAGATAAAGAGCAGCTTTGAATAAGATGAACCCATTCACTGGCTGAAATGTTTCACTGTATTATTATAAGTAGTCTTTACTGCACATGTGTGAAGCTAGTATTTAAAAAACAAACAACAATCTTTATGTTTATAAGGCACAACAACTTATTTTGTTTTTCTTTGTAGCTTCGGATGTTACCTGATATAATCATGGTTTAGAGTTAAGAAAAACAGGAAAGAAAAAGCTTTTATTTTCTTACCAATAGATGAATAAACCTTTAGCCTGCACAATGCATGTTTTGGCATAACATTTAGTAATATGTCACAGACAATTTAGCTCAGTTTTGTCTTAGATTAATCACATGGTAGTATTGATAACTCTTAGTCTGTCAAAACTCTTTAAAAATTCAATAATATTTTATAATCAGGTGATAGAAAAGATATAATGCTTATGACACTGACATTAAAATTTTCTTTTTTATTTCTAAATACTTTTGAGTATTTATATGAATGAAAAGTTATCAAAAGTTATAAAAAACATTTTTTATTAACTTCAGAAGTTATGGATCACATAATTTATTTTCTAAATCAAGTTGGAATAGTGAAGGCAAATTTAAAGCATACTTTCCTGAGAGCTCTCTCTAAAAGATAATAGCATTTTTTAAGGACACCACAATTAAGCAAAAATTTTATTTTTCTTGCTAATGGGATTTTCTTTTAAAATGTAGTTAAGGAAATTCATCAGAATATATTCAATATTCTTATTCCTATCTCTAAATATGCCTTTAAATTTTGTATCACTCATCATTTGAATTTTGAATATTAACATGATTAAAATTGGCATTTTCTCTAGGGATAATATACATCTAGTGACTATAGTTAATAATACTATATTATATACCTGAAAGTTGCTAAGAAAGATCTTAAATGTTCTCATCACAGAAAAGAAATGGTAATTAAGTAACTTGATGTAGGTTTTAGCTAACACTATGGTAGTAATGATTTTGCAATACATAAATGCATTAAATAAACACATTGTACACCTTGAACTTGCACAGTGTTATATATCAATTGAATCTAAATAAAACTGGAAAAAATTAAAAATTGGAATTCTCATAAAAATAAATGAAAAAATCTAAGGGAAAGACAAGTGTTGGATTTTACTATTTAAAAAAAAAATGCTCTATAGGACTTCTTCCAATGTCTGCACATATGTACAAATGGCATAGCACAAAGGCACCAGAAGTACCTAGTACCATAAACAGAATATGCTCAGATATTTAGAACCAACTGTACCACAGTTTGTCCATCTAAAGACCCAGTTCTATGAGGTGGTATTTTTAGTAAGTAGAATATTCCTCCCACACACACACCAAAAATGTCTACATTCTAATCTCTAAAACCTGTGAATATATCCCTTACATAGATAAAGAGACCTAGCCAATGTGATTATGTTAAGACTGCAGTGGGGAGATTATCCTGGATTATCAGTGTAGGGCCAGTGTAATCTAAAGCATCCTTACAAAAGAAAGTCAGGAAGGTAAGAGTCAGAAAAAAGGAAGAAGCAGAGGTCAGAATGATGTGGGGCCATGAGCCAAGGAATGTAGGTGGCCTCTAGAAGCTAGATAATGCAAAGAAATGGATTCTTCCCTAGAGCATCCAGAAGGAACATAACCCTGCCAACCCCTTGATTTTAAAAGTTTTAAACTCCAGAACTGTAAAATTATAAATTTGTGTTATTTTAAGCCACTAATTTTGTGACAGTTTATTAAAGCAGTGATACAAAACAAACAGACTGTTAAAGAATAAGAAGGTAATATAAATATTAGAGCCATATATAAAGGACAGGAAACAATTATTATTCCTTATTCTAAAAGGTGTTCATTCAAGAAATATTATTAGCTATGTTGGGAATCAAAATTTTCCCCATATATTTACTGTTTCAAGCAACGTCTACTTTTGATCCCAGTTTAAGTCTTCAGAAAGTATTTACGATGGCTTTCCAGTTTTGTTTTGTTTTGTTTTTTCTATCAATAGATGGTGTGTACTTCCTCATTCAGTGCATGCTGCTTTGGCTAATAGAGATGTGGCATAACTCTTTTCCATGAAAATCTTCTCTGGTCAGCCTAATAGAGGCATGGAATAGAGAAGAGAAATTGCAGCTGAGACAAACCTAAGCCAGTTATCTACTAGCCAACCCACCCAAAGACTATAGGTGCATGAGGACTCTGAGTTGAAATCAACCAAAACCAGAAGAATGAATCCAACTAATCACAGATTAAATTGCCAATTCACAGAATCCTGAGTAAAATAATCGTTGTTTTAACCCACAAGTAATCACCATAGTTTGTTACAAAGCAGTACCAACTGATACACTTTTTTTTGTTTCTTTGTTTTTTGCGGTGTGTGGGCCTCTCACTTTTGTGGCCTCTCCCGTTGCGGACCACAGGCTCCGGACGCGCAGGCTCAGCAGCCATGGCTCACAGGCCCAGCCGCTCCACGGCATGTGGGATCTTCCCGGACCGGGGCACGAACCCGTGTCCCCTGCATCGGCAGGTGGACTCTCAACCACTGCGCCACCAGGGAAGCCCTGATGCACTTTTTATTATGAACACCGTGAGATTTAAACAGTCAAGATTCCAAGATGACTGAGGAAAGAGTTCAGCTTCCAAGGATGGCATATTCCCAATGCCTAGCATAAATGTGGTCCCCACGTGCTACTGGATGTAAAACAGAATTTATTGTGAGAAATCAGCTTTCATGTGAAATGCCAGGTATGTTTGTTATAGTACAGCCTATCCTACCTCTACTTTTAAGGGTGTAGATATAGTTACAGGTTTAATTTATCATAAATATACTATGATAAGGATGGCCAACATTTGTTGGAACCTTACTGTTTGTCAAGCACTATTCTAAGGTCTTCCTTTGCATGTTTAAATGTCTTTAGTGCCCTCAAAATGCGTATGGGTTATGTGTCATGATCATTTTTACTTTAAAGACACAAACCCTGAAGTACAGAAGTGTAAGTAAACTGCCTAAGATTACATGGCTTGCAATTGCTAGGGCCAATAATTGATGAGTTTTTAAAAATCTGATCAGTTTACCACAATGTTAGCCTCAAAAACAAAAGAAAATGAACAAATAAAACCAAGCTGGGTTCTAATCTTTTTTGCTTACAGTCAGTTCCATACACAATAACCACGCTCAAAATTTTGTGTCAGTTATCATTTACAAGCTTAATTTACATCTTTCTACCCCCCCCTTTTTTTTTTAACTTCCTGGCAATTATTTGGAAGGCCTGTTGGGCTTCAGTGAGAAGACTATACTTGCTGTGGATTGACTCTTGCCCCCAAAAGACATGTTCAATTTTTAATCTTCAGTATGTGATTTTATTTGGAAATAGGGTCATTGCAGATATAATTAAGATGTAAATTGGAAGAGGTCCTAAGACTCAGGATTGGTCATAAATTCAATCACTGATGTCCTTATAAGAAGAGACAAAGATACACAGACACACAAGGATAATGACATGTGGAAATGGGGGCAGATAGGAGTGATGCATCTGCCTGCTAAGGATTGTCATCCAATGCCAGAGCTGGGAGAGAGGCATGGGAACTTATTATCCCTCAGAGCTACCAGAAGAAATCAATCTTGCTGACGCTTTGTTGATTTCAGAGTTCTAGCCTCTAGAATTGTGGGAGAAGAAAATTTGTTGTAAATCACTCAGTTTGTGGTACTTTGTTACAGCAGCCATAGGAAATTAGTACAATACCTTTGACCTAAACTTTGCCATGAGTATTTTTACTCATTAAGCACTTTTACTTGGCATTAGCCATTGAACAAATCTTTGCAATTCAGGCATATATTAGAGTGAAATATTTTTCATTCAAAGCTCACTTAAATCTCATCGCTTACTTTTTGGGGACTAACAACAGTCAGCTATTCTAATCTTGCAAGTCTCTAAATGTTTATCATGTCTTTATTCATTCCCTTTCATTTCTGCTTGCAAATTGCTCCCCCCACCCCCATTGTTTATCCCTGAGCTCATTTTTTTGGGTAATATTTTGTAAGATTCAGCTGATAGTAACCAGCATTTTTTCTACCTAAACTTCTTTTTTCCAATATTTATCCTTAAAGTTTTAGGTTCAGTAGGTATACAGGCATATCTCAGAGATACTGCAGGTTCAGCTCCGGACAATAAAATTAGTAAATATTTTGTCACAGCATTACACTAAAACATTTTTCCAGCCTCAATGATAATTTCCCTTGATGCTTATCCCTCACAGGATGGAAGGGTTGAGAGAGTTCTCTGGGGTCTCTTATAAAGGCACTCAAGAGAGCTCCATTCTCATGACTTAACCACTTCCCAAAGGCCCCGTCCCCGAATATCATCACATTGAGGATTAGGATTTGAACATACGAATTTTGGAGGCCCACATTCAGTCCACAATAGCCCTGCTAACTGAAAAAGTGCTGGGAAGTATGGACATCCATGTGCCTATGTTGAAATGGGAACATGATATTAGTGAACAATAGTAACGTCTACCAAAATATCTCTACATAAGGATACATTTAATTGATATTTCTGATTGACAAAGTAAAATATATGTATACATATAGCTGATTCACTTTGTTATACAGCAGAAATTAACACAACATTGTAAAGCAATTATACTCCAATGAAAATGTAAAAAATAATAATAATAAAATAAAACGATTGAGAGAAGAAAAAAAAACCATCAAATTTTGCACATACCATAAGTATATTTACTTATATGTAAATAAAGCTTGTTTGTAAATCAAGAAAAAAAATTGCAGGCATTTAAAAGATAGCAACAGAAATTTTGATTATTTTGTGAATTGATAATGAGGTTTACCAATAGTTTTTCAATATTCTAAATATTTGCTAGTATAGATCATATCTTGGAATTCTGCAATAAGTATTTGCTTTATTAATGAACCCTGTCCAAACAGGAAATAATATAAAATTGAAAATTACTGACATATCTAAAATATAGAGATATGTGCAATTATTTCACCAAAGACATATCATACAATAAAGTATACATAGGTTTGTTTATTATATATATAATAAGATATAATGTAATACATAATACATATATTACTATATATGTTATTTCTCATTCCAGTGTGTGTGTGTGTGTGTTTGTGTGTGTGTGTGTATGTCTGATCTTCTGAATTTCTTAGAATAAATGGCAACTTTAAGGTGGAATCCAGGAGAAAGATTAGTCAAATACAACAGCATATACTTCCAGATGCCTTGTGCTAAGGGCTGTTGGATGTAACTGCAGCACATAAGGGACATGGCCAGGGGCTCCATGCTTCATTTAGGCTGGATTATATTTACAAAGACCAAACTGAACATCTGAATGATCATAGTAGAATTTCACTACCTTCTCAACATCTGTTCAAAGAAATTTGCATAGGTACCATGTGTGATAACTAGCTGATAATACTTCAAACATTACAGACATTTTAAACTAGATTTTGTACAATGTTCCCTAACTGAAAGAGCAGTTCTACTTCAACATTCTTTCATTTCAGAGGGAAATTTTACCTCTTCTGTTATTTCAAGGAATCATAATTGTCTAGTAAGGAAAAATATTGTAAAGTTAGTTGAAACTAAGAGAAAAATAGTTTGGTAACAGAAACCAAAGGTATAAATGGAAAAAAAAAAAACTTACATATTAGATGTTCTAATGATGCTTAGCAAAAAGAGTCTATTTGTTATTTGGAATTTTAGTGACTAACAGAAATAGTCTAGGCAGTTATTAAATTAAATGTATTCATTTAAATAATTTAGAACCATATTGTTTAAAAAGGGAAAATCTGATTGGCATAAACAGAATTTGATATTGCTGGTTGTACACCATGAAATGATATGTCACATTTTGTGAAGACATAACTTCGATGTGTTTAATTATACAGTAGAACTATACTTAAACTTCCAAAACTTAAACTGTTTTTTTGCAGGGCATTTTTTTTTTTTTTGCGGTACGTGGGCCTCTCACTCTTGTGGCCTCTCCCGTTGTGGAGCACAGGCTCCGGATGCACAGGCTCAGCGGCCGTGGCTCACGGGCCCAGCCGCTCCGCGGCATGTGGGATCTTCCCGGACCGGGGCACGAACTTGTGTCCCCTGCATCAGCAGGTGGACTCTCAACCACTGCGCCATCAGGGAAGCCCTGTTTTTTTTTCTTTTTTGATAGTAGTCATCCTAATGGGTGTGAGATGATCTCTCATTTGGTTTTGATTTAATTTGCCTAGTCATTAGCAATGTTGAACATCTTTTCATGTGCTTGTTGGTTTCCATGGATTTCTTGCATTTGGAAATGTCTCATTTCTGCTTCTGATCTCAGAGATGCATGATGCATAAAAATTTTATACAAATATAGATGAATGTGATATATAATATATATATTTATTTTCATATATTTATATATATATACATACATATATACATATATATAGTCAGTCCCAGCCTATTGATAGTGATGTTCTTGGCTAGGAATGCCTGAGGCAGTTACTTGGGCCATATTTACTCATCGAGAACCCCGCAGACGTTCCCCTATCACCATCAGGGCCAATGTTGTGGCTGCACCAGGCTTTGTGGTTCCTATTATGATTGCAGGGTGCACCTAAGCAAAACCATCAGATAACTCTGAAGAACAAAATTTATTATTCAGAAGTCCTGAAGGGTACATGGCATGCTCAAGGGCCACAAAATGAGGTTGAGGGGAGAGAGAAGGAGTGCAAACCTGGGGCTCTACCTTTATTAAAGTCAATGGGAGGAGTGCCTAGGGTTTCCAGGGTTCACTATTTATTGGCAAATTTAAAGCATAAAAGCTGGAATTAGGACACAGGAAGGTAAAGTAGCGTCCCTCAGGCCATTAGTTATTTAGATTAACCAGGCTTTCTAAATGAGAAACTTCATGAGTGGGTGCGGCTTGGTTTCCTATCTAGTTGTTTTGCTAGAAACTGTGTCATAAAGCTGGCAATATATTTATTCGAGATGGATGTCTTTGAATGAATGTTTCTGCAATTTAAAAGCTTAATGTCAGGCACTTATGTTACAATCAAAAAGCTTACTGTCAGACATTACAGTATGGAATAAATTAATTTTAATATTTAAATACACTACACTATAGAATTGGAGAACAGTTTTGAATGCCCAATGAACGTATATTATTTCATATTTCTAGTATTTTTCTGTTGATGATCTTGAATTTTCTTCATATGTAAAACACCTCACCTGCATGTAACATTTTATTTTCTGCGGTTGTGTGTCCATGTTTTATAACTTTTAAAATCTTGAGGGATAAGCATAATTATTATCTTTCATCTCAATAGATCATGTAGCCAAGGCTTCAGACTTGGAGTTTATTTAATAAATAAAATGTGATAATTATTTATTTCCTTACTGAATTTAAGAAAGACGATTCCCTCATGCATTATGGAAAGCTATGTCTACCCATCATCTACTATTTCTCCCAAAACAATGTGACATAATTTTAGCTCTATTTGGAATGAGCTTGGGCCTTTTACCAAGCTTTTCCTAATCACTGGTATCTTACTGCCTCTCCTCAGAAGAGAGGGAAATCTAAAACTATGCCTTTCTTAATGGCTTAACTCCACTTCTCCTGAGGCTGAAGTGAATTCAGAAAAGTAAATTTTATAGAACTAAATGATTCCTTCAAGATTTCTCATTTGTGTGTGTGTGTGTGTGTGTGTGTGTGTGTGTGTGTGTGTGTGTGTAGTAACTGGTAGGTCAATAAAATGCTTTCTTACAAGTCCAAGAGAAAACAAAAAGTTCATGTCAATTATGTGTGTGTGTGCATGTATGTGTGTGTGTTGGTTTTCCCTGGAATGTACTTACATCATCATGCTGAAATTTAAATGTATAAAATGTAAAGAAAGAATAAACTGAGGTAAAATTTATAAAATCATACCTCTCAGTTTGAAAAACATTACTCATTTGTATTGTGTGTGCTTGTGTTTGTATGAACATTTCTGTGTATGTGTGTAAAGGTATGTATTGAAATAATCAAGGATATGATTTTCTTCACAGTAGTAGGCTTTAGGACCAGTATATAAGACATTTTATTTCTTTTATTAAATTATATCTGCTGAATATGATTAAGGAAGCAAACAAAAGAGAAAAAAATTACTTACTGGGCATCAGAAGTTCCTCATTAAAGTTAAAGACACTAATATATTCCCAAGAGTACAATTAAATGTAAAACAAGTCAGTTGTGTATAGCCCAGAGAGTAGTTCATAGGTGAAGACCTGTTTAATAAAATAATGAGAAAGCTGGTCCTATTAGAAATGCCACAGTAACTAGCATGCTTATTTCTCCTTCCTCGAACTGTTTGAGTAGATCTAATGGGACAAAACATATCTAGACATCCTTCTGTATTTCTATCTGGAAATTAATGTAAAACAAATCTGTAAGTATATTAAGTTTGATATACTAACAGTCTTAGTACCATGCTAAATGTAAGTAATGTATACAACTAATATTCGATGTAATTTTAAAAGTTGAGTTTGTTTACAGTTTATTACATGAAAAATATTGGCATAGTAATGGCACAGATTATCATCAAATAATCTCGTCTTTCAATTTATTTTAATAATACTCTATGAAAAAGATGGTTTAAAATACACTGAACCATTGTTATAAAATAATTGTCTATACCATGAAGTATCATGGGAGTTAAGGCTTAAATAATAACCCCATTAAAGGTATTAAGATATAATATTTGGACCTCTCATGCTTGATCTATTTGTCTATCTTGTTAGTATTTTCTCAGTTCTTCCAAATAATTTTTGTTATAAATCAAGTTGAATTCAATTAAAAATCAGATTATGTTCAGTTAGTTTTCTAACATTATAACATTTTAAAATTAATTTATTTGTAGTTAAATATTAAATGTATTTTATGTATCAGTATGTTACAAACTAGGGTACAAGAAAAAAATTAAAGCTACTTTAAAAATGTGTGGAAGTAAAGGCAGATTTTGTCAGCTTTAGAGAAAATTGTGGAAGTATTCCTCATGAATAATAATTTAATTTATATTATTAATCTGACTCAAAAATATAAGCATGAATATATCATCTATAAGGATAGTGCTGAATAGTTTTCTACAATGGATCTCCTTAGAGTGGAGCTCTATCTATATGTTAGCTTCTTAAGAAGTATACAATTAAATAACTGTAACTTTGGATGCTACGTTTATATTTTGCTTTTTTGATCATGGCTCACAATTTCAGTTGAAACTGTTCTAACTACAACTTAATTTTGTTGGACCCATCCTTTTGAAATCTCTACCTGGTGATTTTTTCTACTTCATCTAGTAGCATATGTCATCTCAACTTCCACTTTTCTCTCACACCTTCTTAAATATTTTGCAGTCCAAATTTGGGCCTTACTCTTCCTCAAAATGTCTTTTGCAAAAATTACCCATGACATTCACAATGCAAAATCCAGAAGTTCTAAAGTCCACAACTTACTTGACTTGTTACCAGTACTTGACACAGTTGATCGCTTCATCCTTCCTGAAAAACTGTCTTTCACTTAATTTTCCAAACACTTATCCTTTTTTGATTTATAACTTATTCCTCTGGTTGATACCTCTCAGAATTCTTTGCTGGATTCTGTTTATTCTCCCAACTTTTAAATTTTGTCAAATCCCTGGGCACAGTCCAAGCTCCTCTTCTATTCCCCACCGAAGCTCTCTCACCAACCTCTTTTAGTAGCAAATATTTGCTGATGACTGACAAATTTGTAGCTTCAGCCAGAATATCTGGCAGGAAATCCATACACAATTGTCACTTCCTAATTCAATTTGCATATAAATATTTAATAGCATCAAACACAATATACCCTTCAGTAATTGTTTTGATATTCCCAACTCCGTACTACCCCATGACCAACTCTGAACACTGTTCATGATATACACTGCAACCACTCTGGCCAAAGCCACCACCATCTCTTTCCTAGTATGTTGACATGGCCATTAACTAATCCCCCTGCTTCCACTTTTGCTCCACCCCAAGAGTATAGTTTCCACACTTTACCTGAGGGATCATTTTTAAATATTTCAGATTTGGTCACCTCTCAGGTCAGAATCATTCAGTGGCTTCTCTCATGTTTAGAATAAAGTCCAAAATCATTATAATGTATACAAAACCATGTGTAATCTTGAATTTCCCTCCCTGTCATCAGCTCTTACAACTACTCTATTTTTCAATGTATATCATCTACACTGGCATTCTCTTGACTTGCAACCTCAAAAACCTTTTTCCTTAATACTCTTTGGAATGACTGGTGTGGGGGGGCAGTCTTCAAATACACAATATCGATGTGGTAAAGTATTTCAAATCTGTAGTAAGCTGTGTGGCAGGGAAAGAATGACTATTGCAGAGATGTCCTCACCCTTAGAATAGTTTCAATCTTTCTAATTTAATAGAAAAAATGAAAACTGAAACAAACAGAAGTTAAATTTTTGTAGAAACACCAGTTGAATGTTAATATCCTCTTATACACTCACAATCATACACACATGCAAAACCACACACAACACACAAACACCTACATGCACATGCACAATTAAGGAAGTGCTCATCAATTCTTATTTTTCCAAGTGTCTGTATTATATGTATATATTTTAATTTTATCAAATGGATTTTTTCAGCATTGGTGGATGTCTTCTGTGAACCCTTCCAGATCTTCTCTCCATTGTGTTCTGTGCCCTGTATGAGGCTGTCCTATACAACTATGACAAACAGCAACCTGTTTGTCATAAGGGTGGCAATGAGATCTAAATACATTCCTCTACCAAAGGAGAGATTGTTCCCTTCTCATTGTTCTCTCTGTCTCTGGGTTCAGGGCACTTGTTCTATGCAATTACTCCATCTTCTTACCCCTCAAGCTTAATATTAGGTATGTTTCACAGCTGTTAATATCCCCAAGTTATTATACAAGGTGTAGTCTCTCATGGGATCTCTACAACCAATTAATGTCTTTATAAATATGCCCTTTATTAAATTGTCCCCAACTTACCCAACTTGAGTGTTTCATTTGTATTTGAGTAGAACCTTGACAGAAATACAACTGTTAAAATGGTTGAATACATTAATTCTTTATAGATCTTTGCAAATATTTTACTTTGAGATTTTGCATGTTTTCATGAGTAACATTTATCATAGCATCCACATTAGAACTATGGGGCAGGTACTAAATTTACTGCTTTAAAGAATTTCTCATTTGGGCAGTCCAGAAAGCTGGAATATTTTTAGACTTAGAGGTTGTTTTGTAAACTTGTGTCTGTGGATATATAATTTTGACTGAATGTAGGAGGAATAAAGTCTTTGTTTTTGTATTTTCCTCAGTTTATTATTGATGTAATTAAGAACCAGGTTAAAGGCACCATAAAAGCCACATGGCAATCCAAGTGGGATAACTAGCATATTAGTCAACAACTGTTACATATACCTGTCAAAACATCCCCTAATCATGAGTTCTCCTACATTGGGTTCAAAATTAGAACCCAAATGGTCTGTGTAGTCAATGCCATTTGACATTTTCTTAAAGAATTATTATGGAACTACAGGTACTCAAATTATGGTAGTTATGTACTGAGGAATATAAATGGTTAAATCTAAATCTCATGTTCCCTTCAATTCTAAATATTAATTGTTGAGTTCTATAGATACTTTTTATTCAGATGATTATATGAGATTTCTCCTTCAATCAATAATGTGGAAATTTATATTAATATTTTTTCTAATAATGAACCAACCTATGCCTACAATACATTCAACTTGATTGTTTTGCAACTTCTTTGAAATTCTGTCTTTAGATGTGTTTGATAAAATTTTGTTTATGATTTTTGCAAATACATTTAAGTAAGGTTAGCTTATAATTTTCATCTTTTCTATAGTCTTTCAGTATTTTTGGCATTAATGTTATAAAAGCCCCATAAATAATTTTCAAAGCAAGGCTTTTTTTCACATTCTCTGAAAAAGTTTAATAATATTTGAATTTTCTTTTCCCCAAGCACTTAAAAGAATATACCTGTAAAATCACCAGTCTTGCTTTTTGTAATTGTTTTGTTTTGTTTTTCTTTTATTTTTGGTGGGAGCAAGTTTTCAACTAATTCAATGTTAATAATTAAAAGTATAGAAATAGACTATTCTCTTCAGAGTCAGGTTTAATATTTTGTATTTTTAGATATTTTTACATTTCCAAATTCATTGACATGCATGTGCTTATGTTTGTATCTAAATATCCATCACATCTGTAATTATATATCCTGTTTCACTTCCTAAAAAATTAGTGTATGCCCATAATACTTTTTAATCAGTAACTAATGAAAAGTTCTGAAATATGACCATGTGAGTGTTTGGGAAAGATGGAGTGAAAAATCATAGGTTTTTGGAAGGTCAGAATAATGGGATGTTGGGGCAATTGAACCAAGTATAGTGGTGAAACACAAAGTACTATATGTTTCAATGAGTATGTGGAGCTATAAAAGTTAGGCCACAAAAGACAGAAAGAAGAAGTCATGATATGTGGTATAATTTGATTTGGGGCACTTCAAATAAAAGTAATATTGTTTCAAAATATCATCAAGGTGTGATATAGACACATTTCCTTCTTTCAAGCTCTAAGGTCAAATATCTGACACTAGCATTTACACATAGATAACTAAACGTAAATTGATATTTAAATAAAATTTTTATATGTATATATAACTTCTCTAACCAATGAAAAGTGTCAAGTTGTCAGGAAATCGATTATACCATATCATCTTTTGAAATTTTAAGTGCTAAGTATATTTTGCAGGGGCCATTACTTAGTCTGCTACTATTAAACATTTTTAAAATTAATGATTGGGGTGATGAACCAGAGTGTCTTTATGAAATTTGCTGATGACACCAATTTGGTAGGACAAGTAGCACATTTAAAAACTGGATTAAAATTCAAAATGACCTTGATGAGTTGGACAGGAGCCTGGATATAAACAAGATGATGTTGATTAAGTTCCTGTAGAGCAATTCATTTAGCCTATTTCACATTTACAGTGGCCAAACCATTATGCAACTCTGATCAGAACTTTTAACCAAAATAGTTTAAATGATCTATCTTCATTGCAGTTCAGTAACTGCAAATGTGAAGTCAAGATTTTTGTGCATCCAACTGGCATAAAAACTAAGTTATTAGTTTAATCAAAATGATGTTGCTGCCAGGGTTCTTCAAGGTATGAATGCCAAGGTTTAGATGGAAATATATCTACCAGAAATCACTTAGGACATGACAGTTTTTCTAAATTGATTTTTTTTTTTAAATCACTGGAGAAGTCAAAACTACCATGTAAGTTGACAAAGGTGTTAAAAAGGAAAATAGTGTTCAACACATGATTACATGAAATTTGGTAAGTGTTTTTTACATGTAACTTCATGTTTTGGAGAGAATTTCTATATCTGAACTGTGGTCAAGACTTTGAAAAATGAATTATCTGTGAATCAAGTATTTTACGTATAAGTAAACTAGCTTAAGGAATAGTTGTGGATATTTAACAAAATAACTTTAGAATTCAGAAGTAACATTAACATGATTTCTTTAATGGAATTGTTAAAATTTTGGGGTCAAGGTCTATAATGAGAATCTCACACAAATTTTCAATTACAAGGAGAGAAAGTTTTCACACAGATCCAGAAATTTTGTCAATATCCTGAAACTCATCCATGATACACTTCCTCTGGTCAATATATTCAAGGTTAAGAAACATAAGAATTTTCTTCTCAATATATATGGTTTCAGGGCACTTCTATTTTTTTTCTAATTAATAGACTTTATTACCTAGAGCAGTTTGAGGTTTATAGAAATATTGAACACAAGTACAGAGAGTTCTCCTCTAAACCACATTTCCCCTATTATTAGCATTTTGAATTAGTATAGTAAATTTGCTACAATTGGGGAGCCAACAGTGATAAATTATTAACTAAAGCTCATACTTTACAGTAAAATTTAGTCTTTGTGTTGGACAGTTTTATGGGTTTTGCCAAATTCATGTCATATATCCACTATTACAGTATCATACAGAATTTATTGCCCTAAAAATCTGTACTCAGATATATCCATCTTTCTTTTCCTTTCTCCAATCCCTGGCAACAACTAATCTTTTTGTTGTCTTTATACTTTTGCATTTTTCAGAATGTCATGTAGCTGGAATCATGCAGTATACAGTCTTTTCAAATTGGTTCTTTCACTTAACAGTATGCATTTAAGTTTCTTCCATGTCTTTTCATGGCTCAATAGCTCATTTCTCTGTATTCCATTGTATGAATGATCCATAGTTTGCTTATCTATTCACCTATTTAAGGACATCCTGGTTGCTTCCAACTTTTGGCAATTATGAATAATTGCTATAACTTGCTAAAGATATCGGTGTTGTTGTTTTTGTTTGGACAACACTTTTTGGTAAATATCTAGGAGTACAATTGTTGGAACGCATGGGTAAAACTATGTTTAGATTTGCAAGAAACTGCCACACTATCTTTGAAAGTAACTGTACTGTTTTGCATTTCTGCTTGCAAAGAATGAGAGTTCTCTTTCTCTACATCCTCTCCAGCATTTGATATTGTCATGGTTTTAGATTTTAGCCATGTTAATAGGTGTGAGTGGTATCTCATTTTAATCTGCAATCCCCTAATGATATATGATGTTGAGATTTGCCATCTATATATATTCTTTGGCAGGGTATCTACTAAGATCTTCTATACACTTCTTAATTGGGTTGTTTGTTTACTTAATGTTGATTTTTAATAGTTATTTGTATTTCTTAAATACAAGTTGTTTATCATATATATATTTTGCAAATATTTGTTCCCAGTGAGTAGGTCATGTTTTCACTCTCTTAATGGTGTTATTAACAAAGCAGATTTTTAAAAATTTCAATGTAACCTAACATTTTTTTTTATTCATTGTGATTTTGGTGCTGTATTTGATAACTCACTGCCATAGCCAAGACCACCTGGGTTTTCTCCTTTGTTATCTTCTATAACTATTTTACAAGTAATCAGCATTTAATAAATCATGTGTGTGTGTATTTTAGAAATTTTACATTTCAGAAATGATACGCTATTCAAAATTGTATGGAAAATAAACATTATTCCATCTATAAGTTTACAACATAGAAAAATTGAAATATAACAGATGTTAGACTTTTATGGATGGCAAATAACTGAAAATAAAACTTTTGCCATTATTTTAAGAGGTTGTGAATGAGTACTCCCTCTCTCTCTTAATTCCTCCCTCTCTCCCTCTCTCTTTTTCCTCTCTCTTTTTCTCTTCATCATTCATACAAAAGACCTAGAGAGTAACTGAATGGCATAACTTAAAAATTAGATCATTTAATGTGGAACAATATTGCCAAAATGGAATGTCTTTAAAATTCTAGAACCAAAGACACATTGTACTGAATATCATGTTTTCTTATCTCCTAATAATGTTTCCTTGACTTCCTGAAAGTGGCAAAATTCTTTCTGTTTTTGGTGTGATAACTTGGTGGAACTGTCAGAAAGATCAAATTTCCTTCAAGGTATTAGATTTTGTCACAAAATTCACAAGTACCAGTTCCTCTGAGGCAGATGTAAATATACTGTCAGTTTTTTGTGTTTGTTTGCTCCAACACTGTGTGATGTACTGTCTCTTGGGAAGTAGATTTGCTTCACTTACTTCTCAAAAGATTTACTGCGAACTAATAAAAATCACTTCAGAAAATTCAAGGTGAAATCAGTTTTAATCAACAATTGATTATGAATTTTTTGTTTCAAAATTGTTAAAGTTTTAGATATCAACTGAGATGATTAAAATAATTAAGGTGGTAAATGTAATATTATGAATCTTTATCAATAAGCCAAATTATTTTATTCAGTTTAAAATCACTGTTGGCATCAGATAATTAGCCATTTAAAATAGACAAACTATTTTATATTCAACTAAAGTGTGATGGTAAAAATAAACTCAGGATTATTTGATAAAGTATAGAGCCATGATAAGTTCTAACATGTATACTTTGACTTTACCTTAATATATAGTAAAAAGCAAGAGAAACAAAACCAAGATAAACTATAAATATAGTCTCTAATATTTAAGCTTCAAGAATTAAACAAAATATTATCTAAATTTGTAGGAAAATTTTAGGTAGTAGATATCTCAAGATTTAAGAGATATAATTGAAAATGTAGTAAAAAATATATAGGTACTTTATACACTCATATAAACACACCCATGCACAATCACATCCACACTCACAAAGTCCAGACTTCATAAAAACGCCAAATATCTGTCATGGTGACATTGACTAAGCACTTGCCATTTAATCTCATCTTCACAGTACTTCAGTGTATGCACCCATTTAACAAATAAGAACATTGAGATTAATTGGTTAAATAGCTTGCAAAATCTTGTAAGTGGCAACTGTTATATTTCAATCTAGAGTTGACCTTTCTTAAAAATGTTTATTATATTATACTTACCGTGCAGCAAATGTTCGCTGTATGACAACACAAATGTATAAATGGACAACAATGAGACAAAAATACAACAGTACAAACTAATGTGGCTAGCAAAGTCTTTTATCCAATTGTATCTTCTTGAATAAAGAGGCAAAAAAATATTTCTCTCAAAAGAAAAATGTTTGCTGACATTTTTCCTGTATGTGATCATCAGGATGATTTATAATGAATTTTTAAAAGAGCAATGTTCATACAATGTAGGCATAACTGCCATAACCAGTAAACTTTCACAATTTTCCAGTATTATTTCTAGGACTCATCTAAATACTTTTCAGTAGATTATTTAATGACATCTGATTTTAACAGGTGTGCAAATCAACTGAGATGATATATAAATATGTAGAAAAATAATAAGAATCTAAAGAAATGGATGAGCATTCCATAGGGAATTGATAAAATGATTTAATTTTAAAAATTAGTACAACTTCATTAAATTGTTTAACAGATTTAGTGAGCTATAATTCATATGCCATAAAATATATGCATTATTCTTTATTTTGTTAGTATGTACACAAAGTTGTGCAGCCATCAACACAATTTATATTTAAAACACTGTCATCACTCCAAAAGAAACCCTACGTCCATCAGCAGTCACTCCTGTTCACGCCACACTCCCCCAGACCAAGGGGATCTTTCTATCTCTATAGATTTGCCTATTCCAGATATTTCATACAAATAGAATTATGCAACATGTAGTCTTCAGCATGTATCGGTATTTTATTTACCCTATATGGATAAATGTTCTATTGTATGGGTAAACCACATTATATATATATATATATCAATTTGTCAACTGATATACATTTTTCCCATATTCCAACTAAACTGAATAATGCTGCTGTGAACATTTATGTTCAACTTTTTGTGTAGATATATGCTTTTAATTATCTTAGGGACATAACTAGAAGTGGATAAACTTGGTCATATAGTAATAATATGCTTAAATTCTGAGGAAATAACAGTTTTCCAAAGTCCACCATTTTACATTCCCACCAGAAAAATATGAATATTCAAATCCTTTAAAGTCTTGCCAACTCTTGTTATCGTGTGTCTTTTGGATTATTGTCATCTTAGTGGATATGAAGTGTCATCTCATAGATTGATTTGAATTTCTTTAACAGCTAGTGATGTTGAACATCTTTGCCTGTGCTGATTGGCCATTTGCATATTTTGATGGAGAAATGTCTATACAGATCCTTTACCCATTTTAAAAATAAGGTCATTTGCCTTTATTATTGAGTTTAATAATTATTTAAATATATTCTGATATAAATATAAAACTGCAGAATATATAAATCCAGAAGTCATTGAATATATTTTCTCCTATTCTGGGGGGAAAGTTTTTTCCCTCTTGATAAGATACTACATACAACACAGAAGTTTTGAATTTTCATGGAGGAAACTTTGTTTTTAATTTTGTCAGTTGTGTTTTTTTGGTGTCATATCTAAGAAAACATTGTCTAACCAGATATAATGAAGATTTACTCCTATAGTTTCTTCTAAGAGTTTTAAAATATTAATAATTATATTTACTTCTATAATATATTTGAGTGAATTTTTGTGTATGATTTGTAAAAAAGATCTAGCTTCATTTTTTTGCATCCGGATATACAATTTTTCTAGTAATATTTGTAGAAAAGACTTTTCTAATTGAGTCATCTTGCACTCTTCTTTGGAATCAATTGACATACATGTAAGGGTTTATTTTTAAACTCTCAACTCTATTTCATTGATCTATGTGTCTACCATATGACAATACCATGGTGCCTTGACTACTGTAGCTTTGTAGTAAATCTTGAAATCAGGAAATGTGAGTCTTCCAACTTTGTTCTTCTATTTTAACTGTTTGGACCATCTGAGTTTCTTGCTTTTCTATATGAAATTTAGGATTGTTTTAACAATTTCTGAAGGAAATGCTGTAGGAATTTTGATATGGTTAAGTTTGAATCTATGTGTCAATTTAGGGTGTTTTGACATCTAAATAATATTGTTATATTGTTTTCTGATCCATGAATATGAGATTTTCCCCATTTATTTAGAATTTTAATTCTCCCTATACAAGTCTTGCATGCCTTTTGTTAAATGAATTCCTAAATATTTTATTATTTTTGATCTTATTGTATGGAATGTTATTTGAATTTTTCATTGAGGTTATATTAAATTAAATATATTAAAATTCAATTCAATTTATTATTTTATATTAACCTTGCTGAACTTGTTTATTAGTTTTAATAATTTGTAAATAAATTCTTTAGGGTCTTCTGTTTATAAGAATATGCCATTTGAAAATTCACAGAAATCATTTTACCTCTTTCTGGATATCAGTGTTTAATGTATGATTGCCTTGGTTAGACACACCAGTAAATTTTAGATAGAAATGTCAGAGTGGATATTTTTGCTTTTTCTGATCTTAGGGGGAAAGTATTCAGTCTTTTATCATGAAGTTTTTTGTTGTTGAATCTTATTTTGTTTAGTTTGTCTTGTTTTGTTTTGGGTAGATGTCTTTCATTAGTTTGAGGAGTGTTATTATATTCCTAGATTGTTTTGAGTTTTAATTTGAAAATGTTTTAGATTTTGTCAAAATAAATTTTTGCATCTACTGAAATGAACATGTATTTTTTTCCTTTATTCTATTAAAATACTGCATTCTATTAGTTGATTGTCAGATGTTAAACCAATCTTTCATTCCTAGGATAAATCACACTAGATCATGGTGTATAATGCATTTTCTATATTTTTGGCTTCAGATAGCAAGGATTTTGACGAGGATTTTGTCATCTATATTCATAAGGAATATTAGTTCATAGTGTTGTTTATTTGTGGTGTCTTTGTCTAGTTTGCTATCAAGGTAATACATACCTCATCAAATTTGTTTGGAGTAATTTCCTTACCTTCCATTTTTGGGAAGAATTTTGAAGAATTCGTATAGATTTTTTTTTAAAACTTTCATAGAATTCACCTTTGAAACAATCTGGGTTTTTCTTTATAGATTTTATTTGTAGAAAGTTTTAAAATTACTAATTTAACCTTTTTAATTCTTAAAGAGTTATTAAAATTTAGTTTCCTATGAGCAAATTTTGTTAGTATTTCTCTTTCTAGGAATTTGTTCTTTTCATGTGTTAATCTGTTGATATACAGTTGGTGGAAATTCTTGTTTAATCCTTTGTATTTCTATGTTCTCTTTCATTCTTAATTTTGGTAATTTGAGCCTTCTCTCTTTATTTTCTTGGCAATATATCTAAAGTTTGATGATATTGTTGATTTTTTAAAAAGCAAACAATTTCTGGTTATTGATTTTCTCTATTATTTTTCTATTCTCCATTCCATTTATTTCTTCCCTAATCTTTATAATTTTCTTTCTCTTGCTTGTTTTGGGTTAGATTGCTCTAATGTTCTTTTTCATTTCTTACGGTAGAAGATTAGGTTATTGATTTGAGATTTTTTCTTTTTTATTTTTTTAAATATAGGCATTTGCAGGTGTAAATTTTTGTTTGAGTACTGCTTTAGTCTCATCCCACAAGATTTGATGTATGGTTTATTTTCACTTTCAGTTATATCAGAGTTGTTTATAATTTCTCTTATGATTTCTTCTTTGATCTGTTATTTAGTGATGCAATTTAAGTTCTCACATGAATTTTTCAATTCTTGTTCTGTTTTGTTTTTCTAATTTTGTTCCATTGTACTGAGATAACACACTTTGTATGAATCAAAATTTTAACAAGCTATAGTGTGATAGGAAAGGCATAGGGTAGAAATTATCGTTCCAGAAAGGAGAAATTGGAAGCATAAAATGGGTCTTGGGTCCCAAGCAAGTCTGAAACTCAGTAGGACAAACTCCATAGATTCTAAGGCCTGAGAATAATTCTCTGTGGGCTTATACTCCACAATCTGGGTCCTCCAGACTGAGGCCCTGCTGTCTCACAGTGGGGAGGACTCCTTGGACTGCTCAGCCTCTGTACCAACAGCCTTGTCCTCCTGGCCTCTGCTTTCATGGATCTTCCCTCAAAGTCACTTTTTTTTCTTCATTTTTTTCTACCTCTGTCTCTATCAGTCCTGGCTGACAGAGTTTCTGCTAGTATCAAATTCTCATAATCCTTGTTGGTCTTCTGCATAATTCATAGAAATCCAAGACATAAAAGCTTCCCTACACCTTCCTTGAATAATCCATTCTCTGTTGCTGAGCTCTGTGGAGATGTTGATTGAATTCATAAATCACATGCTTGATCCCTTTTGTAAACTTATCCAATGATTGTACAGTCACACCTTTAATGTTATCTTGAGAGCATACTTTCTCATCTTTTGCTGCTACCTGAATAGGCTGATAATTCTCCAAATCTTCAAGTGTTGGTTACTTTTGCTTAACAATTCCTTCCTTGTCTTATTCTCTTTCCTCCCACATCTTACTGTAAGCATCAAGGAAAAACTAGGGCATACCTTCTACACTTTGTTTGGAAATCTTTTCAGTTAAAAATACAAGGTTGTTACTCACAAGTGCTACTTCCATTCAACAATAGAACGTAATTCACTCAAGTTCTCTGCTACTTTACGAGTCCCCGATATCCAATAACTTGTTCTTCATTTCCATCTGAGAGCTCACCAGAGGCACCATGAACATTCATACTTCAACTGCTTTTTCATGATTTTCTGTATAAGATGATAGAAGCTTTTTCTACCATGTTCCTCACTTCTATTTGTGTACTCACCATAATTGCGTTAAAAATCTGTATTTCTAACCAACTGTCTATTTAAGGAAATCTAACTTTTTTTCCTATCAAGTGCTTCAAAATTCTTCCAGTCTCCACCCATTACCCAATTTCAAAGCCACCTCGATATTTTTAGATATTTGTTACAGCAGCACCCAATTCCCAATATCAAAATCTGTATTCATTTCCTAGGACTGTTATTATAGTACCACAAACTGGGTGGATAAAAGCAGCAGGAATTTATTCTCTCAGAGTTTTGTAAGCTAGACGTCTGAAATCAAGGTGTCAGTAGGGTCAGTTCCTACTTGAGGCCCTGCGGGAAAATCCCATCTATGATTCTCTCCTACATTTTGGTCCTGGTCAGCAACCCTTGGCATTATTTGGTTTGTAGATACATCACTCCAATTTTTACCTCTGTCTTCATATTACATTCTCCCCAGTAACTCTGTTTCTTTCCAAAGCTGTCTTCCATCTTTGTGTACCTATGTGCCCAAATTTCCCTCATCTTTCAAGGATACCAGGCATTGCAACAGGGCTCATTCTACCAGTATGACTTCATTGTAACTTGATTATATCTGCAAATAACCTATTTCTAAATAAGGTCATATTTACGGATACTGAGGGTTAGGACTTGATCATCTTTTGGGGGTACAAAATTCAACATATAACAGTGTGCTTTAACATGCTCCCATAAACGTGTGTGCTTATTGGGTTTTTTTTAGCACTTTCTGTCAGTACAAGTTGCTTCAGGTGCATCTTGTATCTTTACTACCCATATCCTAAAGTCAGTCCTTTCTCCAAAGAACTCTGGTTCCTTTTATTATAAATGGTATTAGAACCCAAGTTCTGGGTACTAGATGTGATCCTTTATAACAAAATGTCATTTCTTTTAAGCCCCTTCAGTCAGTAGAGAAATGAAATATATGTGTGTGTATATATATATATTATATATATATATATACATAAACATGTGTATTTATATATGCTAATCTTGCATTCTTCCTGACCTCTCCATCTCTATCCATTACTATGTGAATCATTCGAGCCTTCTCCCTTGTTTATCTATAAATCCCCACTCCAACAGTGAGAAACCTGGCTCCCACAATTTGCTATCCTTTCACTAAGTCTTTAATTACTGTACACATGTATAGTAGAGTCAATTGTTATCACATACTCCAGTGTGAAACAATGTTATCAATGAGAGGGCAGTTCTTTTGTGCAATTTCTTTTTGCTTTTATTCTTGCAGCTGCCTATTATTTCTAAAGTTCAGCAACTTTTCCCTACACCACCTTCAGTGGGATTGTTTCATATATTTGTAATGTATTTAGGTTCACATGTCAAAACTGCAGTCCATCCTGTTATCTCCTGACCATGTAAATATATTTTTAAATTTGCATACATTAAGGCTCTATTTTATGACTGTGAAAGCTGTAAAGTTCTATAAATGCATTTTAATAAGTAATAAAAATTGTTTTAAAAAATGCATAGTGTCATCTATCCACCATTACACTATTATATGGAATAGTTTCACTATCCTAACAAAATGAAACAAAAAAACCTCAAGCTTCCCCTATTAGGCTCTCCTACCACAACCCCAAATCCCTGGCAACCACTAATCTTTTCACTATCTCTGTAGTTTTTTTCTTTTTTTTCCTTTTCCAGCAAGACATATAACTGACATCATACAATATGTAGCCTTTTTGTTTGGCTCCTTTCACTTATCCTTGTGCATTTAAAGTACCCCCATGGCTTTTTATGGCTTAATGGATTAATTTTCATCATTGAATAATATTCTAATGCATGGACCTTCCATAGTTTAGTTGCCTGTTAAAAATCTTTATTCTCTCCAGTTTGGGCAATTATGAATAAAGCTACTATAATCATCTGTGTGTAGGTTTTGATGTGTATATAGTTTTCAATTTGTTGTGGACATACCTTCATAATTGCTGGGTCTTATGCTAAGACTTTGTTAAGTTTTGTTAAGAAACTGCCAAACCATCTTTCAAAGTAGCTGTGCCATGTTTTCATTTCTAACAGCAGTGAATGAGTCTCTTTTTCTGCAATTTTGTCAGCATTAGGAATTGTCAATATCTACATTGATGTCTATTGATGTCTCATATTGTTTTTTTTTTGTCTTGTTTAATCAGTGGACATTATTTTTGAGAAGTTTTACATAAAAAGTTGAGTGGAAACTACAGAGTTCCCATGTCTCCTCTCATGCTCCCACTACCCCAGTTTCTCCCAACATCAACATCTTGCATTGGTGTGTTTCCTTTGTAACAATGAATGAGCCAATATTTATACATTATCATTAGCAAAAGTCCATATTTGGAATCACTCTTTGCTTTGGGTATTGACAAATGACAAGTATCCACCGTTATAGAATAATAAAGAATATTTTCACTGATTCCAATTTTTCCTTCTTAGAATTCATATTTTTGGTGATGATGTCTTATTCTCTGGTAGTCCCTTTCCCCAGTTAGGGATTGTTACCAGGTTGGCGTGCGTTGTGTCAAATAGCTTCAACTGAGGAGGTCAACTGAAGACCCGGACCAGCAATCTCGGTCCTTGTGACAGCAAGCAAAGAATTGCAGACTACCACTTCCGGCTTAAGCTCAAAGCAAAGTTTATTCAAAACAGTTATGGGGCTTCCCTGGTGCCGCAGTGGTTGAGAGTCCACCTGCCGATGCAGGGGACACAAGTTCGTGTCCCCGTCCGGGAAGATCCCACATGCCGCCGAGCGGCTGGGCCTGTGAGCCATGGCCGCTGAGCCTGCACGTCCGGAGCCTGTGCTCCGCGACGGGAGAGGCCACAACAGTGAGAGGCCCGCGTACGGTGGGGGGGTGGGGGGAAACAAAAACAAAACATAGTTATGCTCTCAGAGGGAAAGGGGGCTGTTTCTGCTTCTGTGAAGTGAAACCAGCGCTCCTGTACAGGCTTAAGTGTTTATAAGGAGGGTTCTGTGAGAAGGCAGAGTGCGATCCTGGGTGAGTGACAGGGGATCATTATTTGATTGACAGTCCCGAGCTATGTAACAAGTTTACTATTGTGCATGCCCTTACCCTTGATTTGCCAAGAAAATCGCCCACCACCCCTACCCCACTCCGCCCCCCTCCCCGGGATGGGAGGGGGCAAAACCACATGCAGATTTTATTACAATGATGATAGTATAATGAGTTTAGGTTTACTAGAGGTTATGCGCCTGTCTAGTCTGGGCATGCACAGCCTGGGAAAGTTCCCTCCTGTTACCGTGCCCCCTCTTTATCAGGATAAGTTGCCCACCACATGACCATAGTTTTGCCCCTTCTGGGTGGGGTCAGGGGAGGGTGCCCAGATGGTTAGGGTGTAATTTGACTACTCTCCTCTTGTCTTTTCGCCATTGTCGCCTCCTTGCTGCTAATGTCTGACTAACTACCTAACAGGATCACCAAGTCTACATTTCCTGACCTCTTGAATGCTTTAACATTCTTGTCTAAATAGAATTTACACTTGAAAGGAGTCTGACTGAATATAACATCTTGGTCTTGATACAGAGCAGGGCCCTGTGGGGCTCCTGGTCACAAAGCCTTTCTGGGTCTCCCCATTTCTTTGATTATAGGAAATAGCCTTCATTCAGCCTCCATGACCTTCCCTGAGTTCCAACGGGCATATTCAAGCAGTTGCTAATTAGGGAAGGGAGGAGATGTGAGACCAGGGAGAAAAAAACAGGAGAAACAATAGCGCAGCCTTGGAGCAAGGTCCTGATTCCCCATCAATGGATACAGGCGACAATATCTTTGAGCTGTTTTGCAGCTACTGAAACCCCCTCCAGTAGGGGGAGTTAACAGTTAACGATGGTATGCTGCCCACAAGTATGTAGACCCCAGACCAGTTGGAACCTGAAGGTTAATGATGCTGACTCCTACTTACCTCACCACCAACCCATCAGAAGAATGTCCATGAGCTAATCACGCCCTCTTTGAACAATTACTATAAACCTTCTCACTATCCTCTCCAAGTTGGGGCACATAGTTTTTCAAGGCAGGAACCCACTGTATCCCCCTTTGCCTGGCAAAGTAATAAAGCTATCCTTTTCTACTTCACCAAAACTCTCTCTGAGTTTTGATTCAGCTCTGGGGTACAGAGAAGCTGAGCTTTAGGCATCAGTCTCCTTCTCTGACTCAGAATTTTGTAGATATTTGCTCAACTATATGTCATGATGCTTGTTCATTTGGTTGACTTAGACATTTGGCTGCCTATGAGATAGGCAATGCCCTTATAATTTCAAGAATTAGTTGGCTTTCTTATTAGATCTTTACTTCCAGACCTTTCTCTGAGTAAGAATCCTTCTTGAAACTTCCATACAAATCACATTTATAGAGAGCAAGTTGCCAGGCTGAAGTCATAATATGAAACTTAGCACTACTTTTCTTCCCCTGATATCAGTTTCCTCAAAAGAAGCCTTATTTTCACCCAAATTTCTAACTCATTTCATTTAGGGAGATTATATTATTTTTTAATGGAATGTACTTTTTACTTGTGTTCTAAGGAGGAAAGACAATGTAGGGGCCAGTTGGCACCTTTTGTTTTCTGTATGTAGATCTCTCATAATACCTCCGTTTACATGGCTGTTTCTCACGCCTGCCCTCTATGTGACCTGCTGATTATGAGCCCAAATCTCTGCTGAAATTAATAAGGCATATTGGTCATCACCAACACTGAGCACAGTGTACAGTCTAGGCAGAACTGCAGCATTCTCTGATACCTTCATTTGTCCCCTTCTACATCAGCTTTCTCTCTAATGAATTAGCTACTTAAAATAAATTTCTCCAAATAAAAATCTACACAAAAGTTTTTTAAATAATGCAATTAATTTTTTTCTACTCTTCACCAAGATTCATCAACTGTTAACATTTTGTCTCATTACCTTTATGTCTCATGAAATGCATTTCTTGTACTACTTTCTTTGTATTGCTTTGTTTAGCTTGGCTTGTGTTTGGTTTATTTGTTTTGCTTTGTTTCTTAACAGATTGTTTAATTAAAATCCATAAGTCTTAAGGCAGTTTTAAAGCCTTGGTAACATACTTTTTGAATCAGGAAGGCCTTCCCTCTTTCTTTCCAGACTGTCTGTTAGGTTTTTTTGCCTTTTACTTCCATTTTAAAGCATGATGTCTTACGTTGGGATGTTATAACAATTCACCATAGACTAGGTGACTCAGACAACAAACAATTATTTCTCACCATTCTAGAGGCTGAGAAATACTAGATGAAGGTGCTAGAAGATTGGGTGTCTGGTGAGGATCCTTTTCCTGGTTTGCAGATGGGCCTCTTCTCCTTGTATATTAAAATAGAGGAGAGACAGAGAAAGAGAGAGAGAGAGAGAGAGAGAGAAAGAGAGAGCTGAAGAAACAGAGCACAGAGAATTTTTAGGGCAGTGAAAATTCTGTGTATGATACCATAATCATTAATACATGTCATTTGACATTTATCCAAACCCGTGGAATGCCCCACACCATGAATGAACCGTAATGTAAGCTATGGACTTTGGGCAACTGTGATGTGTCAGTGCAGGTTCATCATTTGTAACAAAGGTACCACTCTGGTGGAGGATGTTGGTAATGGAAAAGTTTATGCATATGTGGGGGTAGGGGATATATTGAAAATCTTTGTACCTTCCTCTCAATTTTACTGGGAATCTAAAACTACCCTTAAAAAGTAAAGTCTTATTTTAAAAAAATGTCAGTTTGGGACCAAACATCTGATTTAGAAGGGAGGTCAGAAGGGGAGGTGCTCCATTCCCAGGTTTGGCTCTTAAATTTTGTAAGGCATAATCCTCTATTATTTCTTCCCATTGTATGGTTACATTGAAGACAATGTGTTAAAAATGGGGACATCAACAATGGAAGGAACCTCAGTCATGGAAGGGCTATGCAGGCAAAAATGCATAATTATAACAATTTGCAGTGAATTTTATATTGTGAGAAATGAGTGTTTAGGGTGCTTTATCATTATATTGATGGTGTTTGTTCCATCATTACTAATTCAGTGATAAATTGCAAGAGGCAGAGAGCAAAAGCATAAAGGTAGAAGTAGTAGCTGATCTAGAGATATCTAAGGGAATCTAAAAGAGAGAATTGACTATGCAATATTTACATCCTTTAATTCTTCCTTATCAATATCATCTACCACTAACTCATACCATTTTATAATGTCATCAATTACACCAAGTGTATTTTTTTCCATATGGAGATTGTTAATAGCTATCCACAGTTACTGTGGATCACTATGACAGACATATAAAAGTACCATCTATGTGTTCCTCAGTGACTGCTGTCTTCAAGAATATTTTAGTTTCACATATTAGTAACTTTTGCTTTAATAAGAAAGATATATATAAATTGAACTAATAAGAATTAGGTTCCCAATTCCTGCAGGCTGTTTTTTTAAGTAGCCAGACACCGAGAAATAATTCCCTACTTCAGTTGTCACAACGATGAGAGAAGTGGCACTTTTTAAACATGATCTGTGGAGAGTGTGGCATTTTTTGATAATGTCTTTAGTTTCAATTTAAGTGTATAACTAACTTACTAGGATAACAAAAAAAGGCAGAGGTGATAATCAAATTTCTATAGAACAAGGACTTCAGCAATAACTGGACAGAAATGTCTAAAATACCTTTAAGACTCCTTACTAAATTTCACCTCTGTTTTTCTATATGAGTTGGCTTTCAGAAACTCTTTATCTTATATATTGACATAGTCATTGATAAATCCCAGGTTTCTCACCCAAGAAAGACTGATTCTCAAATCCTTACCTTCTCATTTTCAAAACAAGTCCCAGGAACTTGGTTTTAATTGGCCCATTTTATGACCATAAGTGTGTTATAGCATGATTACTGTACCTGGAAATTAGTATGTTTGGCTTTGTGGAGGAACCATACCCAAAACACACAGTATGGTTCATGGAATAAGAGAAGTACGCTGAGGACTAATGACATATGCAGTAACTTGGATGAACTGCAAGGGAATTATGCTGAACAAAAAAAGCCAATATGAAAAGGTTATATACCACATGATTCTATTAATACAACATTCTCATGCAAAATTACACAGATAGAGAATAGATTAGTAGTTGCCAGATGTCAGAGACAAGAAGGAGGAATAGCATGATGTAGCCGTGTGGTGACCAAAGAGTTGTGTGTCTTGATTTTGCTGATGGCTACATGAATGTACACGTTAAATCTACTAAACCTACATACACACACACACACACACACACATACACATGCACACAAATGAATGCATGTAGAACTGGTGAAATCTGAATAAGCTCTGTGGCTTGTACCAATGTCAATTTACTGGTTTTTAAAGACGTTACCTTTGGAGGAACCTGGGTAAAGGAGACTTCCCTGTCGTTTTTTTGTAACTTCCTAAGTATAATTATTTCAAAGTAAAAAGTTTAAAAAGAAAGCAGCTACCTAAAGTTATAATTAAGGTAATATATATCTTTTAACATTTATATTTTATTAAAGTTCATTATCAGGAAAAAAAAAAAAGAGAAGTTTGCCGAGCAGACCAAGCAATTATCCTTAGAAGTGATGAACCACCTTAATTTTTGGACACAGGATGTGTTCTCTGGAGCCGGGGAGTGTTGAGATTATCACCTAATGTGCCTACCAGAATGTAATTTCTATTCTTTTATTAAAAATACACCAAGTTCCCTGTGAAGAACTATTTCTGCCTACAGTAGCCCTACATATTTCAGATCAGGCATCCCTTATCTCTGGATAGGCATAATCCACAGCATTTCCTCCTTTGTCCAAAAATGACTGGTTCAGGATGGGTTCTTGTCCCAAGGAGGTCTATTACACAGTCTTGAAATTTGTAATGAACGTATTAAGAGGCATACTCATTCTCCCTGCATGATGGATAAAACCTGAACCTACTTCGGGACACTTTTGTCTCCACTTGGAAAGGGACTGCCTGAAAATGAAGAAAACTCACAGCAAAGTGTGACATTAGGAGTTGGAGGAAAAAAGAGACTCTTGATGACCATTTTCAAACATTTGGACCTAGTCCTATTAAAGTTGACTTTTCCTTTGATTCCTTTTTACATGTGAGCCAATAAGTTTGCAATTCCCTTTACTCTCATTTGAGTTTAACATTTTGTCACCTGAAACTGAGCCTTGACCAAAACAGAGGGAAGAGAGGGAGATTGTAATCAAATTTTCAAATGAAAATTTGAAACTTTACTGGATCGCCTGGTTTTTATTTGAATAAGCAAGTGAAGTGGGAAACCCCTGTGCAGTCAAGTCATGGTTCATAAAGAATCACTACCATGAATTAGATCACCAACCCTATCCAATAGAATGGGAAACTGGATATGATAATACTCTTTGCTCTGGGACCAGGAATCAGAAATTATACTTGGCTTGGAAGGATGCAAGCAATGTGAAATTGGTACAACCTGTCTCTTCTTTGGCCATGACTCTCTAAGTATTAAACCACTTTTTAAGAGCGTGGAAGTATCTCCACTTAGTACACACTTGTAACTAACACTTCCTTTTTAAAATTCTCCTGAGTCAAACATCCCTCTAGTGCTATCTGAAAAAACAGTATATGTGACACTAGATTTCTTGGTAATGTATTTATCACAGATTTTATCATGGCTTCTGCCTAAATTAGTTTATCTCCCACGTAGAGCAGTTTATAAAGCATCAAGTCACCTAAAATTTCTATTACATAAAATACAAGAATGTATTTCATAAATATTACACATTTTTTCTAGACTTGTTAGCAAAAAATTTATCAGATTGCATTTTAATGAGAAACATACTAAAAAAGAAAAGAAAGAAAAAGAAAGAATATCTGAGTTCCAAGTCTGTAATCCACTGATGCTTTGAAATTGTGAAGATCACAGATCTACTGAGGGAAAAAAAGGCAAGATTTTTCTTTAATGTTGAGAAAAATGCTGTATAAATATGAGATTATTACCATTTTGTATACCTTTTACAAAGCTGTAGTATAACATAATAAAATGATTCTGACAGTTTCAATACCAAAATGTGAAATATCTACTAAAAACTATCTGTTTTTTCCTTAAAGATGTATGAGTATGATTCAAAAGTGATTATATTGATTAATAAATGCCATATCCCATTTTCCAAAATGCTTGTTTACTATCGTTTCTTATGGATCCAATAACCTTTCATGTAATTGATCTTTCTGTAATTTATATTTCACAGTAATACATGTGAAATATTGTCTAACTGTACCATTGAACATGAAGAACTTTACCAATCCTGCTATAGGCATAATACATATTTAGAACAAATGATTTTGCACTTACTCTCCTGTGCTAAGAACTGCCTAAGTTATTACCCTCATTTCTTTTTTTTTTTTTTTACATCTTTATTGGAGTATAATTACTTTACAATGGTGTGTTAGTTTCTGCTTTATAACAAAGTGAATCAGTTATACATATAAATATGTTCCCATATCTCTTCCCTCTTGTGTCTCCCTCCCTCCCACTCTCCCTATCCCACCCATCTAGGTGGTCACAAAGCACCGAGCTGATCTCCCTGTGCTATGCGGCTCCTTCCCACTAGATATCTATTTTACGTTTGGTAGTGTATATATGTCTATGCCACTCTCTCACTTTGTCACAGCTTACCATTCCCCCTCCACATATCCTCAAGTCCATTCTCTAGTAAGTCTGTGACTTTATTCCCATCTTACCCATAGGTTCTTCATGACATTTGTTTTTTTCTTGGATTCCATATATATGTGTTAGCATACGGTATTTGTCTTTCTCTTTCTGACTTACTTCACTCTGTATGACAGACTCTAGGTCCATCCACCTCACTACAAATAAGTCAATTTCGTTTCTTTTATGGCTGAGTAATATTCCATTGTATATATGTGCCACATCTTCTTTATCCATTCATCTGATGATGGACACTTAGGTTGTTTCCATCTCCTGGCTATTGTAAATAGAGCTGAAATGAACATTTTGGAACATGACCCTTTTTAAAATTATGGTTTTGTCAGGGTATATGCCCAGTAGTGGGATTGCTGGGTCGTATGTATGTTCTATTAGTAGTTTTTTAAGGAACCTCCATACTGTTCTCCATACTGGCTGTACCAATTCACATTCTCATCAACAGTGCAAGAGGGTTCCCTTTTCTCCACACCCTCTCCAGCATTTATTGTCTCTAGACTTTTTGATGATGGCCATTCTGACTTGTGTGAGATGATATCTCATTGTAGTTTTGATTTGCATTTCTCTAACGATTAATGATGTTGAGCATTCTTTCATGTGTTTTTTGGCCATCTGTATATCTTTTTTGAAGAAATGTCTATTTGGGTCTTGTGCCCATTTTTGGATTGGGTTTGTTTTTTTGTTATTGAGCTGCATAAGCTGTTTCTAAATTTTGGAGATGAATCCTTTGTCAGTTGCTTCATTTGCAAATATTGTCTCCCATTCTGAGGGTTGTCTTTTGGTCTTCTTTATGATTTCCTTTGCTGTGCAAAAGCTTTGAAGTTTCATTTGGTCCCATTTCTTGTTTTTTGTTTTTAGTTCCATTTCTCTAGGAGGTGGGTCAAAAAGGATCATGCTGTGATTTATGTCATAGAGTGTTCTGCCTATATTTTCCTCTAAGAGTTTGATAGTTTCTGCCTTACATTTAGGTCTTTATTCCATTTGGAGTTTATATTTGTGTATAGTGTTAAGGAGTGTTCTAATCTCATACTTTTACCTGTACCTGTCCACTTTTCCCAGCACCACTTATTGAAGAGGCTGTCCTTCCTCTACTGTACAATCCTGCCTCCTTTATCAAAGATAAGGTGACCATATGTGTGTGGGTTTATCTCTGGGCTTTCTATCCTGTTCCATTGATCTATATTTCTGTTATTGTGCCAGTGCCATACTGTCTTGATTATTGTAGCTTTGTAGTATAGTCTGAAGTAGAGAACCTGATTCCTCCAGCTCCGTTTTTCGTTCTCAAGATTACTTTGGCTATTCGGGGTCTTTTGTGTTTCCATACAAATTGTGAAAATTTTTGTTCTAGTTCTGTGAAAACTGCCAGTGGTAGTTTGATAGGGATTGCATTGAATCTGTAGATTGCTTTGGGTAGTAGAGACATTTTCACAATGTTGATTCTTCCAATCCAAGAACATGTTATATCTCTCCATCTATTTCTATCATCTTTAATTTCTTTCATCAGTGTCTTATAATTTTCTGCATACAGGTCTTTTGTCTCCCTAGGTAGGTTTATTCCTACATATTTTATTCATTTTGCTGCAATGGTAAATGGGAGTGTTTTCTTGATTTCACTTTCATATTTTTCATCATTAGTGTATAGGAATGTCAGAGACTTCTATGCATTAATTTTGTATCCTGCTACTTTACCAAATTCATTGCTCAGCTCTAGTATTTTTCTGGTAGCATCTTTAGGATTCTCTATGTATAGTATCATGTCATCTACAAACAGTGACAGCTTTATTTCTTCTTTTCCGATTTGGATTCCATTTGTTTCCTTTTCTTCTCTAATTGATGTGGCTAAAACTTCCAAAACTATGTTGAATAATAGTGGTGAGAGTGGGCAAACTTGTCTTGTTCCTGATCTTAGCAGAAATGCTTTCAGTTTTTCACCATTGAGGATGGTGGGATTGTCATATATGGGCTTTATTATGTTGAGGTAAGTTCCCTCTTTGCCTACTTTCTGCAGGGTTTTTATCATGAATCAGGGTTGAATTTTATCGGAAGCTTTCTCTGAATCTATTGAGATGATCATATTATTTTTCTCCTTCAATTAGTTAATATGGTGTATCACGTTGATTGATTTGCGTATATTGAAGAATCCTTGCATTCCTGGAATAAATCCCACTTGATCATGGTGTATGATCCATTTAATGTGCTGTTGGATTCTGTTTGCTAGTATTTTGTTGAGGATTTTGCATCTATGTTCATCAGTGATATTGGCCTGTAGTTTTCTTTCTTTGTGACATCCTCATCTGGTTTTGGAATCAGGGTGATGGTGGCCTCGTAGAATGTGTTTGGGAGTGTTTCTCCCTCTGCTATATTTTGGAAGAGATTGAGAAGGATAGGTGTTAGCTCTTCTCTAAATGTTTGATAGAATTCGCCTGTGAAGCTATCTGATCCTGGGCTTTTGTTTGTTGGAAGATTTTTAATCACAGTTTCAATTTCAGTGCTTGTGATTGGTCCGTTCATATTTTCTATTTCTTCCTGATTCAGTCTTGGCAGGTTGTGCATTTCAAAGAATATGTCCATTTCTTCCAGCTTGTCCATTTATTGGCATAGAGTTGCTTGTAGTAATCTCTCATGATCTTTTGTATTTCTGCAGTGTCAGTTGTTACTTCTTTTTCATTTCTAATTCTATTGATTTGAGTCTTCTCCCTTTTTTTCTTGATGAGTCTGGTTAATGGTTTATCAATTTTCTTTACCTTCTCAAAGAACCAGCTTTTAGTTTTATTGATCATTGGTATTGTTTCCTTCATTTCTTTTTCATTTATTTCTGATCTGACCTTTATATTTTCTTTCCTTCTGCTAACTTTGCAGATTTTTTGTTCTTCTTTCTCTAATTGCTTTAGGTGCAAAGTTAGGTTGTTTATTCAAGATGTTTCCTGTTTCTTAAGGTAGGATTGTATTGCTATAAACTTCCCTCTTAGAACTGCTTTTGCTGTATCCCATAGGTTTTGGGCCACGTGTTTCCATTGTTATTTGTTTCTAGGTATTTTTTGATTTCCTCTTTGAATTCTTCAGTGATCAGTTTGTTATTAAGTAGTGTATTGTTTAGCCTCCATGTGTTTCTATTTTTTACAGATCTTTTCCTGTAGATAATTGATATCTAGTCTCATAGCATTGTTGTCGGAAAAGATACTTGATACAATTTCAATTTTCTTAAATTTGCCAAGGCTTGCTTTGTGACCCAAGATATGATCTATCCTGGAGACTGTTCCATGAGCACTTGAGAAAAATGTGTATTCTGTTGTTTTTGGATGGAATGTCCTGTAAATATCAATTAAGCCCATCTTGTTTAATGTATCATTTAAAGCTTGTGTTTCCTTATTTATTTTCATTTTGGATGATCTGTCCATTGGTGAAAGTGGGGTGTTAAAGTACTGTACTATGAATGTGTTACTGTCGATTTCCCCTTTTATGGCTCTTAGTATTTGCCTTATGTTTTGAGGTGCTCCTATGTTGGGTGCGTAAATATTTACAATTGTTATATCTTCTTCTTGGATCGATCCCTTGATCATTATGTAGTGTTCTTCTTTGTCTCTTCTAATAGTCTTTATTTAAAGTCAATTTTGTCTGATATGAGAATTGCTACTCCAGCTTTCTTTTGGTTTCCATTTGCATAGAATATCTTTTTCCATCCCCTTACTTTCAGTCTGTATGTTTCTCTAGGTCTGAAGTGGGTCTCTTGTAGACAGCATATATATGGCTCTTGTTTTGTATCCATTCAGCCAGGCTGTGTCTTTTGGTGGGAACATTTAATCCATTTACATTTAAGGTAATTATCGATATGTATATTCCTATTCCCATTTTCTTAACTGTTTTGGGTTTGTTATTGTGAGTCTTTTCCTTCTCTTGTGTTCCTTGCCTACAGAAGTTCCTTTAGCATTTGTTGTAAAGCTGGTTTGGTGGTGCTGAACTCTCTCAGCTTTTGCTTGTCTGTAAAGTTTTTAATTTCTCCATCAAATCTGAATGAGATCCTTGCTGGGTAGAGTAATCTTGGTTGTAGGTTCTTCTCCTTCATCACTTTAAATATGTCCTGCCAGTCCCTTCTGGTTTGCAGAGTTTCTGCTGAAAGATCAGCTCTTAACCTTAAGGGGATTCCCTTGTGTGTTATTTGTTATTTTTCCCTTGCTGCTTTTTTTATTTTTACTTTTTTGCACTACGCGGGCCTCTCACTGTTCTGTCCTCTCCCGTTGCAGAGCACAGGCTCCAGACGCACAGGCTCAGTGGCCATGGCTCATGGGCTCAGCCATTCCATGGCATGTGGGATCTTCCTGGACTGGGGCACGAATCCGTGTCCCCTGCATCGGCAGGCGGACTCTCAACCACTGCGCCACCAAGGAAGTCCTCTCTTGCTGCTTTTAATATGTTTTCTTTGTATTTAATTTTTGACAGTTTGATTAATATATGTCTTGGCATGTTTCTCCTTAGATTTATCCTGTATGGGACTCTCTGTGCTTCCTGGACTTGATTAACTATTTCCTTTCCCATGTTAGGGAAGTTTTCAACTATAATCTCTTCAAATATTTTCTCATTCCCTTTCTTTTTCTCTTCTGCTTCTAGAACCCCTATAATTTGAATGTTGGTGCGTTTAATGTTGTACCAGAGGTCTCTGAGACTGTCCTTAGTTCTTTTCATTCTTTTTTCTTTATTCTGCTCTGCAGTAGTTATTTCCACTATTATATCTTCCAGGTCACTTATCTGGTGGATGAGGCTGGGTCTTGTCTCTCTGGTGGGGAGGTCCACATCTGGTGGTGTGTTTTGGGGTGTCTGTGGCCTTATTATGATTTTAGGCAGCCTCTCTGCTGATGGGTGGTGTTGTGTTCCTGTCTTGCTAGTTGTTTGGCATAGAGTGTCCAGCACTGTAGCTTGCTGGTTGTTGAGTGAAGCTGGGTGCTGGTGTTGAGATGGAGATCTCTGGGAGAGTTTCGCCATTTAATATTACATGGAGCTGGGAGGTCTCTTGTGGACCAGTGTCCTGAAGTTGTCTCTCCCACCTCAGAGGCACAGCACTGACTCCTGGCTGCAGCACAAAGAGCTTTTCATCCACGCAGCTCAGAATTAAAGGGAGAAAAAGTAGAAAGAAAGAAAAAAAGAGGATAAAAGAAAATAAAATAAAGTAAGATAAAATAAATTTATTAAAATAAAAATAATTATTAAGAAAAAATATTTTAATTAAAAAAAAAAAAGAAAACAGACAGATAGAACCCTAGGACAAATGGTGAAAGCAAAGCTATACAGACAAAATATCACACAGATGCATACCTATACACACTCAAAAAGAGGAAAAGGGGAAAAAATCCTAAATCTTGCTCTCAAAGTCCACCTCCTTAATTTGGGATGATTCGTTGTCTCTTCTGGTACTCCACAGATGCAGGGTGCATCATGTTGATTGTGGAGATTTAATCCGCTGCTTCTGAGGCTGCTGGGAGACATTTCCCTTTCTCTTCTTTGTTCACACTGCTCCTGGGGCTCAGGTTTGGATTTGGCCCTGCCTCTGCGTGTAGGTCGCCGGAGGGCGTCTGTTTTTCACTCAGACAGGACGGGGTTAAAGGAGCCGCTGATTCGGGTTCTCTAGCTCACTCAGGCCGGGGGGAGGGAGGGGTGCGGATGCGGGGCGAGCTGGCGGCGGCAGAGGCCAGTTAGACGTTGCACCAGCCTGAGGCCCACCATGCGTTCTCCCGGGGAAGTTGTCCCTGGATCCCGGGACCCTGGCAGTGGCAGGCTGCACAGGCTCCCCAGAAGTGGGGTGTGGATAGTGACCTGTGCTCTCACACAGGATTCTTGGTTGCAGCAGCAGCAGTCTTAGCGTCTCATGCCAGTCTCTGGGGTCCACGCTTTTAGCCGTGGCTTGCGCCCGTCTCTGGAGCTCCTTTAAGCAGCACTCTTAATCCCCTCTCCTCGCGCACCAGGAAACAAAGAGGGAAGAAAAAGTCTCTTGCCTCTTCAGCAGGTCCAGACTTTTCCCTGGACTCCCTCCCGGCTAGCCATGGTGCACTAACCCCTTCAGGCTGTGTTCACGCCGCCAATCCCTGCGCTCCAATCAAAGCCCAATCCTCAGCTCCCAGTCCCGCCCGCCCTGGCGGTTGAGCAGACAAGCCTCTCAGGCTGGTGAGTGCTGGTCGGCACAGATCCTCTGTGCCGGAATCTCTGCACTTGCCCCCCGCACCCCTGTCGCTGTGCTCTCCTCCGCAGCTCTGAAGCTTCCCCCCTCCACCACCCGCAGTCTCCGCCCACGAAGCGGCTTCTAGTGTGTGGAAACCTTTCCTCCTTCAAGCTCCCTCCCAGAGGTGCAGGTCCCGTCCCTATTCTTTTGTCTCTGTTTATTCTTTTTTCTTCTGCCCTACCCAGGTACGTGGGGAGTTTCTTGCCTTTTGGGAGGTCTGAGGTCTTCTGCCAGCGTTCAGTAGGTGTTCTGTAGGAGTTGTTCCACGTGTAGGTGTATTTCTGGTGTATCTGTGGGGAGGAAGGTGATCTCCACGTCTTACTCTTCCGCCATCTTCCCCCTCTCTCTACCCTCATATCTTTTTGTGTTGGAATTTATTAGTGACAAAAGAATCCTGATTTCAAAAAATAAAAAGCAAAAGTAAATATGAGATGTTTAAAGTAATGAGGAATATGAAAATGTTTGGCTAGTTGCTAATTCAATGGAGATAAATGCAATCTCTAGAGATGTTCAGTACGATCTAATACTGCAGCCTTCTGCCCAAAGTGCATCATTGCAGTAACAGCCCTGCCAAACGTTCACTGCTCTCACTTATACCTAATGATACTAATCAAAATGTCCCTTACAATAGTACTCAGAGTTGCACATATATACATATTGGAAACTTTGATTTTAAAACCAATGACACTTTCGATGGCAACTCTTTTGACAAACAACTGAAAATTGTTGGGAAAAAATTCTGGAAAAAACAAACAAGCATAGGTTTAATTAACTAAATTTAAAAAAATATTTTATATTGGAACATAGTTGAGTAATATGCATTCATTTTTGATGTTGCATACTTTAAAATAGACAGACTTTCACATATACTTATCCTGCTCAATTCACTCCCTCCTAAATCAGAGATAGAACGTCATAGCTACCAGGGAAAGGATCTCTGTGAATTTATGAAGATGGGGTAAATTCTCTGATAACTTCAGGTATCAAAAAGAAGGGTTAGGCTACTTACAGTTCCTGAAGAAGCTACTCTTGGAGTAGCAGAATTTACAGCTCAGGGTTGCAAAGGTAAACATTTCTTTACCTACCCATGTGAGGAGTATGTGGATCTGAAAACAGGTAGATAGGAAGGGGAGATTAAAAAGAAACTACTTGGGACATCCTTACAATTACCACTGCTGTGCACACACTTAGTTCACCATATTTCCCTACTCATAAAGAAACAACTGAAGGGTGCACAGTGGAGCACTTCTTTCACTCTCTTCTTCAAAATGTGCAGCCCTGAACAGTAATTAAACATGGTTTCTAGAAATTATAATGTAAGGAGAAATGCACAGCTCATGTAGTAGGCAAAATTTTAAGAATGACTTTCAATGACTCTCACCCTTGTATAAGTTCTAACCTCACTGATTGTGGATGGAACCTGTGAATATGAGGAGTATTATCCCTGTGATTATGGAGCATTATAAGGCAAAGAGAGATTATCTGGGTGGAATTAATCTAATCATATGAGTCCTTTACGAGCAGAGAATTTTCTCTAGATGGTGGCTGAAAGAGGAATCAGAGAGCATGAGAATGATTCAAGACAACACTGCTGGCTTTGAAGAAAGAGGGGAGGGTCCACGTTGACCTGGATGATATTAACAATGTTTCCCTCAGTTTGACTAAATTTTAGACAGGTTTCTTTCAAACTATAGGGCCCTGACCTCCTTTAAAATAAAAGCACTTATTTTAGCAAACTTGTAATTGCAAATTCTTCCTCTGCCCTTCTTGACATGTAAGTGTTCCACAACTCAGAAATATTTTTCTCAATGACCTGTGAGTCCTCCCTTCTAAATGTAATCATCAAGGAAGATAGCACGTCTACCTCCCAGTTTCTGTTGGAGGGTAGGAGCCTGACTTGAATAAGCAGCAATTCCAAGTGCCCAACTTCTCCCCTAACCTTAACCAGTACTTTTCCATTATCTCACCAAAATGTTTAAAAATTGTTATGGCTTTTGTTAAAGCAGTGTTTAGTTCAAGGTCTCTCCTGTATTGAAATCCTCTCTTTTCTCCTACTGCAATAGTCTTGAAAAAAATTTTTTTGCATGTTTAACTGATCAGATGCAATTTTCTTTTACAGCATGCAAGGACCAGAGAATGGTATCTAGGAACTGTGAGAGATGTCCTGCCAACAGCCAACCAACAAACGAGGACCTCAGATTTTTAGTGACAAGGAACTAAATTATACCAAATCTGAATTAGCTTGAAAGTGGTTCTTCTCCAGAGAATCAAGATAAGAGCTCAACTGGACCTGCACCTTGATTTCGGCCTTGTGAGACCCTAACAGAGAACCCAATTTAGCCCACCTAGATGTCTAACCTACAACATTATGTAAGCTACTAAATTTGTGGCAATTTATTATGGAACAATAGAAAATAAATACGCTTCATTTGAACCCAATAGAAATTTAAACTTCCTGGTTTGAATATCTAGAGTGTCATAGAGACTAACAACCTTCAGAATATAATTCTGGCCATGCTCTAAATGGCATGGCCTTTTTTATAGCTACCTTAAATGACACAAATAGATTTTGTTAGTGTTGTTTTTATCTAAATCAGGTACTTGAATGCTAAAACAAAACAAAACAAAATTCTGATTTTTCTAAATGTCATCATCTTTTTAAGCCAAACTGTGCGTACAAATTTGCCATTATACACAATAAACAATTTAATAACCTACATTACATTAAAAATAGTTTAAATATTATGTTTTAACATTTCCCACATTGGTAACTATGCATGTTGAAAAGATTATTTAATTATGAATATGGCATACTATAGGTAAATATTTGGATTTTACTTCTATTCAGCTAGGGAAATTTTTAAAGAATATTTAAACGTTAGACTTTAGGGTAATATGAGACAGATCATCTAAAGAAACATGAAACCTAAAGAAGTCAATTGTGATAATTTTTCAAAATGCCTCCAAATGTACATAGAATAGGACTGTGTACTTTAATTCTAACCACATTGATATAGATAAATTATGCAGTCTTTCAATTGCTCATGTCTGGGTTCTTTTAGTCAGAAAAAAAGCCATGCTGTAGCTAGAGGACATTCCTCTGCTTAGCATGTATTTTGGTCTAAAATGAATGTAACTCATTAAACAATCAACTAGAGTACATGAACAAAATGATTTTTTATCATAATTACATTTAAAGTTGAATTTTTATGACTTCATTCATGCAACACAGAGCATAATCATCTAAACTATTTACTGAGTCACAACTTAGCTCATATTTCCAAGAATGTTACCTGTTTCTTTGATTTGAGTATTACTATGCAATTAAATCTGGGAACAATGCATTTGGAATTATGCTGTACATTCTATTACAGGAAAGGCAGCTGGAGTACTGAACTTCTTCACACTTGATGCACTAGTGTTGCTTCATGAAAACATTCTTTACTCATACTGAGATTTCACTTGCTGTAAAATCAGCTTGTTATCAATAAATTTGTCACAGATTGCCTGATACATGGAACTGAAAGGCAGTTCCCTACACCTTCATTCTAGCTTTTAGTTTTTCCTTCAGAGAATCTTCTTAGAACATGGAGTTTCCAGACTATGCATATTTTGGTAAATCTTTCCAAAAGGTACCTTTATTCTTGCTTTCAGGTTTGGTAAAAGCATTCTTATACACCTGGAAATAGAAGCCTTCCCCACATCATGCATGTTTTTATATATCGAGAATTTTCCTTATAATAATCTGAGCCAAGTCTTTTGTTCAGTAGCCATTTTCTTTTATTTCTAATATCAAATTAAACTACTTTCAAATGAATAATGTATATAACTAAAATAATACAGGTGTGTTTTTTTTTATCACAGTTATACTCTTTTTAAGAGGTTCTTATTTAAACTTTCAAAGACAGAAATTGCCAAGGATGTTACCACCTGATTGAATTCTAATCATTTTAACAAGGCATGGCTCCTCATCATTTTCACCTGCCAATGTTTATTGAGCACCCATTGCATTTAGGGCACTATAACAAGCACATAGATGTAGATATTAACTAAAGAAATATACATTGTACTCTTGTGTGACAGAGAAAATGGAGGTTTTTGTTTTGCTTTGTTTTGTTGCGGTACGCGGGCCTCTCACTCTTGTGGCCTGTCCCATTGCGGAGCACAGGCTCCAGACGCTCGGGCTCAGCGGCCATGGCTCACGGGCCCAGCCGCTCCGCAGCACATGGGACCCTCCCGGACCGGGGCACAAACCCGTGTCCCCTGCATCAGCAGGCAGACTCTCAACCACTGCGCCACCAGGGAAGCCCGAGAAAATGGAGTTTTAACACATTGTGTTTATGGACATGTGTTATATGATGCTGAGTAATGCCTTACAGGGGTAAGAGGAAAATGAAGATATAATTAGAGCAAAAATGGTGAAAATATGTGGTGAAATTCAGAGAACTGAGTTAGAAAGTTGATCATAAATTCAATTTTTAAAATAAGTTATCAGGAGATTGATTCTTAAGGACTGTGAAATGAATGCTACATGATATTAACATTAATATTATTAATACTGTTCTTTGCATAAATACCAAGTGTGAAAAATTCAGTATTTATCTCATTATCTGCCTTACATTCATGATTTTATTTAATTATTCATGAATTCATTCACTCAATGAAGCATGAGTTTTAAGTCAATTACCTGCAAAACATTCTCCCAAGTATTAATGTGGTGAACAAGCCAAGAATGACCCCTACCTTTATGACTCTACAGTCTAATCAGGGAGATTGATGATACGTAAAATTATTTAGATAATTATAACACAATTCTGACATTTTCTCTAAAGGAGAAGTAAACAGTGCTGTGGAAATACACTAAGGATATATCATGGAAATACACTAAGGGTATATCATTGAAATAGAGAAAGTAGCATTTGAACTAGACTATGAATTCAAAGTATCCCTGGCAAAAGAAAGAGCATGCATGAAGGTCCTGAAGTGTAAAGAAAGGATCTGGTGGTTTTGAGGGAATGAAAATATGCCAGAGTGACAGCAGGTTTTTTAAGAATTTTTCGAAGAAGTCAACATGAGTCAGTTAGTGGCTTACAGACCAGGTTAACGATTTTTAGGTGTGACTCTAAAAACACAAGAAATTGCTTTAGGGCTTTAAGTTTAGAAGTGACATGATCTGGGCAACTTTTAAGAAGAACCCTATGGCTCCATGTAGAAATTCATCTAGATTAGAGGTAGAAAAATGTGGAAAGCCTATCTAGGAAAATAGTATAGTTATATTTTGGCTAAGGTGTTTCAATTGATCATAGTATTAGCATTTGGAAATAGATCACTCATTATAGTCCTCTCTCGATATCTGCTGAGTATTGTTTCCAGAAACCCCCTTCAAGGGAATACCAAAATCTGCAGTTGCTAAAGTCCCTTATATATTAATAAAATGGCACAGTATTTGCATATAACCTGTGCACATCCTTCAGCACAATTTAAATAATCTCTAGATCATTTATAGTATCTAATAAAATGTAAATGCTATGTAAATAGTTGTAAGTACAATGTAAATATGATGTAAATAGCTGCCAGCACATGGCAAATTCAATTTTGTTTTTTGGGATTTTCTGGAATTTTAAAAATTTTCTTATCTGAGATAGGTTGAATCTGAGGATGTGGAACCCGTGGATACAGAGAGCTGAATGTATATAGCAAAGCATTTCTAAATTTGCATTTTCTAGCCTTCAGTGAGCAGTCTGTAGCACCCCAAGACAATAGTCTGACTTTTAATTTTGTGTATGTTTACTCTGTCAATATTTCTATCAATACCCAAATGATTTTTATGTTTCTGCAAATGTCACCTGGCTATCTATTAACTAGCTTCTCCCTCTTCTGTGGTAAAATATGCCACTTTCAACCAAGTGTTGATATCTGTAACTTTCAATACTCAAAAATTTATTAAGACTATGGTGTTTAAAGAAACTTTACTAAAGGTTTTTGGTCAGCAGATTGAAAGTACTATTTAAGAACTGAAATTATTTTATTGGCTATTAGATAATATTGTCCTTGAAGTTCTTACTTGACATCCCACTAGAGACGGTCTTGCTTGACTTGACCACCTCTGCTGATTTCCTCACCTGCCGTCTTGTTGTAACAGACAACCTATTTCTCCCAGTGATAGTTTTATTGACTATTCCCCTTTAATCAGCAATCCAGCCTTTTCAATGACAGGCACTGGATCAAAGAGAAAAGAAAAAGTAAGACCTTTTTTTGTTTCTTTTTTTCCATTTCTGCTTGTAGGCTCAACTTTTATCAAATTTAGGATAATCTGTAAAAATGCAACTAATATCACAAAGTTTCACTTAATTATGTTGAGCAACTTAGCCACTCATTGTGTTGAAGTTCTTCATTTCCAATTAAGTCTAGGTACTTAAAGTTTTGCTTACATAAACACAGGACTCATTTACTACTTTTTTGGCTTAATACATTTTACTACTTACAAAAAAAGAAACTGTAATCCATCCTCGTACATGAATTTGAATTTCTCCACTGAAAAACAGTCTACTGCTGGCAATTTAAAATAACTAATTTTTTTTCTTTCTGCACATTAAGTGGTACATTAATATTACAGTCCATTGTTTTACAACTGTTGTATCATATGACACTTGAATCAGTTGAACAGACAAAATTATTTTAGACTATGATGAAAAGGTGATGGACTTTGAAATATAACAGCAAGTTTAGAAATAATGTTAGGAAAAAAAGACTCAGGGATGATCCTGAGAATACAAACCAGGTAAATTTGAAAAATGATGAAGATAGCATACTAGACTTCTAGAGAAAAAAATAAGTAAAAGTAAGAACAAAAAACAAAAGAACTCTCATTAGTATGCTAAACCTTGCCCTCAACTCTAGGATTTTCTTCCTTACTGTAAACTCTTAAGAAAATAAGTGCACCTTAGAATTCATTTGCATACTAAGTGTAGCTCTGTGTAAGTATGTGTATAAGCATGTCTGGCTATACATTTTACTCAGATTGTTGGATTATATTCCTTTCAGTTAAAATAAAACACAGAATAAGTAAAAGTGTTTGTTCACTTATAACTATCTGTAGGTGTGTTGTTAATATTGAGTACACAGATAACCTACATCATAGCTGACCTTACTGGAGGAAAAAGAACAATTAAGCTGCAACTTCATTTACTTTCTCATAACACAGTAATTAATCAGTCCTGGAGAACCTCTTCCAGGCCATTTCTTTTGGCTATAAGGCAAAAGAAACAGCACTTTAAATCTTTGATCTAGAATCAGCCTGCTTTAAATCACAAATAAAAATATCTTCTCAACATGATTGGCTTAACCTTCAGAATGCATTTTGTATCTTCATCCTTAATTCAAAGTGGTCTCACATCCTTTGTGAAAGGAACAAGTAAAAATTACTCTTCAGTCCTTTCAAATCTTTCCCCTCAATTGTGTCAATCTTTCTATAAAAAACTTTTACAAAAAATAAGTAAGCTAATAAATTATTTATTTATTGGAGGCAAGACAAAAGACTTTGACACATTTTCTTTCCTTTTTAATGACAAAATCAAATCTGTCTGACGTTTGATAGAAGCAACATGAGTGTATTAAGAAAGCTAGTGTAGTCATAATTTCACATTAAGTAAAGAATGTCTAGTCTAAGCCATACCCACCACTTCCACATCAAAATCAATTACTCACTAAGCCTATACTTCAGGCAGGAGGAAAGGAATTCCAGATGGAAATTCTGAGGTAGTTTAAAGAACACAGAATGACAACAGTGATACATATAAAAATAAATCTTAACAAGCTTTAACTATTTAAGAATATAATATATTGATACAGTATTTAAAATAGAGAGACTTAAAATACGGAAGCAAGACGTAGCAGTAGGAAATAAGATAAAGGAGACCTGGTGTTTACACAATGTTTTATTCCGAGAGTATTAGTAGGGCAGCACTAGTGTATAAATTGATAAAAACACATATTGTTATAGGAACAATCACAACAGGTCATCTCATTCTGTGGTAATACACAACTCTATAATTTCACTTGCTTAACAAACGAAAAGTATACATTTCACACACGTTTCATATCTGATGTAGATTGTTAGATGAATCTGCTCCTGGAGTCACTCATGGATGCAAGCTAGTGGAGGCTTGCTCTGGACCACGCATCTATGATCACCACAGCAGAGGGAAATGAATGTGATAAATTATAAACTGGCTCTTAAAGTTTCTGTCCATAAATGACATACATCACTCCTTCTCATATCTCATTGGCCAAAGCAAGTTACATGACGACAATTATTGTGTTAATTTCAAATTAATAGAATAAATTACTATAGAACAATGAAAATAAACAATATCTACACAATAAGAGGTAATTTTCACAAACTTATTATTGATTGAAACCTTCAAGATGGTGGAGAAGTAAGACATGGAGATCACCTTCCTCCCCATAAATACGTCAGAAATACATCTACATGTGGAACAACTCCTACAGAACACCTACTGAACGCTGGCAGAAGACCTCAGACCTCTCAAAAGGCAAGAAACTCTCCACGTACCTGGGTAGGGCAAAAGAAAAAAGAATAAACAGAGACAAAAGAATATGGACGGGACCTGCACCTCTGGGAGGGAGCTGTGAAGGAGGAAAAGTTTCCACACACTAGGAAGCCCCTTCGCGGGCGGAGACTGCGGGTGGCGGAGGAGGAAGCTTCAGAGCCGTGGAGGAGGGTACAGCAACAGGGGTGCAGAGGGCAAAGCGGAGAGATTCCCGCACAGAGAATCAGGGCCGACCGGCACTCACCAGCCCAAGAGGCTTGTCTGCTCACCCGCCGGGGCGGGTGGGGGCTGGGAGCTGAGGCTCGGGCTTCGGTCGGAGTGAACACAGCCTGCAAGGGGTTAGCGCACCACGGCTAGCTGGGAGGGATTCCGGGAAAAAGTCTGGATCTGCCTAAGAGACAAGAGACCATTGTTTTGGGGTGTGCGAGGAGAGGGGATTCAGAGCACCGCCTAAACAAGCTCCAGAGACAGGCGCAAGACGAGGTTATGAGCACAGACACCAGAGATGGGCATGAGACGCTAAGGCTGCTACTGCCGCCACCAAGAAGCCTGTGTGCGAGCACAGGTCACTATCAACACCTCCCTCCCAGGAGCCTGTGCAGCCCGCCACTGCCAGGGGCTTGTGATCCAGGGACAACTTCCCTGGGAGAACACACGGCATGCCTCAGGCTGTTGCAATGTCATGCCGGCCTCTACAGCTGCAGGCCCCCCGCATTATGCACCTTTCCCTCCCCTCAGCCTGAGTGAGCCAGAGCCCCTAATCAGCTGCTGTTTCAACCCCATCCTGGCTGGGAGAAGAACAGAGGCTCTCAGGCGACCTACATGCAGAGGTGGGGCCAAATCCAAAGCTGAACCCCAGGAGCTATGTGAACAAAGAAGAGAAAGGGAAATATCTCCCAGCAACCTCAGGAGCAGGGGATTAAATCTCCACAATCAACTTGATGTACAGTGCATCTGTGGAATACATGAATAGACAAAGAATCATTCAAAAATTGAGGTGGTGGACTTTGGGAGCAACTGTAGACTTGGGGTTTGTGTTCTGCAGCTAATTTGTTTCTGGTCTTATGTTTATCTTAGTTTAGTATTTAGAATTTATTTTCATTGGTAGATTTGTTTATTGATTTGGTTGCTCTCTTCCTTTTTTTATATATTTAGATATATATTTTTTCCTTTTACTTTTTGTGACTGTGTATGTGTATGCTTCTTCGTGTGACTTTGTATAGCTTTGCTTTTACAATTTGTTCTATGGTTCTGTCTGTCCGTTTTTTTTTTTTGAATATAGTTTTTAGCACTTATTATCATTGGTGTATTTGTTTTTAGGTATCGTTGCTCTCTTCTTTCTTTCTTTTTTTTATTACTTTAAATTTTTTTATTTTTACTAAATTTTTTTATTTTAATAAAAATATTTTAATTAATTGATTAATTAATTATTTTCTCCCTTTTCTTCTAAGCTGTGTACCTGACAGGGTCTTGGTGCTCCAGCCAGGTGTCAGGGTTATGACTCTGAGGTGGGAGAGCTGAGTTCAGGATATTGTTCCACCAGAGACTTCTGGGCTCCATGTTATATCAAATGGCAAAAGCTCTCTCAGAGATCTCCATCTCAATGCGAAGACCCAGCTCCACTAAATGACCAACAAGCTACAGTGCTGGACACCCTATGCCAAACAACTAGCAACACATGAACACAACCCCACCCATTAGCAGAGAGGCTGTCTAAAATCATAATAAGGTCACAGACACCCCAAAACATGCCACCGGACACGGTCCTGCCCACCAGAAAGACAAGATCCAGCCTCATCCACCAGAACACAAGCAACAGTGCACTCCACCAGGTAGCCTACAAAACCCACTGACCCAACCTTAGCCTCTGGGGGCAGACACCAAAAACAACAGGAACTGAATATACAGCCTGAGAAAAGGTGACCCCAAACACAGTAAGTTAAGCAAATTGAAAAGACAGAGAAAAACACAGCAGATAAAGGAGCAAAGTAAATACCTACCAGACCAAACAAATGAAGAGGAAATAAGCAGTCTACCTGAAAAAGAATTCAGAGTAATGATAGCAAAGATGATTCAAATCTTGGAAATAGAATGGAGAAAATACAAGAAACATTTAACAAGGATCTAGAAGAACTAAAGAGCAAACAAACAATCAGGAACAGCACAATAAATGAAATTAAAAATTCTCTATAAGGAATCAATAGCAGAATAACTGAGCCAGGACGGATAAGTGACCTGGAAGATAAAATAGTGGAAATCACTACCACAGCACAGAATAAAGAAAAAAAAAATGATGAGAATTGAGGACAGTCTTTGAGACCTCTGGGAAAACATGAAATGCACCAACATTCGAATTATAGGGGTCCAAGAAGAAGACAAGAAAAAGAAAGGGTTTGAGAAATTTTTGAAGAGATTAGAGTCGAAAACTTCACTAATATGGGAAAGGAAATAGTCAATCAAGTCTAGGAAGCACAAAGAGTCCCATACAGGATAAATCCAAGGAGAAACATGCCAAGACACATATTAATCAAACTATCAAAAATTAAATACAAAGAAAAAATGTTAAAAGCAGCAGGGAAAATCAACAAATAATATACAGGGGAATCCCCATACGTTTAACAGCTAATCTTTCAGCAGAAACTCTGTAAGCCAGTAGGGAGTGGCAGGACATATTTAAAGTGATGAAAGGGAAAAACCTATAACCAAGATTACTCTACCCAGCAAGGATCTCATTCAGATTTGACTGAGAAATTAAAACCTTTACAGACAAGCAAAAGCTAAGAAAATTCAGCAGCACCAAACCAGCTTTACTACAAATACTAAAGGAATTTCTCTAGGCAGTAAACACATAGAAGGAAAAGACCTATAATAACAAACCCAAAACAATCAAGAAAATGGTAATAGGAACATACATATTGATAATTACCTTAAATGTAAATGGATTAAATGCTCCCACCAAAATACACAGACTGGCTCAATGGATGCAAAAACAAGACCCATATATATGCTGTCTACAAGAGCGCCACTTCAGACCTAGGGACACATACAGACTGAAAGTCAGGGGATGGTAAAAGATATTCCATGCAAATGGAAATAAAAAGAAAGCTGGAGTAGCAATTCTCATATCAGACAAAATAGATTTTAAAACAAAGGCTATTACAGGAGACAAAGAAGGACACAACGTAATGATCAAGGGATCAATTCAAGAGGAAGATATAACAATTGTAAATATTTATGCACCCAACATAGGAGCACCTCAATACATAAGGCAAACACTACCAGCCATAAAAAGGGAAATCAAGTAACAAAATCATTGTAGGGAAATTTAACACCCCACTTTCACCAATGAACAGATCATCCAAAATGAAAATAAATAAGGAAACACAAGCTTTAAATGATACATTAAACAAGATGGACTTAATCGATATTTATAGGACATTCTATCCAAAAACAATGTAATATGCTTTCTTCTCAAGTGCTCATGGAACATTCTCCAGGATAGATCATATATTGGGTCACAAATCAAGCCTTGGTAAATATAAGAAAATTGAAACCATAACAAGTATCTTTTCTGACCACAATGCTATGATACTGGAAATCAATTACAGGAAAACATATGTAAAAAATACAAGACATGGAGGCTAAACAATACACTACTAAATAACCAAGAGATCACTGAAGAAATCAAAGATGAAATCAAGAAATTCCTAGAAACAAATGACAGTGAAAACAAAATGCCCCCAAACCTATGGGATGCATCAAAAGCAGTTCTAAGAGGGGAGTTGATAGCAATACAATCCTACCTCAAGAAACAAGAAACATCTCAAATAAACAACCTAAGATTACACCTAAAACAATTAAAGAAAGAAGCACAAAAAAACACCCCGAAGTTAGTAGAAGTAAAGAAATCATAAAGATCAGATCAGAAATAAATGAAAAGGAAAGGAAACAATAGCAAAGATTAATAGAACTAAAGCTGGTTCTTTCAGAAGATAAACAAAACAGACAAACAATTAGCCAGACTCATCAAGAAAAAAAGGGAGAAGACTCAAAACAACAAAAATAGAAATGAAAAACCAGAAGTAACAACTGACACTGCAGAAATACAAAGGATCATGTGAGATTACTACAAGCAACTATGGCCAATAAAATCGACAACGTGGAAGCAATGGCTGAATTTGTAGAATAGCACAATCATCCGAGGCTGAACTAAGAAGAAATAAAAAATATAAACAGACCAATCACAAGCACTGAAATTGAGCCTATGATTGAAAATCGTCCAACAAACAAAAGCCCAGGACCAGATGGCTTCACAGGAGAATTCTATCAAACATTTAGAGAAGAGCTAAAACCTAACCTTCTCAAACTCTTCCAAAATATAGCAGAGGAAGGAACACTCCGAAACTCATTCTATGAGGCCACCATCACCCTGATACCAAAACCAGACAAAGATGTCACAAAGAAAGAAACCTACAGGCCATTAATACTGATGAACATAGATGCAAAATCCTCAACATAATGCTAGCAATCTGAATCCAGAAGCACACTAAAAGGATCATACACCATGGTCAAGTGGGGTTTATCCCAGAAATGCAAAGATTCTTCAATATACGCAAATCAATCAATGTGATACACGGTATTAACAAATTGAAGGAGAAAAACCATATGATCATCTTAATAGATGCAGAGAAAGCTTTTGACAAAATTCAACACCCATTTATGATAAAAACCTTCCAGAAAGTAGGAATAGAGGGAACTTACCTCAACATAATAAAGGCCATATATGACAAACCCACAGCCAACATTGTTCTCAATGGTGAAAAACTGAAAACATTTCCTCCAACACCAGGAAAAAGACAAGGTTGTCCATTCTCACCACTATTATTTAACATAGTTTTGGAAGTTTTAGCCACAGCAATCAGAGAAGAAAAAAGAATAAAAGGAGTCCAAATTGGAAAAGAAGAAATAAAGCTGTCACTGTTTGCAGATGACATGATACTATACATAGAGAATCCTAAAGATGCTACCAGAAAACTACTAGAGCTAATCAATGAATTTGTTAAAGTAGCAGGATACAAAATTAATGCTCAGAAATCTCTTGCATTCCTATACACTAATGATAAAAAAATCTGAAAGAGAAATTAAGGAAACACTCCCATTTACCATTGCAACGAAAAGAATAAAATATCTAGGAATAAACCTACCTAAGGAGACAAAAGACCTGTGTGATGAAAACTACAAGACACTGATAAAAGAAATTAAAGATGATAAAAACAGATGGAGAGATATACTACGTTCTTGGATTGGAAGAATCAACATTGTGAAAATGACTCTACTACCCAAAGCAATCTACAGATTCAATGCAAGCCCTATCAAACTACCAATGGGTTTTTCACAGAACTAGAAAAAAAAAGTTCACAATTTGTATGGAAACAGAAAATACCCCGAATAGCCAAAGCAATCTTGAGAAAGAAAAACAGAGCTGGAGGAAATCAGGCTCCCTGACTTCAGACTATACTACAAAGCTACAGTAATCAAGACAGTATGGTACCGGCACAAGAACAGAAATATAGGTCAATGGAACAGGTTAGAAAGCCAAGAGATAAACCCACACACATATGGTCACCTTATCTTTGATAAAAGAGGCAAGAATATACAATGGAGAAAAGACAGCCTCTTCAATAAGTGGTGCTGGGAAAACTGGACAGCTACATGTAAAAGAATGAAATTAGAACACTTCCTAACACCATACACAAAAATAAACTCAAAATGGATTAAAGACCTAAATGTAAGGCCAGACACTATAAAACTCTTAGAGGAAAATGTAGGCAGAACATCTATGACATAAATCACAGCAAGATCCTTTTTGACCCACCTCCTAGAGAAATGGAACTAAAAACAAAAAAGCAAGAAATGGGACCTAATGAAACTTAAAAGCTTTTGCACAGCAAAGGAAACTGTAAACAAGACTAAAGGACAACTCTCAGAATGGGAGAAAATATTTGCAAATGAAGGAACTGACAAAGGATTACGCTCCAAAATTTACAAGCAGCCCATTCCAGCTCAATATCAAAAAAACAAATAATCCAATCCAAAAATAGGCAGAAGACCTAAATAAACATTTCTCCAAAGCAGATATACAGATTGCCAACAAACACATGAAAGGATGCTCAACATCACTAGTCATTAGAGAAATTCAAATCAGAACTACAATGAGGTATCACCTCACACCAGTCAGAATGGCCATCATCAAAAAATCTACAAATAATAAATGTTGGAGAGGGCGTGAAGAAAAGGGAACCATCTTGCACTGTTGGTGGGAATGTAACTTGATACAGCCACTATGGAGAACAGTATGGAGGTTCCTTTCAAAAATAAAAATAGAGCTACCATACTGGGCATTTACCCTGGGAAAACCATAATTCAAAAAGAGTCATGTAGCACAATGTTCATTACAGCTCTACTTACAATAGCTAGCACATGGAAGCATCCTAAGTGACCTTTGACAGAGGAATGGATAAAGAAGATGTGGCACATATATACTGTGGAATATTACTCAGCCAGAAAAATATTCGAAATTGAGTTATTTTTAGTGAGGTCGGTGGACCTAGAGTCTATCATACAGAGTGAAGTAAGTCTGAAGGAGAAAAACAAATACCATATATTAACACATGTATATTGAATCTAAAAAAAAAAAAAAGGTTCTGTAGAACCTAGGGGTAGTAGAGAAATAAAGACTCAGATGTAGAGAATGGACTTGAGGATATGGGGAGGATGCAGGGTAAGGTGGGACGAAATGAGAGAGCGACATGGAGATATATACACTACTGAATGTAAAATAGATAGGTAGTGGGAAGCAGCCACATAACACAGGGATACCAGCTCGGTGCTTTGTGACCACCTAGAGGGGTTGGATAGGGAGCGTGGGAGGGAGATGCAATGGGAGGAGCTATGGGATTATATGTATGGCTGATTCACTTTATTATAAAGCAGAAACTAACACACCATTGTAAAGCAATTATACTCCAATAAAGATATTAAAAAATATATATAATAATTGGATTATCTTTCAAATAAAAAAAATTTCTTCACAAACATTATTGACTAAGACAAACAGGACATGAAGTAATGTACAGTGTGATTAAATGAGAAAAACAGGCAAAACTAAATTATGTTTAGTTATGGATACATAGGAAATATAATTTTAAAGAAAATTAAAGAGATTATTGTCAACAATTTTACATAAATCTTACATCCAAATCAGTTGCAGATGACTGTTATAATCATGTATAAGTAGCTGGGAACTTCCACAGTGCTAACCATAAAAACTGCTACGGTTCGTTGTTTTAATTTATTTGAACTATGCATTTATATTTTTCTGGATTGTTCTTTACATTAGTATTGTACCATACATTATCTATCTATGTATGATAGAATCATAATAAAATATGCATAACGTAATTTAGAAACACATGAATTGTTCCCATAATGAAACATACCTAGTAATTATGATTCAACTCATGAGAAACTAAAATCTTGAAAAATATATAGAGATTATTATTTTTCCAGTGGGCAAACAGAACCTCAGATAGTCTCGCTGAATTTTCTGGCAGTGTCCTTTGAACTTGAAAGATATTTTGTATCTCTGAACTTGTTTTGTCATTTATACCATCTAGATGATAAGGGAACCTGGATCATATGGTTGTCGTGAAGATTTAATAACATGTGATATAAAACTACTTTGCATTATCTTATAAATTATAATATTTCTATCATTATTATTATCATTATTATTAAGATCACACAGTGAATTAGTAACCGAACTGGGACTGCTCTTGAGGTTTCCTCCTTCACAATGTAACCCTCATTCCCTAACACATTCTGCTTTTAGGTTCCTCAAGGGCTCTGTGCAATTTAGTTATATTTTCAGAAACATAAATCATCTCTGTCAGGCCTAGCATGTCTAGGCAAACATTCCATTATGGTGATATTAAATTTTAATTTTTGGGAAATGAAACTGTATCCAACAAGAATAACACCCTCATTAGATGAAAATACACTGTCTTTCGAGGTGATGTCAAGAATTGTACTGAGGATATAATCAGCTACTCTAGAATCTTAGAAAGAAACTCTACCAACCACTAGAATTATTCTCAATAATTTACTGCTTCAGAAATGAGTATGATCAGTTTTGAAATGTTTGTATATGAGACTTACTAAAACAAAAACAATAGAAATTTAGAGATTTTTTTTAACTTGCCTGATATCAGCAAAAGCAAATCATGGTTTATGATTTAAGTCACCAATGGTTATTTTTCTATCTGTTGAGTTTCAACAGCCTTAATATTCACAGTATGAAATTCATTGTGATACAAATGGATGGTTAAGGCAAGCAGAAACACATTTGTTTAATTTTAAAACGTATTTGCTCTTATTTTACACTAGATTTCAGCTCATTAATTTAATACATTTTCTCTACTGCAAGCGGAATCCTTATTAGCATGCTCATAATAACAATAACAAACAAGCTACACAAAATTGTTTTAGGTCATTTAGTTAAAACTTAAAATTTCCACCAGGTGGCGATCTATCCTCTAAAATACTAGAGAGAATGAGCCAAAATGAATGAAAATTCAATAATTAAGAGAATGTTTGAAAAGTTGAAATAATCAAATACAAATTATTTCATATCTTAAAACATTCAAAATAACATTATAAATTGAATTAAAGTTTAATTATTAAACAGTCTTAATATTTAATTATTACAGTTTTAAGGGTTTTTTTAACATGGGGGTAAGAAATCTTTTTTAAAAACAATTTTAATAGAGACTTCTTATCGTTATCAAAACTAAATAACAAACTTTAGTTACATGTTTTCTTGAATGATGCACATATTCCAAAATATTAGTCATGCATGTAAAGATCAATTAAGGCAAGTCATTAATTATATGAATGTACAGATATTAAGAAAACAATACCTAATTGCTAAGAACTCACACTCTACTAGGAAAAAAATGAAAGCATAAAATATTTATAATATAATTTGATAAGATACCACAATTACGTTTTGTAAGTTCAGTGGGAGAAATGTTTATATTACAAAGTTTTTTGGAGAAAAGAGATTTTCATAGAAGAGATAGCAGTTTAGTTGGGTCTCAAAGAAGGTAACATCAGTATTTTTCCAAATGGGAAAGGGGGAAAGTGACTCAAACAAGGGAAACATTGTGTGTAGAAAGCCAAAAATATGAGAAAAATCCTGGGTTGTTTGGGAAATATAGCAGTTCTGGGTGTGGCCAAGGACTAAAATGAGCAGAGATTCAAGAATGAAAAAGCATGGCTGGAAATGATTCTGAAGGGCTTGAAAAGCTACTAAGAGGTTTTAAAGAATAAGCTATAATAAATGAAACCCATTGAATATACTGAAGATATAAAGGACTAATTGGGAAGCTGGAAAATCAGAGGCAGATTCTGTAGCCTGGGAAAGAGCAGAAGAAAACCTAATCTAAATTGTGGGATGGGAAATTAAATTAAAAGAAGGTGACAGACACAGAAAATATATAAGGAAATGCACATCTTATTGGCAACTTATCATACTCCTTTAGTCTTTAATATGGAACAAATTCTTGTCATGTGCCAAAACTTTCCAAGCTGATTGTTTCTCCATTTCACCTGTATAATGTTAACAATAGCCATATAGTTTAGGTGAGGGAGAAAAAGCAAGTATTTTTAAAATTTTTAATTTAATTTAAGAGTTAGAATCAAGTTAGAGAGACGGAAGATAGTGGTAGTTATTTTACATTTGATATAGTGATCTATCCAAAGACAACCTAGTAGTCACGTACAATAAGTATTGATAGCTGAGAATATGGATGAGGCTGGAACGTTATAGAGATATGAGCTATAACAAATTTGCCAGTCAAATCTGAAAAGCTACGTTTTAGTAATGAATGAGGTTGCCCACAATGGTAGTAGGAAAACAGTAAAGAAGGACTCTGGAAAAAATTGGCTCTAAAGTAGACAGCAAATTAATATAATATAATATAATATAATATAATATAATGTAATGTAATGTAATATAATGTAATATACATTTGACTCTTGAACAACTCAAGGGTTAGAGGTTCCTACCCTCCAAGCAGTCGAAATTCCATGTACAACTTTATAGTCAGCCCTCCGTATCCATTGTTTCGAATCCTCGGATTCAGCTACAAGTGGTGGATCATGTAGTACTGTAGTATTTACTATGTTAAAAAATCAGCATATAAATAGACCTGTGTAGTTTAAACCTGTGTTGTTCAAGAGTCAACTGAAATATTACATATATAAAATAGTATAATATAATAAAAATATTAATACCTAATATGCATTGAGGTTTTATCTTGTGCCAAACACTCAGTAATATGCTTTAAATGAACTAGCTCTTTTATCCTCTACACTTTATGAATCAGGCACTATTATTATTCCAATTTTACAGATAATAAAATAAGCAGAGAGAAGTTACATGAATCGGTCAAGGAGACACAGCAAAAGTGGGGCAAAGCCAAGTCTTAAACCTGGATTATCAGAGTCTATACTTTGAACTTTTCTTTCCTAGTTTGTACTGTTTTTTAAGATGGAATTCTATACAACCTCTCACATATTTTCCTTTATGACTTAATGAAATGATGTGTTATATTAACAAATAACCAAATGATGAAACATTCTTTCATTTTTGCTATGAAACCTACTTGGGTATAGTGTATTAAGTTTTTTGGTACTATATTGGATTCACTGCTTGCTTTCTTGCTTTCTCTTTTGTACCTTTTTTCTTTTTTAACAATTTTTACTTCTATATCTGTAAGACTGGGTTAGTTTCTGTTTATTTGTTTCTTTTCCTAGATTATGTTTGTTAATAGGGATTCTGGGAATGTCTTTAAGCCTTACTCATATTTGAACACATTAAAAATTGGAGCAAGTGATCATAACCTAACCAAGAGAGTATGTAGGGGGTTGTTATTTTGCTATAGTTTAATTGGCTCTTGGCTGGAAATTTTTTTAACTTTAGGCTCAGGTCAGAGAAAGAATCAGTAGAGAGGTTGACATTACAAGTGGGAGGAGAATTGATGACTAATATATGTACTAAAGAGACAGCTAGATAAAGAGATAACGTGAGGACAAATGTTAATCTTAGGATGAAGGTGTATATCTTTCAAAAACAAAGGAAACAAAAAAAGGAATGAGGATGCAGAGAAATCAGCTGAAGATTTCCACCCCCTGCAGCAAAAATGGAATAGGAAGTGGGAAAATTATCTACTTATGGACATGGGCATTTAACCACTTCACTCATTCAGGAAAAAAAAAAGTGAGATAAACAACCAATGGCACTTTCAGAGAAAGGCAAAGAGAGATCCTGGTTTTGAAATACAGTGTTGTGCATTTCAAGCACTGAATATATAACACAATTGTTACCAAAGCAGAAATGCAAAACTTGGAAGTTTACTCTTCTCTCTCAAGAAGTTTCATGCTGCTGTGGTGCCTTTCTTATATTTGGAAAATGAGTAATAATCGAGCACACATATTTGAAAATTAATAAGTTGGTGTGTGTTTAGTTGGTGATTTTTGATGATCCATCATAAGTGAAAGAACATGACAACAAAAAATTAGAGAACAGCAACCAAAAGGAGCACATCAAATATTCCAAACATAAATGCAGATGCTTTACAAAGGATCAATTATTTTTCTTTTTTTTTTTTTGCGGTACGCGGGCCTCTCACTGTTGTGGCCTCTCCCGTTGCGGAGCACAGGCTCCGGATGCGCAGGCTCAGCGGCCATGGCTCACGGGCCCAGCCGCTCCGCGGCATGTGGGATCTTCTCGGACCAGGGCACGAACCCGTGTCCCTTGCACCGGCAGGCGGACTCTCACCCACTGCGCCACCAGGGAAGCCCTATTTTTCATTTTTAACTACGATTCTACTTTTGTTCAAAATAATGACTATCGATTATGCCTTAATTTATATCTATGCTGTGCAATACTGCAGTCACTAGCCACAGTTAATTAATGTGGCTAATTAAATTTACCTTAACTGAATGTAAATACAATTAAATATTCAATAACTCAGTCATAATAGCCTCATTCCAAGTGCTCAATAGCCACATGTGGCCAGTGGCTACCACACTGCCCACTGAAGAAATAGAGTATTTCCACTGACCAAGGCAGCTTTAATGTGTTCTTCAGTTAAACTAAACTTTAGACAGGCTGATTCCAGATTCTATGTCTTGACCTCCCTTTCCTTAGAGCTTTTTTTTTTGAGAATACTTGCAATTGAAAATTCTTACTCTGCGCCTTTGAGATGTAAATCAATTTAAAAGACTCTTGTCAGTTTTACAACCCAAGAATATGTTTCTCAAGGACTTAAGAATCATCCCTTTGCAATCATCAAGGAAGATAGCTTCACCATCTCCCAGTGTTTGGGGGAAAGTAGGAGGGTAACTTCAGTGGGCACCTCACTCCTATAATAAAGATATGAGGAAGTTAACTTTTCCTTTTCCTAAAATGATTTAACAAAGGCACGTGGCCTACACACCTCCTCCCCCAGTCTTAAAATCATCCTGCTCTTTATCTCAGTGGAGCTGAGTTCAGACTGAGTTCCAGCCCCTCTTCCCTTGAATAAAGTCTTCCTTGCCTGTTTAATATTATCTGGTGAAATTTTTTGCTCTGACATCATTAAAGTAAAAAGTTGTATTACAGAGTGGGGATCTATGTTAAAGAAGAGTAAAGGAAAAATATTCTGTTAAAAATTGGCTCATGTTAGAACAGTCTTGCCTGAATTTTCAAGAGAAACTCTCTCTTCTTCCTATGTGCTTTCATGTTCTTTACAAAGGAATACTCATGTCTAGAGAAGAAAAAAGAAATTACCTCAAATTTACAAGGTATCCTGGTCTAGTGACTTATAAATAGCAGGAGCAATTGTTCTTTATGCTATAATTTTACACTCTATTTTTCAAAATAATATTAGTTATGAGAGATTATAAAACAGAGATAACACAATTCACCTCTCAAGCTTTGGAAAAAACAGTAAATCTATTACCTGAGGTGTCAACTCTACAGCTCCAAACTTGCCATCTTAAAAATGTCATTGGTGAGGGCTTCCCTAGTGGCGCAGTGGTTGAGAGTCTGCCTGCCGATGCAGGGGACACGGGTTCGTGCCCCGGTCCGGGAAGATCCCGCATATTGCGGAGCGGCTGGGCCCGTAAGCCATGGCCGCTGAGCCTGCACGTCCAGAGCCTGTGCTCTGCAACGGGAGAGGCCACAACAGTGAGAGGCCCACGTACTGCAAAAAAGAAAAAAAAATGTAATTGATGAGTGAAGTCAGAGTATTTTTTTTTCTCTTTCTGTGTCTGTAGAGTAAGCCAAATAGAAGTAAATTTTTAAGTCAGTTAAGGTAAAATTATTTTTTTTGGTCTGGTTTCTTGAAATGAATTCAAAAATGAATAAAGAAAATTATATAGAAATTTGTATACAAGCACGCAGTGCATGTATATACACATGCATACATCTACAGATATGTATTTATATAATTTATTAATTTATATTTTTATGGAGAAGAAGGCATTTTTACAGATACAGGTTGTCGAATGACAATTGATATTATCATCATCACATGAAACATAACCATCATATATCATTTAATACTTCTGGGTTTAGTTTTTTCACTCTGCAAAGAGAATTTGAAAACACTTGTGTGACAGCCTATATAAAAACCTATTCTGTTTCTATATCCCGATATTTCACAGTTATCTGGCCCACACCTATTTTTCCCTTATATTATTTCTATTGATTTACAAAATGATACACAATAGTTTGTATCAAAATAATAAATCTTTTCTATTTCAAATCTATTTTAACTTTCTTAATATGTAAGTGACATTGCTGTAATTGTGAGTACAAGTGGCATAACTAGCTTTGAGAAAAATTCATCCTATCTTCTTAAGTATAAAACCCACATGGTGGAAGCCAAAGCTAATGGCTATCCAGAAGGAAGCTGACCTGTTATAGGCATTTGATGTAACCGAGGCATCAATCAATATGATTTACAGAGGCAAGAGGGCTCATCGACTGGTCCATCAAGTAGTTAAGTGAAAAAAGGCTGGCTAATAAAGTGTGTAATGTATTTTTTAAAATATTCTGCTGACAAAAGTTATTCTTACTACCTGTATATCTAAATAGGTTAAATATATTAATGAAATATTCCAGGTCATTTGGTAACATTATAACATCTTACATAGACACAGTATGGCATCATTATAAGACTCATTCCTCCAGTAAGAATTAGTCCATTTATGAGGACATAATATTGATTTACTTTTCCTAGTGAATCTTGACATTAAAAACTTGACCCTTATCCATAAATAGGTGATATATTGAGGAAACTATAAATACTAATATAGGACAAACATACACGTGTATAAAAAGTTAACATACTTACATTAACATTATGTTATAATGTAAGCATCTAAGTCCCGATTAAATCATAGCTTGGCTTTGGATGTTTAATAAACATTACTGTAGAATATAACAGGAAGAAACATAAGCTTCCAGAAGTCAATGAAGGACTCAACACATGAGTCAGACAGCAGAAAACAAAAGGAAACAAAACAAACAAACAAAGAAACAAAAACCCTAGGCAATGAAGTATAGGCCAGTCCTATATGATTACAAAAAAAAAAACAACAAAAAAACCCTTTCTCCAAGTTAGTATTCATTTCTCCTTTAGAAGAGACTGAGTTCTCAGGTATCTTGTTAATGATGAGAAATCTTGTGACAAATCCACCAAAAATGTTCATAGATGTAGGCTTGATCCTGCTAGTGGTCATTGAGAAAACAAAAAACAAACAAACAAAAACCACCACTTTCCTATTCCCTTTTATTTGGTTTTCTTCCTCTTAAATTCATGTCCTATTTCTACCTTCACCTATGAATTCCCTGCTCTAGTCATTGAAAGTATTTAAACACTTTCGAGTTAATTTAACCTAATAAAGTTAAACACATTTTACAAGGTAGCTTCTGGTTGACCTGGAAATCCCCTTCAGTTTTGGTTTCCTTAATATTTGTTCAAATGGTCTGTTGCATAAATTCTTTGCCTGGGTTGGAGACATGATTCTGGTCCAACTAAAGAATGTTCATTTATTAGAGAATAGAAGAAATATCTCAATAAATAAATTTATAAATAAAGAGCACTGGAAATTAAATTGAGATTTGCCCTAGGTTTTACGTCAAGGTAGGGTGGGAATGGGTGAAAGAAAAGACCTCTGAGGTTCTGATATCATTAGAAAAGTTCTCATAGAGGAATGATTTCGTGAAGATATATATTAAAGGTCCTCAATTAAAATAAGTAAACCACATTGTGTTTCTCTGTTTATTGCCTTATTAACTACTCTCATAATATTTTCCTCTAACTATACTATTAATATATCACCAATCCCTTAAGTAGTAGCTGTTTGTAACCTATTAGCACTTGTCTATACTATTAGAGAAAGACACCTCTTGGGGACTCTGGCTTACCTTAGCCCCAGAGTCTCTTGCAGCAGACTTGTGGTCACATATGTGCTATGTGACCCAAGCACTTCTGGCTATCACTAACTGATCCAGAAGTAAACACTTTCTTGAAACTGAGCAGTTTCTTTTCTCCCCAGTGTTTAAAATTTGGTGCAGTGATATCCTAAAATTAAGATATCCTGGTGCTGACTAATGCTAATTTAGTACTCTGAAAAGGGTTTTTCAACTCCTATTGCTTAAGCTTCTGTCACTGCCCTGATCCAGGCTCTGCTTGAATCCTGGTGTTCTGACCCTTCCCTTGACTTCCATTTTCCCAAGTTTGATTTCTGTTGTTTATTAAAAAATAATGTATGTGGTCTAAAAATGAATATCAGATTCTTTTTCTACATAATTGTGACCCAAACTAAATAAATGTAGTTGAGAAAGAAGAAAACAAAAGGTACTTAAGCTGAGAAGAATTGACTTACAGCAACATGATGATACATACCTGATGATGTGAGAAATAATATTTCACATATTGAAGTAGATAGGAGAAAATAGATATGCTTATGTGGATAATAATCCAGAGAATTCTCCAAGGCTATTGAATTGTCTACAAATGGATAGGGGCAGAAGAGGTTTGCACTGAAGGGATGGTGCTTTGAACACTGGAGTGATCTTGTGTTCACATTATGTTTTCAGAACATCATGATCATGAACTTCTACATTTGAACTGCATTCATGCACATATATGGCACATGGGTGAGATCAGGAAACAGTATTATTTTAGGCCAGCATAGAGTAGTTTTAAACTAAAGACTGGGTATGCATCACATTTTAAATTGATGGTGCAGAGAGATGAGTGCCATGATGTATGAATTTGTCTTTATCATCTTTGCTTTTAGATGAAAGGATAATTTATCTATGAAAGAAGGAGAAAGATAAATTTACTATGAGACAAATATAACCATATGCATTCAAATATAATGAAATTGCAAAACACAATAAACCCCTGTAATTCCTTTAGTCATATACAACAATGCATATTTACTCTAGGGAAATGGTCTCAGCCTTATTCTTTATTGTGATTTGATTTGGTTTTCTACCTGACAGTATTAGACTTCAAAATCTTGGAGGAGCAGAACTGCATTATCAATTCAGTTAAAGATTTAAGAAAATAATAAAATAATGCAAAATATTAGGCAAAAATGTATCTTATACAATAAGCCAGAGAACAACAAAGTAATGGATAGTTACATCAGGAAGAAATTGAAATCACTTTACAGTATGATATACACTAAAATAATTGAAATTAAATTAACCTGAGTAGTAAAGTTGACAGCAGACATAGGCAACGAAGTATATTCTTTTGTGAATTCACATTTATAGAAAACCTCTCAGTTTCCAGGAGTAAAAAAACAATTAAAATATTTAGTAATTATTTTCTCCTATAACAAGTGTTATTTTCCAGAAAACATCAAGAACAGAGGCAGAAAAAATACTAACAACAAACAGTTGATAGAGTTTAGTGCAAGAATGTTTGAAAGCAGTGTGGTCCTAATTTGAATCAACATCTAATTAGTTCATTTAATTACTCCATGCCAAGAGTAATTGATTTCAGTCTAAGAAAGAAACATTCTACTATAGGGATAAAAGTAATTTTGACCCTTTAAATTGGAAGCTGGGCAAAGGTTGCATTGAAAAAGTGTGCAACATGACTGAGGTTTTTTCTTCTACTTGAACTCTTGATTCAATAGCCTCCCCACAATTATCATCACATTAAATACCAATGTCATTTAGACCTCGATTATAAAATACTCATATTATTGAAACAACTTTCACACCATCTATACAACAAAGTATCATGAACAGATACAATTAAGGATTTGGATACTAAAGTTGTTAGCAGCTTTTGGGTCAAAAAAGCTATTAGCTATTCATAGGTTATTATTTTTATGACATACATGGTGTGATGCTTTATTCTTATAGAGGCAAGAACTGTTTTTTTTTTGTTTGTTTGTTTTTTTACCACATTGCTTCCTCTTTGAATCTGTGGGAGGGAGAAAAATCCTCCCTCTGCACTAGTTTTTACTTCTCTTCATCTATCAAATGTTTTCTCTGATGAAGAATCATTTATCCCCACCCTCATCCTGTCCTTAAATGCTTGATGTTAGAATGGGGCATTCTAACATCAAGCATTTAAGGATAGGATGAGGGTGGGGATAAATGTACCATGAAGAAGTTTCCTGGGGTGACTTTATTCCAAGACTATGGGAATAAAGAAGCTGAACCTGGTCTAAGCAGCATTTTAGGCAGTTCAGGGGGCTCCTTTTATTTTATTTTTTTAAAAATTTCTTTTCTTTCTTTTTTTTCTTTAAAGTGCACACTTTACTCAACTAGTCTCAAGTCAGTGCACAGGAGAGTCCTGCTGCCTCCACACCTCAACCTGCTCCCAGGGGGACCAAAAGCCTTCGTACATCTCAAGGTGGGGGGAAACAAGGGGAGCCATGATGGCTGGCCATTCAACATAAACAAAAAGAGCAAGTGTTAAGGCAAAGATTTTTTAAAAAATTGGATTACATAATTTACACAGAAGCAATGCTATCACCCTCGCCTGTGTGGACTTAGACAAGGACTGGCCTTTCTCCTAGTGAGAAGTGGGGTGGCATTGGGGAAGGCAAGGGACTTTCTGTAACATGCAGCTTATGATATTTGGAACGATGATTTAAAAAAAAAAACAATGTAATATCAAAGTCCTTGGCCACTTTGCAGAACTTTGGGATGCTTGCTCCAACCTACTGCCGTCACATTTGATGTCAACATTCTCAAGGACCTCTATGAAAAAACAGTGTTGTCTGGTGGGACCACCATATACCAAGGCATTGCCAACAGGATGCAAAAGGAGGTTGCTGCCCAGGCTCCCAGCACGATGAGGATCAAGATTATTGTGCCCCCCTGAGCACAAATACTCTGTGTGGATGTGCATCTCCATCCTGGCCTCACTGTGGACCTTCTGGCATCTGTGGATCAGCAAGCAGGAGTATGAAGAGTCCGGCCCCTCCTGTGTCCACCTCAAAAGTTTCTAGGCGGACTGTTAGCTGCATTAAACCCTGTCTTGATAAAACCTAAAACACAGAAAACGAGATGAGATTGGCATGGCTTTATTTTTTGATTGTTTGTTTGTCCTATTCTATTCTGTTCCATTCTATTCTATTCTTTTCTATTCTATTCTATTCTATTCTATTATATTCTATTCTATTCTGTTCCATTCTATTCTATTCTATTCTATTCTATTCTATTCTATTCTATTCTATTCTACTCTATTCTATTCTTTTTGGGGATTTACTCAGGATTTAAAAACTGGAACAGGGAGATCCTTTTAAAGTATGGAGACCTGAGGGACCTTCAAGATGGTGGAGGAGTAAGAAGTAGAGATCACCTTCCTCTCCACAAATACAACAGAAATACATCTACATGTGGAACAACTCCTACAGAACACCTACTGAACACTGGCAGAAGACCTCAGACTTCCCAAAAGGCAAGAAACTCCCCATGTACCTGGGTAGGGCAAACGAAAAAAGAAAAAACAGAGACAAAAGAATAGGGATGGGATCTGCACCTCTGGGAGGGAGCTGTGACAGAGGAAAGGTTTCCACACATTAGGAAGCCCCTTCACTGGCGTAGACGGGGGGTGGGCGGGGGAGAAACTCCAGAGCCACAGAAGAGAGTGTAGAAACGGGTGCGGAGGGCAAGCGGAGAGATTCCCGCACAGAGGATCAGTGCCGACCAGCACTCACCAGCCTGAGAGGCTTGTCTGCTCACCCGCCGGGGCAGGCAGGGGCTGGGAGATGAGGCTCGGGCTTTGGAGTTCGGATCCCAGGGAGAGGACTGGGGTTGGCTGCGTGAACACAGCCTGAAGGGGGTTAGTGAACCATGGCTAGATGAGAGGGAGACTGGGGAAAAGTCCGGAACTGCCTAAGAGGCAAGAAACCATTGTTGTGGGGTGCGCGAGGAGAGGGGATTCAGAGCACCGCCTAAACAAGCTCCAGAGATGGGCGTGAGCCGCGGCTGTCAGTGCGGACCCCAGAGACGGGCATGAGACGCTAAGGCTGCTGCTGCCACCACCAAGAAACCTGTGTGCAAGCACAGGTCACTATCCACACCTCCCCTCCCAGGAGCCTGTGCAGTCCACAACTGCCAGGGTCCCATGATCCAGGGACAACTTCCCTGGGAGAACACACGGCAGCCTCAGGCAGGTGCAATGTATGCTGGTCTCTGCTGCCGCAGGCTTTCCCTGCACTCCATACACCTCCCTGCCACCCCTGGCCTGAGTGAGCCAGAGCCCCCGAAGCAGCTGCTCCTTTCATTCCGTCTTGTCTGAGTGAAGAACATATGCCCTGAGGTGACCGACGTGCAGAGGCGGGGCCAAATCCAAAGCTGAACCCCAGGAGCTGTGCTAACAAAGAAGAGAAAGGGAAATCTCTCCCTGCAGCCTCAGGAGCAGCAGATTAATTGCCACAGTCAACTTGATGCACCCGGCATCTGTGGAATACCTGAATAGAAAACATATCATCCCAAAATTGAGGGGGTGGAGTTCGGGAGCAACTGTAGACTTGGGGTTTGCTTTCTGCATCTAATTATTTTCTCGTTTTATGTCTATCTTAGTTGAGTATTTAGAGTTTATTATCATTGGTAGATTTGTTTATTGATTGGTTTGCTCTCTGCCTTTTTTTATAATATATATATATTTATTTTCCTTTTTCTCTTTTTCTGAGTGTGTATGTTTCTTTCTATGATTTTGTGTGTATAGCTTTACTTTTACTATTTGTCCTACAGTTCTGTCTGTTTTGTGTGTTTTTTTTTTTCTTTTTTAGTAAAGTTTTTTGCTCTTAACATTGGTGGATTTATTTTTTGGCTTGGTTGCTCTCTTCTTTCTTTTTATTACTTTAAATTTTTATTATTTTTAATATATACATTTGTACTTTTTGTTTTAATTATTTTATTTTATTTTTCTTTCTTTCTTTCTTTCTCCCTTTTCTTGTGATCCATGTGGCTGACAGGGTCTTGGTGCTCCAGCCAGGTGTCAGGCCTGTGCCTCTGAGGTGACAGAGCCAAGTTCAGGACATTGGTCCACCAGAGAACTCTGGCTCAGATTAATATCACACAATGAAAACTCTCCCAGAGATCACAATCCCAACACTTAGACCTGGTCCACTCAATGACCAGCAAGATACAATGATGGACACCCTATGCCAAACAACTAGCAAGACAGGAACACAACCCCACCCATTAGCAGAGAGGCTGCCTAAAATCATAATAAGGTCACAGACACCCCAAAAGAAACCACAGGATGCAGTTCTGCCTACCAGAAAGACAAGATCCAAACTCATCCACCAGAACACAGGCACCAGTTGCACCACCAGGAAGCCTACACGGCCCACTGAACCAAACTTAGCCACTGGGGCCAGACACCAAAAGACAATGGGAGCTATGAACCTGCAGCCTGCCTAAAGGAGACCCCAAACACAGTAAGTTAAGCAAAATGAGAAGACAAAGAAACATACAGCAGATGAAAGAGCAAGGTTAAAACCTATCACACCAAACAAATGAAGAGGAAATAGGCAGCCTACCTGAAAAATAATTCAGAGTAATGATAGTAAAGATGATCCAAAATCTTGGAAATAGAATGGAGAAAATATAAGAAACATTTAACTAGGACCTAGAAGAACTAAAGAGCAAACAAACAATCATGAACAACACAATAAATGAAATTAAAATTTCTCTAGAAGGAACCAATAGCAGAAAAACTGAAGCAGAAGAATGGATAAGAGACCTGGAAGATAAAATAGTGGAAATAACTACCACAGCTCAGGATAAAGAAAAAAGAATGGAGAGAATTGAGGAAAGTTTTTGAAACCTCTCAGACAACATTACACACCAACATTCGAATTATAGGGGTTGCAGAAGAAGGTGAGAAAAAGAAAGGGTCTGAGAAAATAACTGAAGAGATTATAGTTGAAAACTTCCCTAATATGGGAAAGGAAATGCTCAATAAAGGAGAGGAAGCACAGAGAGTTCCATACAGGATAAATCCAAGGAGAAACATGCTAAGACACATATTAATCAAACTATCAAAAATTAAATACAGAGAAAAAATATTAAAAGCAGCAAGAGAAAAAAAACAAAAAACATACAAGGGAATCCCGATAAGGTTAATGGCTGATTTTTCAGCAGAAACTCTGCAAGCCAGAAGAGAGTGGCAGGACATATTTAAAGTGATGAAAGGGAAAAAATTACAACCAAGACTACTCCACCCAGCAAGGATCTCATTCAGATTCAGTGGAGGAATTAAAACATTTACAGACAAGCAAAAGTTAAGAGAATTCAGCACCACCAAAGCAGCTTTACTACAAATGCTAAAGGAACTTCTCCAGGAAGGAAACACAAAGAAAGAAAAGACCTACAATAACAAACCCAAAACAATCAAGAAAATGGTAATAGGAATGTACATATCGATAATTACCTTAAATGTAAATGGATTAAATGCTCCAACCAAAAGACAGAGACTGGTTGAATGGATACAAAACCAAGACCCGTATGTATGCTGTCTACAAGAGACCCACTTCAGACCTAGGGATACATACAGACTGAAAGTGAGGGAATGGAAAAAGATATTCCATGCAAATGGAAATCAGAAGAAAGCTGGAGTAGCAGTTCTCGTATCAGACAAAATAGACTTTAAAATAAAGACTATTACAAGAGACAAAGAAGGTCACTATATAATGATCAAGAGATCAATACAAGAAGAAGATAAAACAATGGTAAATATTTATGCACCCAACATAGGAGCACCTCAATACATAAGGCAAATGTTAACAGCCATAAAAGTGTAATTTGACAGAAACACAATCATTTCAGGGGACTTTAACACCCAACCTTCACCAATGGACAGATTATCCAATATGAAAATAAATAAGGAAACACAAGCTTTATAAAGAAGATGGACTTAATTGATATTTATAGGACATTCCATCCAAGAAAAACACAATACACTTTCTTTTCAAGTGCTCATGGAATATTCTTGAGGATAGATCATATCTTGGTCACAAATCAAACCATGGTAAATTTAAGAAAATTGAAATTGTATCAACTATCTTTTCTGACCAAAACATTATAAGACTAGATATCAATTATAGGAAAAAAACTGTAAAAAATACAAGCACATGGAGGCTAAACAATACACTACTAAAGAACCAAGAGATCACTGAAGAAATCAAAGAGAGAGTCAAGAAATACCTAGGAAAAAATGTCAATTAAAACATGATGACGGAAAACCTATCAGATCCAGCAAAAGCAGTTCTAAAAGGGAAGTTTATAGCAATACAATCCTACATCAAGAAACAAGAAACATCTAAATAAACAACCTAACCTTACACCTAAAGCAATTAGAGAAAGAAGAACAAAAAAACCTCAAAGTTAGCTGAAGAAATCATAAATATCAGATCAGAAATAAATGAAAAAGAAATGAAGGAAACTAGCAAAGATCAATAAAACTAAAAGCTGGTTCTTTGAAAAGATAAACAAAATTGGTAAACCATTAGCCAGACTCATCAAGAAAAAAAGGGACAAGAATCAAATCAATAGAATTAGAAATGAGAAAGAAGAAGTAACAACTGACACTGCATAAATACAAAGGATCATGTGAGATTACTACAGGCAAATATATGCCAATAAAATGGACAACCTGGAAGAAATGGACAAATTCTTAGAAAAGCACAACCGTCCAAGACTGAACTAGGAAGAAATAGAAAAAATAAACAGACCAATCACAAGAACTGAAACTGAGACTGTGATTAAAAATCTTCCAACATGCCAAAACCCAGGACCAGATGGCTTCATCGGTGTATTCTATCAAACATTTAGAGAAGAGTTAACATCTATCCTTCTCAAACTCTTCAAAAATATAGCAGAGGGAAGAACACTCCCAAACTCATTCTATGAGGCCACCATCACCCTGATACCAAAACCAGTCAAAGATGTCACAAAGAAAGACTACTACAGGCCAACATCACTGATGAACATAAATGCAAAATCCTCAACATAATACTTTCAAACAGAATCCAGCAGCATATTAAGAAGATCACACACCATGATCAAGTGGGGTTTATCTCAGGAATGCAAGAATTCTTCAATATATGCAAATCAATCAATGTGAAACACTTCATTAACAAATCGAAGTAGAAAAACAATATGATCATCTCAATAGATGCAGGAAAACCTTTTGTCAAAATTTAACACCCATTTATGATAAAAACCCTCCAGAAAGTAGGCATAGATAGAACTTACCTCAACATCATAAAGGCCATATACGACAAACCCACAGCTAACATCGTTCTCAATGGTGAAAAACTGAAACCCTTTCCTCTAAGAACAGGAAAAAGACAAGGTGCTCCACTCTCACCACTCTTATTCAACATAGTTTTGGAAGTTTTAGCCACTGCAATCAGAGAAGAAAAAGAAATAAAAGGAATCTGAATTGGAAAAAAAGAAGTAAAGCTGTCACTGTTTGCAGATGACATGATACTATACATAGAGAATCCTAAAGATGCTACCAGAAAACTAGTAGAGCTAATCAATGAATTTAGTAAAGTAGCAGGATACAAAATTAATGCACAGAAATCTCTTGCATTCCTATACACTAATGAAGAAAAATCTGAAAGAGAAATTAAGGAAACACTCTCGTGTACCACTGCAACAAAAAGAATAAGATACCTAGGAATAAACCTACCTAAAGAGACAAAAGACCTGTATAGGGGCTTCCCTGGTGGTGCAGTGGTTGAGAGTCCTCCTGCCGAGGCAGGGGACACGGGTTTGTGCCCCAGCCTGGGAAGATCCCACATGCCGTGGAGCGGCTGGGCCTGTGAGCCATGGCCATTGGGCCTGCGTGTCTGGAGCCTGTGCTCCACAACCGGAGAGGCCACAACAGTGAGAGGCCCGTGTACCGCAAAAAAAAAAAGACCTGTATGAAGAAAGCTACAAGACACTGATGAAATAAATTAAAGATGATACAAGCCGATGGAGAGATATACCATGTTCCTGGATTGGAAGAATCAACGTTGTGAAAATGACTATACTACCCAAAGCAATTTACAGATTCAATGCAATCCGTATCAAACTACCAATGGCATTTTTCACAGAAGTAGAAAAAAAATTTCACAACTTGTATGGAAACACAAAAGACCCCGAATAGCCAAAGCAATCTTGAAAAAGAAAAACAGAGCTAGAGGAATCAGGTTCCGTGACTTCAGAGTGTACTACCAAGCTACAGTAATCAAGATGGTATGATACTGACAAAAAAACAGAAATATAGATCAATGGAACAGGATAGAAAGCCCAGAGATAACCCATGCACATATGGTCACCTTATTTTTGATAAAGGAGGTAAGAATATACAATGAAGAAAGACAGCTCCTTTAATAAGTGGAGCTGGGAAAACTGGACAGCTACATGTAAAAGAATGAAATTAGAACACTTCCTAACACCATACACAAAAATAAACTCAAAATGGATTAAAGACCTAAATGTAAGGCCAGACACTATAAAACTCTTAGAGGAAAACATAGGCAGAACACTATGACATAAATCACAGAAAGATCCTTTTTGACCCATCTCCTAGAGAAATGGAGATAAAAACTAAAAGCAACAAATGGGACCTAATGAAACTTTAAAGCTTTTGCAAAGCAAATGAAACCATAAACAAGATAAAAAGACAACCCTCAGAATGGGAGAAAATTTTTGCAAATGAAGCAGCTGACAAAGGATTAATCTCCAAAATTTTCAAGCAGCTCATGCAGCTTAATATCAAGAAAACAAGCAACCCAATCCAAAAATGGGTAGAAGATCTAAATAGACATTTCTCCATAGCAGATATACAGATTGCCAACAAACACATGAAAGGATGCCCAACATCACTAATCATTAGAGAAATGCAAGTCAAAACTACAATGAAATATCACCTCACACGAGTCAATATGGCCATCATCAAAAAATCTACCAACAATAAATGCTGGAGAAGGTATGGGGAAAAGGGAACCGTCTTGCACTGTTGGTGGGAATGTAGATTGATAAAGCCACTATGGAGAACAGTATGGAGGTTCCTTAAAAAAGTAAAAATAGAACTACCATACAAGCCAGCAATCCCACTACTGGGCATATACTTTGAGGAAACCATAATTCAAAAAGAGTCATGTACCACAATGTTCATTGCAGCTCTATTTACAATAGCCAGGACATGGAAACAATCTAAGTGTCTATTGACAGAAGAATGGATAAAGAAGATGTGGCACATATATACAATGGAATATTACTCAGCCACAAAATAAATGAAATTGAACTATTTGTAGTGAGGTAGATGCACTTAGAATCTGTCATACAGAGTGAAATAAGTCAGAAAGAGAAAAACAAATTCCGTTTCCTAACAAATATATATGGAATCCCCCCCCTCAAAAAAAATATATGTTTCTGATGAACCTAGGGGCAGGACAGGAATAAAGATGCAGACTTAGAGAATGAACTTGAGGAGAATGGGAGGGGGAAGGGTAAGCTGGGACGAAGTGAGAGAGTGGCATGGACATATATACACTACCTAATGTAAAATAGATGGCTAGTGGGAAGCAGCTGCATAGCACAGGGAGATCAGCTCCTTGCTTTGTGACCACCTAGAGGGGTGGGTTAGGGAGGGTGGGAGGAACACACAGAGGGAGAAGATATAGGGATATATGTATATTTATAGCTGATTCACTTTGTTATAAAGCAGAAACTAACACACCATTGTAAAGCAATTATATTCCAATAAAAATGTTAAAAAAATAATAATAAAGTAAAATATGGAGACCTGCAGAGGACTTCCTCTCCATCTATAAAGGATAATGCAAGTGGTCTCAGTTCTGCAGGTGGTGGCATCAGCTTCTTATATCCCAGTAAACATTCTTTAATTACTACAGAAACATACCTAATTTTAATTCATCACCTAATTCAATTACATAGCATGTATTTTCTTTCTAAAATTATCCATTATTTTAAAGTATCACATACTAAACTCCATCATGTTTTAATGTATGCTTCTAGGGTAGATTCCATAAGTGTATTAGTCATCATTTCATTTCACATAGAGCCATGGCTGACTGAGTGCAAATTGATCTTTGTCCCACTGAAATCTTAAGGGCAGAAGAATAAAATAGGAATATCCTACTTTGCAGTGCCACATAATACTCCCTCTAGGTTGCTTTACATTTTGTTTTATGTTCTGTGATTCCTAATGTTGCCTTTAAAAAGGTTTCTGCTCATTATCAGATAATATAAGTTAGTTGTAAAACTGTGGAATTGACAGAAAACTATCATTAACTCCATTGCATATTATATGTACTCATGTATATATATATGTTCCTCATTATATTTTAGGACTATTCAGTGAAATCAAAATTAAAATGTTTAATATTTACTCTTGCCTCATGAATATATTCCTATTTCATTAAGTATTTTTAAATGTGAATTTTAAGTACTGAATAGTATTTCAATATATAGGTATATCATTATTCATGTAACCAATTCCATATTGGAAAATCAATTTCCATGTATACATTATTATTATTATCATTATTATTTTGTAATTCCTTTAAATGATAGCAGAAAAATCAAATTGTAATATTGTGTATCTTTGATGACATTTGAAACACAATATACAGTTTATCTAAGATTCTATAAATCATTATGTCCATTTGACATTGTACATTCCTTTTTGTGATGCTTCCAATTCTCCCACATTTAAACGTTTGGGCTGTTTGCTCTGAACTTAGTCAGATGACTTATACCTTCAACCTCTTTTCTGATGGTCTTCTTTATGCCTTTGCTATAACTGAAACCTGGCTCTTCCTCAATGACATTCCCTCCTGTAAAATATTGTTAATTATTTTTCATTCAACATCTCTCTTACCATTGGGTCTGGAGATGGAATCATTGTTCTCCTTATTGCTTTCAGACTATTCTCCTTCCTTGCGTCCTAGAAGTGCCCTCCTTATAGCAATTGTTAACTGATCCCCAAATCACAACTGTCCACTCCTTAATTTTAACTTCTGTTTCACCACCATGATCTCCAACACCCCTGACATAACTCTTGTTGATTTCTCATGCAATATAGATGTCATTTTCAATAATATGACCAACAAGCTTCCTTTCTTCCAATGTATAGTCAAATGTGAAGAGCTCAGAATTTTGCATAAGATTTTCTAGTTCCAAAACCTACCTCCACCATGATGTAGTTGTGTGTCCTTGGGTACATTACTTAACCTCTACGTGTCTCAATTCCTTCATCTGTATAATAGATGCATCTAACTCAGAGCTTTTGTTTTTATATGTTATACTAGCGGTGTCTGGTGTGTAGTACATTTAATAAAATTCTTGCATTTAATTAAAATGTTTCACATTTTGCTTTCCTATCCAAACCACTTAAACCAGTGGTCATACTCTGTTTCATTAATGATATTTTAACCCTCCATAATCTCAATTTTAAGACTCTCACTCTCCAACCATCACAAACTTCTTTTTCCACTCATTGCCTGTAATAACAACTCCACAGTTCTCTGTGCCCCCTCAAATCCTTGGGTCTATTGCTTTGCTCTGTCACTCACCATTTCTATGTCCTAACTTCTCGACCTACTCATTTAAATTTCCCAGGGTCAGCATTAAAATCAATCTAGCGGTTTCTCCCACTATTTCTTTGCCTCTCTCAAGTCCTCATACTTACCCAGCAAAATACAAACCTTAGTAAACACAACTTTCGTTTTCTTCCTCACCTGTATGAAGCTGAATATAGGTGAGGGAAAAACACAACCACATTGACAGATCTCATTCCAAACTCACGGCCACTAACCTCAGAAAATTTTTTTTCCCTCACCAATCCTCAACAATTTCCTTAGTCCATTTACTCTCTTAATTCCTTAAATGACCAATTCAACCCCCTTCTCTCTCTTAAAGCCTATGACAACTATTCCACTGTTATTGATTTTGCTTCTCCCCTCACCAGAGAATAGAAAAACAATTAAGGAACTTTCTACTATTTCCTATCTCTGTTTCCAAAATGTATTTGTATTTGAGCTCATATAATTTTCTCTCCTTTCTGTAACTATGGTTAAATCTGTACTTTTATCTGTGACCACCTGTTGTGTTATGTCTACTAGATCTTATCTCTTCTCATCTATTTATGGATATTGATCCACTCTTTTCCTTTATTTCTTTTGTTTCACAGTGTTGCCCTCACTGAGTAAGCAAACGTGCTATTATATCTCCTACTAAAAAATGTCTTGGCCAACCACCTCTTTCCCATTAATGACCTTTATCTGCTCCTTTCTCAATTAAGATAATTATTTTCAAAACTGTTGAGAGCGCTATCTTTACTCATTCTCTCCATTTCTTTCTATCCACTCTCTTTTCAACACATCCCACTTAGGTGTTTCCCCACCTGTCTTCTGAAAATTATTTTGTCATTTCTAATATCTATTTTCTTACTTTATTCATCAGCAATATTTGACAGAGTATTAAAATCCTCCTTTATAAAATATTTTCTTTGTTTGACTTTGATTATACTTAACTTTCTTCATTTTTTACTTTCACGTACTGCTTCTTCTTACTTTATATTTTCCATCATCCTCCAGATTCTCAAAGTTGGAGTTCCCTGCAACTCACAGCTCAGACTTTTCTCCCCCATATCTTTAGTTATATAAACCTCTAAAAGTCCCTTAAATGCTAATGAATTACCATGTATCTCTTCATCCTGGAACTCTCCCTGATGTCCAGATTCATATAGCCAACTTTCCTCTTAATATATCATTCAAATATATAATAGCTACCTCATTTAGAGCATGCTCAAAATGGAACTCCTGTCATTTCTTCTCTGAAACTACTATTTCCTCAGTAGTCACACTTAGTACACAGCAATTCCATTGCTGCAGTGGTCCAGGTCATAAACCTGTAGAATTATTTCTGACTCTTTCTCACCTCACATTTACATTCAAAAATATCTAAATTTTCACAGCATCCTACTATCGTTAGGTAGTTAGTCAGACATTAGCAGCTAGGAGGTGACAGCTGTGAAAAGACAAGAGGGAGTAGCCAAGTAACACCCCAAACATCTGGGGACCCTCCCCTGACCCTGCCCAGAATGGGTGAAACTATGGTCGTGAGGTGGGCAAACTTATCCTGATAAAGAGGGGGCACAGTAACACGAGGGAACTTACCCAGGCTGCGCAAGCCCAGACCAGACAGGCGTATAACCTATAGTAAATCCAAACTCATTATACCATCATTATAATAAAATCTACATGTGGTTTAGTCCCTACCCCCACCCTCACCCCCCTCCCCGTGGGCGTTTCTTAGAGAATCAAGGGTGAGAGGATGAGCAATAGTGAACTTGTCACATAGCTCGGGACCGTCAATCAAATAATGACCCCTGTCACTCACCCCGCCTCCCGACAAAATGCTCCTTAAAAATTCCCTTAGGCCTGCGCAGGAATGCTGCTTTCACTTCGCAGAAACAGCCCGCTTTCTCTCTCTGAGAGCGTACCTATGCTTAAATAAACTTTGCTTTGCGCTTACGCCTGAAGTGGTAGTCTGCAGTTCTTTGCTTGCTACCGCGAGGACAGAGATTGCTGGTCCGGGGCTTCCGTTGGCCTCCTCAGTTGAAGCCATTGTGACACAATGCAGCCAACCCGTTAACACTACCTACACCAGTACAATCCTAATTCACCCACCACAATCCCCTGGATTATTGTAATAGAAATAATCTATTACATATACTACATATTGCCCCACAGGGTTTTCTCAGCATTACAGAGTGATCTTTTAAATTCTGAAGTTAGATACTTTGAATTTAATATTCAAACTTTGCCAGTGGCTTTGTATCTCACTCCCATAATTACAGTGATAAAAGCCAACCTAAATTCAAAGTATCCAGACAAGACACACTCTGGCAACACTTTAACTCTGGTCTCATCTTCTGTTAATATCTTTTCTTTGTTCCAGTCTCCTTGGCTTTGTGCAGACTTCAGGAATTGTCCAGCCTGAAGGTTTATGCGGTTGCTGTTTCCTCTGCTTAGAAACCTGAGTTCTGGGTATTTGCATGTCTTATGTCATCTTTTTTAGGGCTTAGCTCAAATGTAATCCCCTCAGTGACGCCTTTCTCAATCTTTCCCAATACTTCATATTTTTTTTGCTGAATAACACTTTACCGATATTGGCAGAAAAAAATATATATCTTGTATATCTAGTGTATAGACATAGATATATATTGAGGGCATTTTGTTTGTTTTATGCCCTAGGAAGATTACTGGCCTATGTCAGACATATACAAAATGTATTGTTGAATAGGTAATATATAAATAAATATTGAAAGATTGTATTAAAAAGAGTAGTCTTAATCAGTAAAGCAAACCAAGACATTACATGGTTAAACCACATATGGTTAAACATGAAAACTACTCAAACATTATTATTTCACATATATTGCTCTTTTTATTGCATGTATTAATTTCTTTGTGCATATTCTATCAATGCTTTGCCTCAGTTTTTGAATTTAAATTAGTACAAGAAATTTAATAATTCACAATATATAAATTGAATATATTAGTTCAAATTCAATCATAAATGTAACTACATCTATATAATGCACATGGTATTTCTGTATCAATATCTAAAATTTGACTTACATATTACAGAAATTCTTAAGGTTCTGTCCATAGCAAAACATACACAGTAAGGTGACTAATTACTGAAACAATTTTTCTGGGTAGATGCTAAGAAAAATTTTTAAATACTGGTTATCTCGTGATGATGGAATGTACTCAGGATGGGATTTAGAATTCATAAACCAAAGTAGATACAAAAAAAAAAAAAGGGAAAGAAATGACACAAAACATGGAGAAACAAGTAAAATACAAAGTTAATAGACAAGCTGCTGAACTATAGATTTGTTTTCACCTGGCCTGTATTAAATAAATCAGGGTTTTAAAATTCATACTAATCAGCATCTAGCATATGTTATGACTAAATATAGATTTACATATATGCAAATATTTAGAAGAATGCTTATTAACAAATGTCTTTTTTTTTCATGGCTTTTAACACATTTTTGCAAAATGTACACTGACAAGTTCTAAAAGGAATGAATATGGAATTATTTTGTATTAGTTCTTAGTGTTTGCAGTGTAGCTGAAAGAGAAGTGACATCACTGGAGATGCTTGGGTCATATACGTGAATATCATTCTTCACTTCCTCATTACTAGAAAGATCTGAGGACCCTGTTACCATGTATGATGGCTTCCTCAGTGCCTCTTGTTTGCGATTCTGAATTGAGTCCATTTTTTCCTGTCTGTTGTGCCCTGGGACTGTCTGTTTGCTGTACTACCTGGCACACTCAAATCATTTCATGTTGCACTGCCACGATTCCTTAGAGACTCTCCTCCCTGTAAACAGTTACCCTACTTCAACATTCCCCTTGGACTGTGTGCAGGAGTAAGCTGCTAGCATCCATTCTTATACAGATCTCTTTAGTTTCATTTTTTAATTCAAGTACTGTCTTTTTACTGTAGCATGACATCTGAGTTAAACAGCAAGGCTTGTGGGTGAAAATGGAACTAGAGACACAGCACTTAAAACTTCCTCTGTGTCACATAAATTAAAATAATGAAATATAATAGTGCATTTTTTCATGTTGAATGGTTGACATACATATATTGTGTATTACAAAAAATATGGCACTTAACCTTGAAAAAGATCTGCGCTTGGTTTATAGAAATGAGCATAAGCGGGGTTGTAGCTTGTGAATTATTATAAAGTGGTGGAAGGAGAGTCATCTGATTTAGACCGATAGTTGTAACACTGAATGTGAATGGGTGAGCTTATAACACATGCAGTGAACTGAGGTCGCTGGGAATATTGGAGGTATACGCATGTGTGTGTTTTATGTATTCTTATATGGTTCTTTTCAGGTGGGTTCAAATTTGTGTTCACTTGACGTTTCTTGCAGATAAAATTGTACGTGAACAAACTCAAAATTGAAATGCAAATTGTTTTTGCATTGTTCCCTAATATATCACTTATTTTGGAACAAAGTCTATTTTACAAAGCAAGCACTGTAACAGAATAGACTGTAGTGATTTCTTGTATATGTGCCTGTATTACCATTGAAAGGCTGGGTTTTAACCACATCTTGCTTCCAAAATAGGGACTTCTGAATGACTGCTAAGTTCACAGAAACAATTTATGTTAATATAAAAAGTAAAGAATAGAAAAAATCTTGAAAGAAAACAAATTATAATCAGATCATACAATTTACTTGGTGGGAAAAACTGCTCCTGAAAACAAGTGCTGTTTGGTATCTTAGTAAACACAAATTGTTTACTACAGGATGTACTAGGGTTTAGAGCTTAGATTGGAGTCAACATGGGGAAAACAGACTCAGCTGTAGGAATCGTTGAAAAAAAAAAAAGGCAGTAAGGAATTCAGCAGGTAAGGCATGTGGATAGGCCACAAGTCCCATGAAGGATTTGCTATTAGGATATTTGGGCTGATATTCTAAAAGAGCCTGGATATTGGCCAAAGGGTATAAACTTCCAGTTATAAGGCAAGTAAGTTCTGGGGATCTAGTGTACAACACGGTGATTATAGTTAATACTGTATTATACACGTGAAAGTTGCTGAGAGAGTAGATCTTAAATGTTCTCACCACAACAAAATGGCAATTATGTGATGTGATGGAAGTGTTAGTTAAAGCTATGGTGGTAATCATTTTGCAATATATAAATGTATCAAATCAGCACATTGTACACCTAAACTTACACAAAGTTATATGTCAATTATATCTCAATAGAGCTGAAAAAGAAGAAATATAAATTTAAAATATTCTTTTTTTTTTTTTGTGGTACGCGGGTCTCTCTGTTGTGGCCTCTCCTGTTGCAGAGCACAGGCTCCGGACGTGCAGGCTCAGCGGCCATGGCTCACGGGCCCAGCCGCTCTGCGGCATGTGGGATATTCCCAGACCGGGACACGAACCCATGTCCCCTGCATCGGCAGGCAGACTCCCAACTACTGCGCCACCAGGGAACTACTCATGTGAAAATATATGTCATATGTACCTTAAAAAAATGATAATAAAGACCAGAGAATTAGAGCAAAGAAAGGTAATAGCACAAATTAAGCAGCTGCGTCTGGAAAATGCATCAATAGTTATGTTTCTAAGAAAACAGCCCTATACTTGGGGTGATCTCCAATTCAGAGGGTGAGTGAAGGATATGAAGAAGAACAGTAAAAAATATATAGCTGGACATTAATCTAATATGTCTGAGGTTTTAGTCAGGGTCTCTCGTATAGGAAACATCAGAGTCATTTACTTCTTATATACATAGTTATAAGGGAGGGTATTAAACTAGCATAGATTATGGTGGAATATTGGAAAAACAAATTCACCTTAAAATACTTGGGGCTTAAACTAAAGGACAAAAACAAAACAATTTTCTTCATGGTACATGCTCAATATGCATCAATCAGAGGGAGATTTGTGTTCTAAGTCATGAGGGGGACAGGTTAGTGGAGACCAAGGTCATCTAGTGGACTATCTGGATCACATGATCTTCTTGATCAATGGGGCAGTGGGAAGAGGGCAGTGAAGGGCCTGGCACCACCAGATCAGTGCTTTGGCCTGGAAATGAAACACACTATTTATATTCCAATCCCATTGGCCAAAACCAACATGACACTTCCTCCCTCAATTAGAGATAGAAAGAAAATAGAATATTATTGGAGATACAAAAGGAGAGAAAAACCAGATATGACTGAGCTCTAGAAGTCTTGATATCTGTATCATCTGTACCACGGATAGGGACTGCATGTCAGGAAAATGCAAGAACTCATTTATCAACAGTGGCAAAATCTAGAGCTGAATAAGCTGTGAGAGTAAGAGAAACACTTCCAAACCTCAGGGAATTCATTCATTCATTCATTCACTCACTCACTCATTCTCTATCTAAGGATAAACCACATTTGTAAACTAACACAGGCCTGAAACTGCATGCTGATGAAGAGCCTCTGAAATAATCAAGTTCCTCTCATTTAATCTGTACTATGTCATGATGGTCACGTGAGTGTTGGAGCATGCTTTTTCTGTGAAACATTAGCTTTTACTGGAATTTGTGGTTATCACAGGTGGCCATTTTAGACATTATAGTTTCAGCCTTTTTTTTTAACTAATCCTTAATGAATAAGTGCTTAATATTTTATAACAGTTCATAAAGAAATTTCTTCCTTTTAAAGCATTATTATAATAAGGTAAGTGCTCCTGGGTTAACAGTCTTAAAGATAATTCCAAAAACACTTTTAGAAGTCCATTTGTAGCTAAACAGTGATATTTAGGTTAAAATAATTAATATGGAAAGCTTTACATATTTTTTTTAGTTTTTTATTTCCCTACTTATGACAAGTACCAGCCAAAGGCTCATAAAGTAATATTCCATGTGTTTTTCTTTTTATATTACTCTCATGATTTACATGTTGCACTATGGTTTTTTGAGTAAATTAAAGTAATAAACTCCATTTCCTGCCAAGAACTACTTCTTTTCTTCTGCTATATGCTTCAACAGCTTATTCAAGTAAAGTTTGTGACTAATTAGAAAAGCCACATGCATTTGGAATTAGTGTTGTCAGTTTGTATTAGTGTATATTTAAATCTCTGATCATGTTATGTGGTTAATATTGCAAGGCAGTCTAGTTGAAGTAGAGCATATGTTTTGATCTCTGCACCATGAAATGAATAAATGGGGTTTTCTTTAGAATTAAATAATCATGCATAATAAATATTCACATGCTATTTAAAATACATTTTGCTGATATATGAAAGTATTAAATATTAAAAATTACATTAAATAATACCTTAGATAAGATGTTGATGTTATAGAATTAGATACTGGTAGTATACAGCTAATAGGTTGTCATATTTGCATAGTTTAAAGGCTGAAGTAATATAAATCTAAATAAGTGTCACATGAAGCAAGCCATCCTATTCATCTATGGGAAGACCAAACAGGTCATAACATCTCTAAAGCTGCAGAGGGTTTTTGAAAAATTGAATTCAAGATTTGTTTCAGTCAAAATTTTATCTATGGATTGCCTACTTGTGCCAAACACAGTGAAAAACACTACATGTATAATGAAGGCACACCTGCCTCTCACATGCTCCGAAGGGTTTATCATCCAGATGGGAATGAAATTAAATGAAAAGTGGAATGGAGGGCAGTTGACATTTTGACTGACAAATGAGCCATTTGGAAACTATAAGCTAAAGTGTTAAAGGCAAGAGACAGAAAGAGAACTGTTACTGTTAAGATTTTATATATAGAGAGAGGTTTATTTTATTTTATTTTATTTTATTAGAGGACTAATAATAGTAGGATAACACAGCCAACCAATTATGTCTTTAACAACCAAAAATACACACACACACACAAAAAAATAACTCACAAAGAAAAACTGCTGTGTTTGGTCTAATTATTATCAATTAAATAGAGGCTTTATTAGCTAACTAACTAACAAACAACCATAAACTCTATGATGTGATCCAAGCCAGTAGTTATATAAAGATTCATGAATTATTATTCTTAACCAGTGTTTTGACTGCAATATTAGACACTCAGTGTTTGTATGTACATCTGCTCTAAACTAACATTAAAACACTTAGATCATGACTATAAATTTTAGAGATCTCTGCTGTGGCTCAAACTCTGGGCTGACAGTGGAGACAGATGGTATAAGTTCCAAGTAGCACATAAAGATACAAAACAATAGAAGGCCTGGTTTCTATGAAAACTCCAAGTTGCTGGGCCTTGAGATTCCTGCTGTAGTACTGAGGTGGTTTCAAAGAGATGTGCAAGGGAACTCAGCTTGCTCAAAGAAATATGTGCCTCCTTCCAATTTCTATGTTTTCTATTCTTCTCTGGCTCAAACTCCGGGCTGACAATGGAGACAGATGGTATAAATTCTTGTCTGTTCCAATCACGCCCATACCTGCAATAATAATACCCTGTCTGCTAGTTAACACATACTCAGACTCTGCGCCTGTATGCTTGAAATCTTTTTCCTCCACTAAGAGAAGAGTATGGCATTAATTTACAGATTTCAAAATCTCCTCTACTTTCTAGTGACCATATATTGAAGATAACTTTTGGGATTGCAGAGAATCAGACTGAGCCTCTTCATCTGTAATATTCACTTGGTGTACCTGAGTGGACTTCTTCCGTGGTCCAGTTACTGGGCCAAACTCAATACACTGGCTGAGAGTGTAGCTTAATAAACTCAGGTTCTGGTTGTTTCATTCAAATTTCTGTCACTTGTTTTTATAGCTAAATCTTAACTTGAGCTTCTTCTCATAATCAAACTCTCTTAGACAAAACCCTGTGATCTGTGGCTTCCCAGGCTGTGCACAGGCTGCCAGGGATGACTGCCATCAAGAATATACTCCGATAAAAATTAATTAAAAAAAAAAGAATACTGGCCACCATCACTGCTCTGTCTTCTTCAAACTGTAAATGAGATTTGCTTTACATAATTGCAGTTTGTTTTTTATCATTGCAATATCCCTGGGCCATGGATTATAATTTCAATTATTTAATGTATTTAGTTGCTGCCTATAGTGTGTCACTTTTTAAGAACCTCCACGAACTTTCGCAATACTTAATCATGAACAACAGGTCTTATTGTTTTGATTAATAAATGAGAATATTTAGAATAAAAGATGATGATTTAGACAAAGCTATAGACCATGGAATTCAAACCCTGAATTATCTGACATTCCAGCAGATGTTCCTGGTCTAGAATGCATGGGTGGCAAGCTCAATCTATTGACTGGAATGAGTGGGAGTAAAGGCTCCTTTTGCAAAGTTCAATCCTTATCTTCTTTTTTTTGTTTCCACTAAACCCTCTCCTGGTTTACCTCAGCATGTGTGCCTTTGTCTCTGCATCCTCTGTATCCTCACCCAATGTGGTATCAAAATTCTAAAGGCCAGGCGTCTAATTTCACCAAATATTTTTACTCACAGAATTTGCCACAATACAGTAATTGGACAATGTAGGAATTTAATAAATGTTGTTTACATTCACATTCAAGCTATGAAGTAAATAAAGTCTTGTTTTTTCTAATTGAAAGAATTTTAAGTATTTTATCTAAGTTATTTATTTTGATTAGAATGTATCTTGAGTAAATTGACCCATTTTTATGTGTTCATGGTATTCATACATAAACATATATTCTTTGGAATTATTCAAGTCATATTTGGTTATTCCTGGATGAAGTGTGCTTGATTTTCCTAATTTGCTACCATACACTGTTCTTACAGAATTTGGAAATCTCACTCATCTTAACATTCTTTCTGACCTATTGATTTTAATTTGGGGTTTCTCTGGATGCAAGGCGCATGATCAATATACATAGCAAAGCTTTTATTTTTCTCTCTGTTTCATAGGTCTATTAAAAGACAAAATGCTATTTGCAATATGTATAATGTATCACTTTTTTTTGATGAAAGGTATGAAAGATGAACAGTCCCTTCATTGTATGTTTGAGAGTATCTGCTGCACTTAGGCATCTTGGTGAACAATCCAAATACAGCTGCACTTCAAAATTAATGAGCCAAGAAAATGAGCCTTGGTTATTTTTCCACTCTGACTTCCAATATTACACTTGTTCCTATGGTTAACATTAAAAACACTACATTAAGTTCATTTGAAATATAGCTTTGTTGTCTGATCTATTCAAAGTTGACTAAAATCATCTGACAATAATCTTAGACCAGTCTATGCAGTTACCTACATGAAAAACAGAACAGATTTAAAAATAAATAAATCTGGAAACTGCAGGACTGAGGAAAGACTTTGGAAATGCATGAGCCTATAATACATACTTTCAGAAACATGGGCTGTATAATGTGTAAAGTTATTAAGTACCATAGCTATTTTTAGAACTAAACACAAGACACAGTCTTTCTAGCACCAGTAGAAGTACAAAATAGGAACTCTGGTCACTTTATGAGAATATTTATCTTGGAACTGACACTTAGATACTCTGACCTTTTGGATATTTTGAACTCAAAAATATACCCCAGAGGATTGGGCTGTACATTTCCACCATCCCATCTTGTAATATTGCTGGCACATAGGTAATATCAGGAGCAACAGAAAACATTGATGAAGAAGCACAGAGGAAGCAGTGTTGAGGAAAACTATCTCTTCCCCAAAAAAGAGAAGTCATGAAGAAGACATTTGTTCTGAACATGGACTTCAATTCCTATGTACATAAAGCAGAGCTTGCCCAGTATGGCTGTTTTAAACAAAGATACTTGGTTTTCATTGAAGACTATATTATAACGTATATATGTAACCTGTAGAAATAGCATTGAAGCTATAAATACTTTTAGTTAAGTATTGATAAAAATAAACAATTTCAGCTAAATGAAGCACTGCTTTGGGTTATATGTGCATCAGAAAAACTAGGGCAATAAACTTTTCTTCTTTTTTTAATGACACTAATCCTATCTAGAGGCTTCATTTTATCATCAGAAAACATATGACTCATTACTACAGTCCATTTGCTCAGGATTCTCCTAGGCAAAAAAAATTACTCAAATAAATTAATTTGAGAGAAGTTGTGATGCCTAAAATTATTGTAATGTATCATACTCTCCGGATAATATTTCAATAACAGGAATTACCATTGCCTCATGTCAACAGATTAAATCAGAGCTTTTATTTTGCATGGCAAGGCTGCAGAGGGAGATTATTTTCAAGTTAAGGGAATAGGTTTGGCCCTCTCAACCTCTATAAATTCCTAATCTTTGTTCAGGCTCTCAGATGGCTATCTTATTATTGAATATCCCAAAGCACTCTCTAATTATCCAGCCTTGATTTTCCTTAATGAATGAAGTTTCCCCTGATCATTTTACTAATTAATACTTAATAGCTAATAACTGCACATATAACACTATAAAACATGCATCTTTTTGCATTTGGTAAATCTTTATTCACAAACAAATATATGAAAGATGTAGAATAGTGGTTAAAAGCACAAAATTTCATTTAAGACAGACCAGAATTTAAGTAAAGATTTTACAACTTACAAAACAGGCAATCTCAGACCTCACTGAACCTCAGATTTTCCCCTCTAATTCAAGGAGAGTATTAAATAAGTTGAAATATGTTAAAGACACAACATCGTTCCTGGGATGTAGTAAATGATCAACAACATATTTGATTTGCAAATGGGAAGAGAATATCGCAGTGATGTCTATGGGATTAGACATCAGAGTTAAATAACCCGGACATCACTTACTCTGTATAACCAGGTAACCTAAACTTTCTGAGCTTCTATTTTCTCATATTTAAAGTGATAAATTCTTACTTCAAATTTTGTTTTAAGGTATAAACAGGGTGTAAATTGTAGCTTTTAAATTTGCATGATGCTTAGACAAGTACCTTAACTATTATAAACACTCTAGGTCACATACTGGACCTGACATAATCATATTCATTTTTAATCATAATGTTTACCTCCTATTTGATATTATCATTTTGAGATTTAATATTTATTATTAATTTTAATTCTCCTTAAAATACAGCAGACCATCAACATAATTAAATAATATAGAATTTAATAAATAGAATTAGATGATATAAGATATGAGTGGGATGGCATTGTTCTTCTGCACACTGTTCTAAATTCGAGTAACTGAAACCTTCTTTGCTTTGTACACATACACAAAACGCTTTGCTAAATATCTTAGCTTCATTCATCTTCCTTATTAAAAGCATAGAAATTGGGTACTTGTTTGCTAAAAATCTAATCCCACATGCACTTGATAATTTTTTAAATGACAAATAACATTAGGCCGTATCTTTACTATAAATGTTTAGACTGACCTCAAAACATTTTCTTATGCATTTGTTGTGATAACGAAACAATAATGTCTTAATCAGAGTAGAAGTCTATTTCACTTTCATTTACTAAGTATCAACAGTTTATGATTGACTTCTCTATGTCATTGAGGACCAAAGCTCTGTCTATGTGGTTGCTTTGTCATCATTAAACCGTGTCTTAGATCTTGTATTTAAAATACCACTTTGATTCCCACTTCTAGGTCCATGTTCTATTCAGGATGACCTGAAAGGTGCATATATCACTTCTACTTATATTCCATTGTTGGAGACCTAATTGCAAGGCCACTTCCAGCTGTGTGGGAGTCTGGAAAAATTTGTTTTGCCTGGATTCTCAAGTACTCAACTAACATGTCTATTATAGAAGAAGAGGTAACCAGATGTTGTGGGAGAGACAACTAGTGAATCTGCCTCAATAGTTGTGATATTTTAGGTAAATGTACAACTAGGTTTGTCTTCAACTGTGTAATGGTGCAGTTCAGAAGACATAACAATTCCAGTTCCTGCATTTCCACTACTAAAGATACTTGATTCAATTAACACCATTGTAACACCACTGGTGACTCATTCTAATCTTTTCCCCTATACCAACCATGCTGAATTCTCACAAGCCTGTACAACCCTGAAAATCCTTACCATGCTTAGATTTACGGCTATTCAAGGACTGGAAGTATAGCAAAATCTTGAATTTCTTGACAATGACTTAGTTTCAATATAACTAAAGCCTCTTGTTTTATAGCACATGTCTTTCCATAAGGGCACCTACTTTCCTTTACTCCTACATTTGTGATTTTTCATAGAATCCATCCAGTTACCCAAGACTGAAACTGGAGAGTGCACATAAACTTATCTGTCATTTACGTAACATATCAAATGGATAGCTAAAGGAAACCACCTTTATACTGTAGGTATTTCTGTTCTGAGTCCCCCCATCTCCATGTTTCTCCACATATATTTTCCTCCCCTTCTTTTGGTCTCCTGTCTCTGCTTTCATCAGCTCTGCTGTCAGAATAATCTCTGTAGGAGGACTGCTTTGAAATTACGCTTAAATATTAAACTGGCTTCTCACCACCTATAGGGTGAAAAAAAAAACCTCTCACTTCTTATTATGTTATAAAAGGGATTCATGCTTTGAATTCACCTGTCATTCCTATCATCTCCATCTTCAGGCAGACTATATTTAACTACCTGTAGTTTCCTCATCATGCTGTGTTTGCTCATGCCTTCCTCTGTTACATATGTCACCTGGCAAAGTCCTGACAAAACGTCTCGTGGAACAAAAATGTTTCCTCCACAGAAGTCTTTCAGATATCTGTCCATACCTAAATACTCCCCTTTTCGGCTGTCTTCAGGCACTGCATTGATTCCCACAGCATAACCTTACTTAGGAACATTGTAGAACTTATCACATTTTATTGTAATATTCCCTTCCAAAACTTCCTTCCATGGAGTAAAAGGTGGTATTTATATCTTACTATTTGCAACATCCCTGCCAGGTATATGACGTATGGTCTGTACACAATATATATTTTTAAATAGTATCATTCTGACTGAGAGCTTTCCAGTTGGCTTGTGATAAAAATAGTTTTCATTGGGCTTCCCTGGTGGCGCAGTGGTTGAGAGTCCGCCTGCCGATGCAGGGGACACGGGTACGTGCCCCAGTCCGGGAAGATCCCACATGCCGCGGAGAGGCTGGGCCCGTGAGCCATGGCCGCTGAGCCTGCGCGTCCGGAGCCTGTGCTCGGCAACAGGAGAGGCCACAACAGTGAGAGGCCCGCGTACCGCAAAAAAAAAAAAAAAAAAAAAGTTTTCATTGACTTCCTGCATCTATAAAACACTTTCTACCTATATCTTACATACTGTTTATGATACATATTACTTTCAATAGCGAGTATAATTTTAATGCAAGTGCTTTTAAATAAAGGGCTTTTATTGATACAAGTTTAGTTTCTTGGTTTTATAATTCATAGAAAAATAGGAATAAAAAATAATAATCTTGGTTGGTTTAAAATAAAATATATTTTAAAGTATATAAGCTTGATCATTTAAAATTCTGTATGATTCTAAAAATTAGTCAATGGATCCTAGTGAGTTTTTGTGCTTTCAGTATGACCCCAGGGGCATTTACTTGTAAGTATTAATAGGTACTTTGCCTTCAGTCAAGGAAATCTGAAGAATCTCATGGGGCAGCAGGGGCATATTATGTTTCTCTAAACCAGGAAAATGAACAAATCAATTTGCATTTTGAAATCCGCAGAGAATGAATTCTGCTAGTTAGAGTGTTATGAATTCCTCTAGGAACAGTAGGGTGAAGTATTCTTTGCAATATCATATGGTGACATTTTTATTATCAGGAACTATTTTGCACGTACAAATAAAAATATGTTCTATGCTATTGCTCTCTCACAGTGAGCAGTAGACTTAGAAAACCGATTCATATTGTTATCCTTGAGTCTTTATTGCTTACCACAGGCTGCTTGTCATGTGTAAGTCCTAAGGGCTATTGCAACTTTTATTGCTACTTACATAGTGTTCAGATTATATGAATGTAAAAAACAAATTAAGAGAATACTTTATCTCATAATTTTTAGTACATTCATAGGAAATTTGTTTTAGAGTTGACAAGAGTGCATCTATATATGTAATTTAAATTAAATATCTCAACAGAGAATTATTTTACTGGGATATTATGTAGTATGTTAACTATCAGTAAGTTGTGCAAGTAATAATGAAAAAGAACACCACGCAAATACGAGTTCTATGCAAATTTAACCGATTAACTAACCCAGGTACATTAAATCATTACACAGTAAAAATCACGAAACATTTTTGCTGCTCCCCTCATTTTCGGTTTCCAAAGTTCTTCTTTTTTTTCCAGAAAATAATAACGTTAATCACCTCTAGAATATTTTTCAACTGATGAAACACCTTTATTCTCCCTTATATTTTCACACAGTGCTGTGTGAGTCATGTGTGCTTATCACTTATATTTTGCAGACAAGGAAATAGAGCCCAAGACATTAAGTGATTTGCTTAAGGTTACAAAGCTAATACAATTTGAAATAAAGTACAACTCTAAGGAAATTTGTTGCTGGACTAGGTACTCTGTGTTTTGCTCTTCTTTCCAATATCAAATTATTATATTTAGTGATTACCACTTTAGCTTTTGATCACATGTTTTCCTTTATCCCTTTCTGTGTATCTTCAATTTTGCATTTTCAACTTGCTTATTTCGCTTGGATGCAGTCGTGTTTAGTCGTTTGTGTGGTGAAACTCTTTCCTCCATTCTGGTTTAAATACAAATAATGGCCTCAACCTCTGTTCCAAACTTACAAAAAAAAAGTCTCCATCCAACCCCTCTGCTTCTTCACTTCCCATTTCATCACTGTATTTACTGCTCTATATTCACTACTCTTTTCTAACTTTTTGCCATAGCCAACATCCTTTGCCCTGTCTACATCTATTTTAAGATTGGTACATTTCAGCCCTGATCAATCTTAAAACTTCTACCTTGGTTTCTGTAATACTGCATAGTTTTGATTATTTCCCCTGTTATTTTGATTATACTTTCTACATAGATTTTATTGGTGTTTGTTTTTTAAATTCCTATATGCAATTTCAAGATTCTGTTCTAATTTGTACTCTGTTTTCTTACTAGTCTACATTCTCAATAAACTATCACCATTATGCCAATGATATTAAAATCAAGGATTGATACCATTTCCGAACAGGTACAAATTCATTATTGCCTAATTGCATTACAGAAGGATGTTTCCATCTCCACACATGTCCATTATTTTTTAAAAAAATAGTCTAATTCTGACTCATCGTAATGTCTGCATGTTTTCTACCCTGTGTTCCTTCTTGCCTTTCTCTGTTTCTCTTTTTCTGTAGCTTACATAGACTCTCAGTCACCATAATAATAGTCCCAATATTTCTTAGGACTACTACTCTCTATCTTCCATTATTCAGCTGCTAATAAATACCCATTTTTACCTTCTACATATACCCTATACTTACTATAGACTACCATACCAGATTGCTTAAAATAAACTAAATGTGTCTTATGATTTGAATTTCCACTACCCTAATGATACTTGAGAGACCTTATCTATACTAAACTTAATATTTCTGTATAATTATTTATACTTCACATTTTCATATATATGCACTTTATATTTCTGTGTACAATTTTCCAGTTCTATCATGTTTTGGTGCCACATATACTGATATTTTGTTTGCTATTAATAAAAACTTAAGTGCACCATGTCTGTAGCTTCTTTTCACTTTTTCATATATAACTTGTGTTCTGCCACAGAAAAATTACATAGTTGTTACTGGATAGTTGACTTGGTGGCACTTCTTACTGGAAATTTGTTTTTCTCCTGAGAAATGTTGGTACGTAGGTGAGAGCAGAATTCTTTTATGAGCCCATGTTGCTTAGAATACTTGCATAAATTTGACTACTAAAAGATTCAATCTGAGATATAATCTGACTGATATCTTTTGATGTTTCATTCAATTCACCATTTGGACACATGAGAAATCTGCTTATCCCTTATTTAGAAAAAAGCTATTCATGTTTCATGCCTATAACTAACAGGCATCCAGAATCCACTCAATACAGGAAACTTAAACACTAAAGTGCAAAGCCAAAGAGTAAATCATCTCTTGTCAATGAATTCTCAGAGGGTATGTAAGAAAATTTCATTATTTTAAAGAGTGATATGTGGCACACAGGAATTAAACAACGTTAAAGGAATGAATGTGACTACGTGCTAAATGTCTTTTTAATTAATCAATTTTAATGTCTCTGTTGTATTTCAGGTGATTTTATAGATGTCTTCTCTGGACAATGAGGGTAGAGAACTATTCACAGCACCACATAAATATATTAATTATAGGCTGAATTTGTGTAGAACAAATCATTTTATTACCTTCACATTTGCAGCGAAGTTTTATCATTTCAAAAATTTTATTACAAGGATACGGTTATTTTCTTTATTACTCAGATGAGAAATGTGGGGTTGAAATATATTCAGTAAGTTATCAAATATAAAAATAATAGTAAATGAATGAACCAGGACTAGAACTCAGACTTCTAGACTCTGAATCCAGGGCTTTACATTGGAACCAGGACTAGAAAAAAGAACCCTACGTCTCCTTTTTTTCTCACTTTCTAATACTTAAGGTTTACTTTCATCGCGCTGTATTTCAATAGGTTTATTTATTGTCATTATAGTAGCTTTTTAACTATTAAAATCTTTTTGTTCATTTGTTTGTCTCTGTAGGTAGTTTGAAAGAAGCCAATCTGGCTGCTAAAATTCTAACTCCATTCTCATTAGCAGTGAAGCCAGGGGCACTCAGGTAGAATTTAATATCAATTGGCAATCTAGTAAAGCTGTAGCTTTTGTTTTGAAGAACAATGAAGGAGGTTATTTAATTTAGTGAAATAAAAAATGAACATGAATAAAAGCAAATGAAAGTGGCACTATGTCTTACTAACCTCTTCTCATATATGTCCCTCTGAGTGTCAGCTGTACTATAAGGAAGCAAACAGGTTTCCCTTATGTTCATCAAATAAAAATGATAGCTAGATATTTATAGATACAGTCTTATGCTTCTATGAGGAATAATTAAATGTTTCAAGTAAGCTCTTCCCGTTAAAAAATACAAACATTTCAAAGAGCAACAGGTGTTTACCTTCTAGGTACTCAGATGTGATTAAAGACCAAAAGAAAGTCAAAGCCATTTAATTTCAAAGGAAATTGTTGGCAATTATGGTCAAGCTAGCACCTCTCTATCAAACTGAAAAACAAGTTCAGTAAAATTTCTTTTCCAAATGCTTTTACTATTTCTTAAATTTGAAGAACATTTAATGAAAGCACTTCAATTGGCAGAATAGAAAAGAAAAAAAAGCTTAAAAAATGCAAAACAGTAACTGTCAGATATCGTTGTAAAGATATGAAATAGTAGCCTTGTTTCTTTTAATATTTCTTTTAAATTTTTATACAATTTTAAAGATTACATTCCATTTACAGTTATTACAAAGTATTTACTACATTCCCCATGTTGTACAATACATCCCTGTAGGCTAATACTTTGTACCTCCCACTTCCTCACCTCTATATTGGCCCCCCCACTGGTAAACAACCACTAGGGAACACAAAGGGAACCCTCCTACATTGTTGGTGGGAATGTAAATTGGTGAAGCCACTATGGAAAGCAGTATGAAGGTTTCTTGAAAAACTAAAATTAGGACTACCATATGACCCAGCAACTCCACTTCTGGGTATATATCTGAAAACAACAAAAACACTAATTCAGAAAGATACATACACCCCAATGTTCACAGCAACATTATTTACAATTGTCAAGATATAGAATCAATGTTAAGTCTTCATGAACAGATGAATGGATAAAGAAGATGTGAGATATATATATACACACACACACACACACACACACACACACACAATGGAATACTATTTAGCCATAAAAAAGAATGAAATTTTGCCATTTGCAGCAACATGGATGGACTTGGAGGGCATTGTGCTAAGTGAAATAAGTTAGACAGAGAAAGACAAATACTATATGATATCACTTATATGTGGAATCTAAAAAATACAACAAACTAGTGAATATAACAAAAAAGAAGCAGACTCACAGATACAGAGAACAAACTAGTGTTTGATATCCTATGTCTTGAACACAGAGAGAGGCTGGGGCTTTTTCAGCACAGTTGAGGAAGAATGCAAGGATGGGCTATTTTAAAAGATGAGATAAATAAAAGTCACATAAAGAAATCTTTGTACAAAGCATGGTTTTGGAAATACAAATTCAGGAATAATTTTTCTTCTCCATCCAATAAAAAACAGTAGCTGTTCATGTGTTCTGCACTAACTACTAACTAGTTAGCTATTACAGGATCTATTTAGAGATAAAGATAGAGGAAGAGAAAATATAGATGAATGAAAGTGTATGAAGAAATTATCACTCTGTATTTAAAAAATCCAAAAAACAAAACATCTCAAAAATTGGACTTCCACAGGGATGTTTAAGTATCAATTTAATGCATATGTGATATAAATGTAAATTAAAACAGGTTGCTGTGTTTAATGTAAAGCAATATTTTAAAATTTGTTTTGTCAAATACCTTTTATTCAAAATTTAGCTTCTTACCAGCAAACTAATACTTGTTGAACATAAATCACATTTTAAAAAGATTTTATTTACAGGCATAGCTCAGCGAATTTGAAGTTTGGTTCCAGATCACCTCAATAAAGTGAATATCATAGTAAAGTGAATAACACAGATTTTTGGGTTTCACAGTGCATAGAAAAGGTATGTTTACAAGATATTGTAGTTTATTAATTGAGCAATAGCATTATGTCTAAAAATACAATGTACATACCTTAATTAAAAAAATACTTTATGCTAAAAAATGCTAACCATCATCTGAGTCTTCAACAAGTAGCAGTAGTAACCTCAAAGATCATTGATTACAGATTATGATAACAAAAATAATAATAATGAAAAAGTTTGAAATATTAAAAGAATTACCAAAATGTGACACAGAGACAGAGAGTGAGAAAATGCTGTTAAAAATATGGTTTCAATAGACTTGCTCAATGCAGAGTTGCACAAATATTTAATTCATAAAAAACAGAATATCGATGAAGCACAATGAAGTGAAGTGCAATAAAATGAAATATGCCTATATAGATAGATAGATACTTATAATCTTTCTAATAAACAGTTTTGCAGTTCAGGAGCCAAAAATACCCTTTCTGCCTAAACATTTATGCTTTTGTTAAATGTTGACATTAGTGTCATGACTTGAAGATTTCTGGAATGTGAGCAATTAACACCAGTCTCAGATTTTATATCTTGTGGGAACTTGCTACTTTGCAAATATCTTAAGAAGCTTTGGTGTTAAATGACTATGACAGTGTCACACAAAATTCACACACAGTTTGTTCACAGAGAACACTGACAAAATATGGTGAAAAAAATTAAAAGAAACTATTAATTCAAACCCTAAAAAAATCATTCAATGAATATGACACAGGTAGATATAACTTTTAAGCAATTTACTCAGAAATCCAGAGGATAAATATTGAAGATTCCTACAGAAACTCAAGGTAAAATACAGCTTATCTTTTCCCATTAAACCAAATTTTGTAACCATGGAAGAATATCTCCAGATGTTAGACTAAAATTTAAAGTGAATATAAAGTACATTTTAAAATGGGACATGACTATATGTGTGGATATATGGTTTTAAAGCTGATTTAAAGTTTTTCCATTATCTTTTCTATGTTTTTTTGTAATTTTCTGCTGTTTCTAAAAAGAAAAATAAGTATTATATATGAAATATAAAAGTCGACTCTATTTGCCACAAAGAGTTTCAACTCTGAGTAACAATATTTACCAACTCAATTTAACTTATTTTATATATAAAAAATGGCACTTTATTATATTATCCAGTTGTGGAGGGGAACCATGAACAGCCTCTTTAAATTAATTAAAAAATAATAATAAACCCTGTTACTTACCCTGGAAGATGTTACCAAGAGTTTTGATAATGCAAGAAGTAGTTCAATTGCAAATATATATATATTCAGCATATCTGCTTTTATGGAATTTCAGTTACAACTCATATGTAAAATGTGTTTTTGGTTGCTTTCTTCTTAACATTTTATTATATCTGGAATGTCATTTACAGTTGTTTTATTGTTGTATCTCAGTCTTTTTGGCTACAATATCATTAGTTTTTGGACTACAATATCGTGGACTTGCAGTATTCTCCAGAGCGCTGAAATGTCTATTTCACATACATCATGTATTTTCAAGGTAAGATCATCCTAATCATCTTCTTCCTTTTCAGCAAAGGTTGATTCAGACATGTTGTGAATCAATAAATTTTGAATTTTATATATTGATAAGATAAACATTATAAAATTATTAAGGTCATTTTTGCTGCACAGATTTTCCACTATATCAGAATGAATCTCCCCTAGAAAATTCTCCCTGTTCTGTCTACCTCAATCACCTGGAATGGTGATGATAATCTATCATAGAGATGATATGGTTAGCACATTGGTTTAGCAAACGTCTCTAGCACTCCAGCAGTATAACTTGACAGATAACTTCATCTCATTCAGCCTGTTTTACCTGTAAATGAGGATAATCATAATAATTACTACCTAAGAATGTGGTGAGAACTGAAAGAGCTAAAAATTTAGGAAGCACTTCACTTAGATCTTGGCATATTGTAAGTAGATTTTCAATATTAGCTACTTGTAGCAGTGTTTTTAAAGTTGATATTATTGAGTTTGATTCTCATGCTTCTTGAAAGTTCAAAAAATGACTTCTGCAAGCACCTAAAGTCAGATGGCATCATGAGAAACATATCATAACATACATTTTAAAAATCAGTAAATATATATTTGTAGAGCTTACTGAAAGAAATGTGAAAGTCCCTTCTTGAGAATTTGAAATTATTTCTAATATAAAAAAATAGTGTATTCTATATAAGATTGTTTCAACATTACATTACTGTCTTTTAATGTAACTATAAGCAGATGTCAACTGATATACCTTGACCTTTGAAATTCTATTAAATTCAGTGTTATCACTCTGTTGTACAAATCCCTTGAATCCTTGATCTACTTCCTGGTGTCTACTTATCCCTCTATATTTGCATTTTCATTGAACTCTTGATCTTCTCATCTCATTTGCTATGGCTGCTTGACCTCCAGGTTATAATACATTGTGCTTGTTTTCATTTGCTCTTGCATTCAGTCTTAGTATAGATTCATATGAGCAATCCCTGTTCTACAGGTAGCTTTAGAACAGGGTTGAGTCTTGTTCACTGATTTTTCTCAGTCCCCCAAATATTTGGTATATGTAGGCATTCAAAGAATATTTGTTGAAAGAAAGGTAAATAGTGAAGACTTCATTTCTTCAGTTGTTTCACTTCATACCCAAATCTTTTTTCTTCTCACAGCACTCTTCTCAACCTGCATTCCAGTTCTAAAAAAATGTGACCCCTACTAATTATCTTTAACTCTCTTCCAATCCAAAACCTGAGTGAACTTAACTTTAGTCACTAAACTATAGGAGCAAAATTAATTAAAAGTTTAGTAGATTAATATTGATGCATTATATTAAATACATACATGTTTATATAATGAATGTAAATAAACCTGTTTATGATTTTTATGGCCATCTGAACTAGTTATAACCTTTTTAAGATAAGAAAAAGGACACTGGAACTAAATTTAAATTGTTTTTCCTTTCCTATAATAGCAATAGCAAGAGATACATCAGGTAGTGTGCTTTTTGTTATCTATAGAAAGTCATGCATTCAATAATCAAAAAGGTTTGCTATTTCAAATACTAATTGGGATGAAAAAGTTTTTTGATTTTTGTGTGTATTCATTTCAATGTTCTTGTTTCTATTCAAGTAATTTATCTCATTCCATCTGGTATGGAACACTGTGGTGTCATTTGCACTACCACCTAGATTGTTTATGTAAAGACACAGTAGGGGAGTACACTTGTTTGATCATGTGGAGTTATGTTAAAATAAGACAAATAAATGCCCACAGGTAGTTCATCAAGGTGAAAATTAAGTTGTATTTTTAAACTAGAAGTAGAAGAATAAGGAAACAACATGAAAATAAGACTACAAAGTTGTCAGTGTATAAAGAGAAATTGAGTGAATCAGGAAGACACTAAGCATGGAATCTAAGTATACTGAATGAATATTTGAAATGTTAAGATGCATCTTGTCTCTTTTTTTATGACTTCCTCAGCTTTATCAAAAATCGCTACAATAATATTTACCAGATATTTAGGACACAAATATGAAGACCATACTCTAGGACACAAAACTGTAAATAACCCTTTTTTGTAAGATTCTTCTAAAAGGATGAGAAATTATCCCTGTGAAAACATAAAATAAATGTGAAATAAAATCAAAATTGGTAAATACTCTTGACATTCCCCCAAATAATCATTTCTTAATTAATTCTCCATATCAGAAGCTTTCCCTTCTAACAAGTATGTATTACTTAGTCACTTATATGATTTAAAGTATCCTAGATCAATTAGGATCAGCCACACATAAGAAACAACTCATAATATTCTAGCTTAACTAAGATGAAACTTTAGCTTTCACATGAAAGGATTCCCAAGTTAGGCAGGTAGGATGATTGTCAAAGTCATCAGGGACATAGGTTCCATCTATTCTACTTTGTCTATCTTAGGAAATGGCTTTTAATGTCAAAGTCATTCCAAGGTCCTAGATAACTTTTGGAACTTGCATCACTCCCTCTTCATTTGAGGAAGCAAGGAGGAAAGAAGGTGGGTAAGGGGGTTGTATACTTAAAGACTATTTTTAAAGGTCCCATTAAACTACTTCTGCTTATATGTCATTAGTCAGAATCAGTTACAAGTTTACACCTAGCAGCAAGAGAGACTGAGAAGTATAGCCTATTAACTTGGAAACCTGCCACATCCTACCACCTCCTTATTATTATTAAGGAGGAACAGATGAAGGGATATTTGTGTGGGCAAGTAAAGGTCTCTGCCAAGGTCTTTAGTGGACTTATATTACATTTTATTTTCTAGGTATTTAAAAAATTACCCTTATCTATATTTTTTCTTAATCAACATGTTATCATAGGATTATTTCTCAAAACCATTAGGTTTTATGTCTTAATAAATGATTGAATTTAACAATAAATTATCTGGATTCTAGTCTCTGCTCTGTCATAATCTCTTTATATGATCTTAGGAGGTTATTTTATGGCACTGGGCTTCAATTTATTTAATCTGAAATATCTATGGTTTCTATATTTAATTAGCCAGCAATAAGTTTACTGCCATTTATATATTTTTCTAGTTATGACACACATAAAATGTCTTAATAAGCATTTTTCTAAAACAAACCACAATCATAATTCTAAATGTAATTTAGAATGTAAACCCTAATATAAAATTTAAAAAAAATTTAGGCAATATATTTAACTGTAATATATACTAAACAGTTGATAATTTTCCTAAATTTTCATTTTCATTGTGACTTTCAATGAATCTAATGTGAATTTTATTTTTTTAATAAGTGATTGGTAAATTCATTTTACAAATAATCACTTAGCACCTATTATGTGACTGCTATTTTTTTTTAATAAATGTATTTATTTATTTTTGGCTGCGTTGGGTCTTCATTGCTGCAGGCTTTCTCTAGTTGCAATGAGCAGGGACTACTCTTTGTTGTGGTGCACGGGCTTCTCATTGCGGTGGCTTCTCTTTTTGTGGAGGACGGGCTCTAAGTGTACAGGCTTCAGTAGTTGTGGCTCCCGGGCTCAGTAGTTGTGGCTCGCGAGCTCTAGAGTTCAGGCTCGGTAGTTGTGGCAGACGGGCTTAGTTGCTCTGTGGCATGTGGGATCTTCCCGGACCAGGGCTCAAATCCATGTCCCATGCATTGGCGGGCGGATTCTTAACCACTGCACCACCAGGGAAGTCCCACTACTATTGTTTTAAGTTCTTATACTATACAGTAAGAAAATAACGGTGGATTATAGTCTAACAGGTAAGAATAGAAAAATATGTATATAAGACAAGAAATATGGTTGTATGGAAGCATATAGTTAAGAGAATGATTATGTTCAGCAAACATGGGGTATTTTCTGAGCAGGATTGGGTTGCCTATCAGCTATCTACATAAAGATGGTAGAAAGACCATTGGATATATGAATTTGGAGTTAAGGGGAGAGAGTCAGTTTGGAGATAGAACTTTGGAACTCATCAGCATATTGATAATATATAAAGCCATGGAAATGGATATGGAGTTAGAATCCCAATCTAAAAAGGGAAAATTCGTGGCAGTGTAACATTAATTGTATGACATAAGAGCAACCAGCCAAAGACATTGAAAAGAAATAGCTAGAGACATAGGGAGAAAACAAAATAAGCACTTGTGAAATAATTTCACTTATTTAAATAAAAAATATTTAATTTAAATAATTTTAATTTTATTTTAATTTTATAATAAGTGAAAGTACAGTTGCCAGCAAAGGATGTGTGGTCATCTCTTTCAAATGTTACTAATAGTAAGCTGAAGCCTCGGAAACAGCCACTAGATTCAGCAATATGAAGGGCAATGAGGAACTTGATAAAAGCATTTTCAGAAAAATGAAGGGACAATGCCAGATTGAAGTGGATCAAAAGAGAATGGGAAGAAAGAAATCTAGCATTTCAAAAGACAATTCTTTCAAGGAATTTTACTGTGAGGCGATTTATGTAATTTGCACTGCCTGTAAATGACATCAAGATTTGTTTGATTGTTTAAAGAATGAAAATAACATGCCATATTGAGGACGATGACTGAGAAAGGGCAAAATAAATAACACAAGCAACAAAAGGGACAAGTACTGGATCAATGGCCACGTGCAGGTTAGAAGGAATGAGATCCAGTGTGCAAGAGGAAAGAATGGCTTTTATTTGAATACAGATGATTGACAGCTCATGTGTTATGACACAGAACTGGGTTTAGAGAGAGAGGTGTCAAGAAAGACACACTGCTGGCTAATATAACAGAATAAAGGTAGCTTATGTATGCTTTACCAACATTGAAATACGGGAAGTTTATTATGACACGTATTGAGTTTGATCTGCCTCAGAGATATTGAAGTGGAGCTCTCTACTAGTTACTTGGATATATAAGAATACATGCAATATATGTAAATATAAGTAAATATGATCTAGGGTTAAAAATGTATTATTTATCTATGAATGTTCATTAAAGATAGGATATCGACTGGTTAGTCTTAGGACACAATATGAAGAAAGTGAGAGAGGGCTTAAGTATAAGCCTTGCTGTATTTAGGTAGTATACATATCCCTTTTGAAAATTTCTAACAATGTAAAAAATGCGTTACATGACTTTATTTTAATCAGACAGTTTTAAAGTTATTATATCCATTATTATGATTGTACCTTCTTTAATTTCATTAATAGTATTTCTTTATTGACTTTGTACAGCTTTCTAAGAAAAATATTTTCTCAAAATCTTGTTAGCAAACATCTCTGTGTTTATGTAATCTTTACTGGATTGAAATGAATTTTTTAACTAATCCATTTTCAAAAATAAGGTATTGTCAATATATAGCCAATCCCTAATTCGCTTTCCAGATTTTTTCTTCTATTTTTATTGTCTCCTTATACATTTTGCAAAATTTATTTTTTTGTAAAACATTATTCTCCAGTTGTCTCCACTGAATATAATATTTTATATTTGACCACTTTTCTCCCTCCTCAATCATCATCTCACAGTTATACTAAATCACTCCAGTTGTGGCTCTTGAAAAAACTTAGCCTTCTTATGTGAGTTTTAGAAATAGAATTTTTCAATACAAACAAGAGTGGTGTCTTATTTCATAGAAACCAAATGTTATCTAAAATAAAGGAGAAAAAGTTTTTTGACAATAATGTATCCTTTAATATGTTCCCATGTATAATTTCCTACAAATTTTACTGCCTTTGAAAACTCATAAAATAAGTTTTACTAAGGAAAATAATGTCCACAGGAATTTATAAAATACTTGTCCTTTAGCTGTAATATATAGTAATGCATTAGGCCTTTGTTATAAGTCTGTTGAGAACATATTAGTTTGAAATTCTATTCCCTCTTTGAGAAACACAAGATATTAAACATATATTCTGAAATTGTTCTTTGATACAAGGCTTTATATCCAGAGGAAACAATTCTTGCGGGAGGTTTCTACCTCACTTTGATATATATATTGAATAAAAGCATTTTTGAAAGATATTACAGGATAAATGGGAAAACTCCATGGACACAATAAACCAAGAATAGGTCTAGATCAGTGATGCACACTGACCTAAATGTATATATATCTATATATAGATAGATAGATAGCCATATATATATATATATATATATATATATATATATATAAATCTTCTTTTCTGTGATATATATCTTTGTACTGAATGTAATATGCATAAGTTAAGGCAAATTAAACATTTTAGAAAAAACTAAAATATATTCTTAGGAATACATTTTCTCATGTTTAATTAATTAATTTTATTAGGCACAACTTTTTAACAATATGTATCATTTCTTTATTCATATATATATATATATATATATATATATATATACATATATAGGCACTGAAATATTTCAGGATAATTTTCATAGCTGTTTTTCAGATATAATCAGATTGTGGAAGATTTAGAGACTAGAATAACCGCTATCTAAGATTCAATATTTTAGAGGCTCTTTTTCTAAGAGTTTTGATAATACAACATAATATGTTGAAATCTGTAAGGTTTGGATTAATTCTTGTGGCTAAATATTAACTCCAAAGCTATTTCGAAAAGAGAGGGAAAATATTGGCTTTGTGAATTTGGTCATTTAAATAATTTTTTATTGCTTCTATAACAGTCACAATTTTGGACTATTCTCCTGTAAAGGGGAAAAATATTAGAATAATATATTTTGATGTGTGAGGCCAAAGGAGCACTGCAAGGTTGGAATAATCTCAGAGATAAGGTCTGTAAGAATATTGTAATAAACTTGTTTCATTTCCCTTTGGAAGCAGAAAAGAAGAACCTGTGGCAGATAAATTGTTGTCCCTAACTCTTTATTTACATTCTTTGTTTTTTCTTTTTAATTTTCAATTTAATTTTATTTATCTTTTTATACAGCAGGTTCTTATTGGTTAACCATTTTATACATATTACTATATATATGTCAATCCCAATCTCCCAATTCATCACACCACCACCTGTACCCCCCACCGCTTTCCCCCCTTGGTGTCCATATGTTTGCTCTCTACATCTGTGTCTCTATTTCTGCTCTGCAAACCGGTTCATCTGTACCATTTTTCTAGGTTCCACATATATGCGTTAATATATGATATTTGTTTTTCTCTTTCTAACTTACTTCACTCTGTATGACAGTCTCTAGATCCATCCACCTCTCTACAAATGACCCAATTTCATTCCTTTTTATGGCTGAGTAATATTCCATTGTATATATGTACCACATCTTCTTTATGCATTCATCTGTTGATGGGCATTTAGGTTGCTTCCATGACCTGGCTATTGTAAATAGAGCTACAATGAACATTGGGTGCATGTGTCTTTTTAAACTATGTTTTTCTCTGGGTATATGCCCAGTAGTGGGATTGCTGGGCCATATGGTAATTCGATTTTTAGTTTCTTAAGGAACCCCCATATTGTTCTCCATAGAGGCTGTATCAATTTACATTCCCACCAACAGTGCAAGAGGGGTCCCTTTTCTCCACACCCTCTGCAGCATTTGTTATTTGTAGATTTTCTGATGATGCCCATTCTTACTGGTGTGAGGTGATACCTCATTGTAGCTTTGATTTGCATTTCTCTAATAATTAGTGATATTGAGCAGCTTTTCATGTGCTTCCTGGCCATCTGTATGTCTTCTTTGGAGAAATGTCTATTTAGGCCTTCTGGCCATTTTTGAATTGGTTTGTTTGTTTTTTTAGTATTGAGCTGCATGAGCTGTTTATATATTTTGGATATTAATCCTTTGTCCATTGATTCCTTTGCAAATATTTTCTCCCATTCTGAGGGTTGTCTTTTCATCTTGTTTGTAGTTTCTTTTGCTTTGCAAAAAACTTTTAAGTTTCATTAGGTCCCATTTGTTTATTTCTGTTTTTATTTCCATTTCTCTAGGAGGTGGATCAAAAAAGATCTTGCTGTAATTTATGTCAAAGAGTATTCTTCTTATGTTTTCCTCTAAGAGTTTTATAGTGTCCAGTCTTACATTTAGGTCTCTAATTCATTTTGAGTTTATTTTTGTGTATGGTGTTAGGGATTGTTCTAATTTCATTCTTTTACATGTAGCTGTCCAGTTTTCCCAGCACCACTTATTGAAGAGACTGTCTTTTCTCCATTGTATATCCTTGCCTCCTTTGTCATAGATTAGTTGGCCATAGGTGCATGGGCTTCAAAGATGTTCTTTACAACTTGAACATGGACTTTGAATAAGGGCATGGTCAGACATATGTATAGATGTAAAAGGAATGATGTTATAGGACACTGACGATTCTGTCATGGAGTTTACACTAACATTGAGAGAAATAGGAATCATAAATTCATAGAAGGACCACCCTAACTGCAGTATGAAACATGAATGGATGGACACAAAAGAGCGAAAAGAAAACTGTTTAAAAGTATATGTGAATAATCCAAGAAATAAATCATAGTTTGATATATGGCACTGACAATGAGGATGGAACAAAGCAGATATGTATGACAGATGTCTGGAGGGTAAAATTATTAAAAATTAGAATTAATTGAATATGCAGTGGCTGAGGGTAATGGAGGAATGAAGGATGTCTTTGTAATTACTGGTTTATGCATCTAAATGAATAGAAAATCATTCTATGAGATAAGAAACACAGAAGCACAAACCAGTTTTGTGGGAGACATGATTATGGGTTTAGTTTTGGGCATGCTGAGTTAAAGAGAATTGAATACAGACAGGCATAACCTATGCCAAATGATTTCATTTATCTGATGACACTGAGAAGTAATATTAGTTGTGAAATATATAAAAGATGATAGTAAAAATAGTTGGAAATCAAAAAACTCTGTTTTAAAATAAGAATAATAAAATCAAATATGTGGGCTATTTTTAGTAGACATGCACCATGCTAGAACATATAAGTAATTATGTCTAAGAGGACTTAAGCTTCATACAATTCAATATGAAGAAAAAGAGCAGTTCTGAAGACCAATATTAAGGAATTTTTGTCCCATGCCTAGGGACTGAAGACACAAGAGATGTTGAGATATTGTACCAAATATGTGGAATGAGAAGAAAGAAGGAGCTAGGAGCAAAGCATAAAAACCAGTATTCCAGAGATATCTTAGTTGTATTGTCATAGCTTTTAACTTAGGCATTACTTGAAACTTTCTCTTCTCTTCCTATGGTGTCAATGACAACACACTATAATGACATTTTTCTATCTATCCCATTTGTGTATTCAGAAAAATGCAAATCTGAGTGTTCTATAACTTATAGGTTCAGATAAAAAGGTAAAGTACTATAGTCCATAAGCCTATTATTTTAGGGGAAATTTTTAATGGTTTACCTTTTGTATTCTCATGAAGGCTTTAAATGTAATGAATAAATGTAATTATTTGTACTCTTATTAGATTTCCTTGCATTCTTATTTTGTGATATTTAATACATGTGCTCTTCTTATTATGAAAGATCATTCTACTGTATTAGAAATTTGAAAATTCAAGTTGGTTTATTTTAAGCCATAACAACCCAGGCAGAAATTACAACCACTATTATCATGAAATACAGAAATTGATCTGGGATTGCACAGGGAGTTGAAGTCATTATCACAGTGCTCACCAACTTAGTATAACAAAACAAATTATGATAAAATTTTATTACGAATAGATTGTGCTTTGGCATTTTTAGTAGTAGACTTATGTTAATAAAGTTGTCTTATTTAGGAAACTAAAAAAGAAATGATTGAAAGAGTAACAATTAAAATCACTAGTGGCCAAGTTTATTCTTGGCTAAAGAGTGTTTATATTTTAAAAATTAAATTTTGAGTTTAAAGATTACATATAGATAGATAGACAGAGATACACATAACTATATCAATACCATTATAGATATAGATAAAGCTACCTACATTAAAATAGGTAATTTACAAAGACCTCTAGGCTTAGAAATTGAACTGATGAAAGTGCAATTGATTTCTATAAAAGAAAAAATGTAAACAAATACAAAATATATGATATATTTATATTATCAATCTATTTTGCCTGTTTATAAGTATTTCCTGTTCAAGGAAGAGTGAGATTTGCTCTCTATTATAGTATTTCAACTTCTTTTTTCCTTTTTTTTTGTGACAGCAAAGATCATGTTTTATTTCTTTTTTTTTTTTTAACATCTTTCTTGGAGTATAATTGCCTTACAATGGTGTGTTAGTTTCTGCTTTATTACAAAGTGAATCAGTTATACATATACATATGTTCCCATATCTCTTCCCTCTTGAACCTCCCTCCCTCTCACCCTCCCTATCCCACCCCTCTAGGTGGTCACAAAGCACCAAGCTAATCTCCCTGTGCTATGCGGCTGCTTCCCACTAGCTATCTATTTTACGTTTCATAGTGTATTTATGTCCATTCCACTCTCTCACTTTCTCACAGCTTACCCTTCCCCCTCCCCATATCCTCAAGTCCATTCTCTAGTAGGTCTGTGTCTTTATTCCCGACTTACCCCTAGGTTCTTCATGACCTTTGTTTTTCCCTTAAAATCCATATATATGTGTTAGCATATGGTATTTGTTTTTCTCTTTCTGACTTACTTCACTCTGTATGACAGATTCTCGGTCCATCCACCTCACTACAAATAACTCAATTTTGTTTCTTTTTATGGCTGAGTAATATTCCATTGTATCTATGTGTCACATCTTCTTTGTCCATTCATTTGTTGATGGACACTTAGGTTGCTTCCATGTCCTGGCTATTGTAAATAGAGCTGCGATGAACATTGTGGTATATGACTATTTTTGAATTATGGTTTTCTCAGGGTATAGGCACAGTAGTGGTATTGCTGGGTCATATGGTAGTTCAATTGGTAGCTTTTTAAGGAACCTCCATACTGTTCTCCATAGTGGCTGTATCAATTTACATTCCCACCAGCAGTGCAAGACTGTGCCCTTTTCTCCATACCTTCTCCAGCATTTATTGTTTCTAGATTTTTTGATTATGGCCATTCTGACCAGTGTGAGATGATATCTCATTGTAGTTTTGATTTGCATTTCTCTAATGATTAATGATGTTGAGCATTCTTTCATGTGTTTGTTGGCAATCTGTAAATCTGCTTTGGAGAAATGTCTATTTAAGTCTTCTGCCCATTTTTGGATTGGGTTGTTTGTTTTTTTGTTATGGAGCTGTATGAGCTGCTTGTAAATATTGGAGATTAATCCTTTGTCAGTTGCTTCATTTGCAAATATTTTCTCCCTTTCTGAGGGTTGTCTTTTGGTCTTGTTTATGGTTTCCTTTGCTGTGCAAAAGCTTTGAAGTTTCATTAGGTCCCATTTGTTTATTTTTATTTCCATTTCTTTAGGAGGTGGGTCAAAAAGGATCTTTCTGTGATTTATGTCATAGAGTGTTCTGCCTATGTTTTCCTCTAAGAGTTTGATAGATTCTGGCCTTACATTTAGGTCTTTAAGGCATTTTGAGCTTATTTTTGTGTATGGTGTTAGGGAGTGTTCTAATCTCATACTTTTACATGTACCTGTCCAGTTTTCCCAGCACCACTTATTGAAGAGGCTGTCTCTTCTCCACTCTATATTCTTGCCTCCTTTATCAAAGACAAGGTGACCATATGTGTGTGGGTTTACCTCTGGGCTCTCTATCTTGTTCCATTGATCTATACTTCTGTTTTTGTGCCAGTATCATATTGTCTTGATTACTATAGTGTTGTAGTATAGTCTGAAGTCAGGGAGCCTGATTCCTCCAGCTCCATTTTTCATTCTCAAGATTGATTTGGCTCTTCGGGGTCTTTTGTATTTCCATACAAATTGTGAAAAATTTTGTTCTAGTTCTGTGAAAAATGCCACTGGTAGTTTGATAGGGATTGCATTGAATCTGTAGATTACTTTGGGTAGTAGAGTCATTTTCACAATGTTGATTCTTCCAATCCAAGAACATGGTATATCTCTCCATCTATTTGTATCATCTTTAATTTCTTTCATCAGTGTCTTATAATTTTCTGCATACAGGTCTTTTGTCTCCTTAGGTAGGTTTATTCCTACATATTTTATTCTTTTTTTTACAAGGGTAAATGGGAGTGCTTTCTTGATTTCAATTTCAGATATTTCATCATTAGTGTATAGGAATGCAAGAGATTTCTGTGCATTAATTTTGTATCCTGCTACTTTACCAAATTCATTGCTCAGCTCTAGTATTTTTCTGGTAGCATCTTTAGGATTCTCTATGTATAGTATCGTGTCATCTGCAAACAGTGACGGCTTTAATTCTTCTTTTCTGACTTAGATTCCTTTTATTTCTTTTTCTTCTCTGATTGCTGTGGTTAAAATTTCCAAAACTATGTTAAATAATAGTGGTGAGAATGGACAACCTTGTTTTGTTCCTGATATTAGTGGAAATGGTTTCAGTTTTTCACCATTGAGGACGGTGTCGGCTGTGGGTTTGTCATATATGGCCTTTATTATGTTGAGGAAAGTTCCCTCTATGCCTACTTTCTGCAGGGTTTTTATCATAAATGGGTGATGAATTTTGTCGAAAGCTTTATCTGCATCTATTGAGATGATCATATGGTTTTTCTCCTTCAATTTGTTAATATGGTGTATCACATTGATTGATTTGCATATATTGAAGAATCCTTGCATTCCTGGAATAAACCCCACTTAATCATAGTGTATGATCCTTTTAATATGCTGTTGGATTCTGTTTGCTAGTATTTTGTTGAGGAGTTTTGCATCTATGCTCATCAGTGATATTGGCCTGTAGTTTTCTTTCTTTGTGACATCTTTGTCTGGTTTTGGTATCAGGGTGATGGTGGCCTCGTAGAATGAGTTTAGGAGTGTTCCTTCCTCTGCTATATTTTGGAAGAGTTTGAGAAGGATAGGTGTTAGCTCTTCTCTAAATGTTTGATAGAATTCGCCTGTGAAGCCATCTGATCCTAGGCTTTTGTTTTTAGGAAGACTTTTAATCACAGTTTCAATTTCAGTGCTTGTGTTTGGTCTGTTTATATTTTCTATTTCTTCCTGTCTTGGCAGGTTGTGCATTTCTAAGAATTTGTCCATTTCTTCCAGGTTGTCCATTTTATTGGCATAGAGTTACTTGTAGTAATATCTCATGATCTTTTGTATATCTTTTGTATTTCTGCAATGTCAGTTGTTACTTCTCTTTTTTTCATTTCTAAATCTGTAGATTTGAGTCTTCTCCCTTTTTTTCTTGATGAGTCTGGCTAATGGTTTATCAATTTTGTTTATCTTCTCAAACAACCAGCTTTCCATTTTATTGGCCTTTGCTATCGTTTCCTTTTCATTTATTTCTGATGTGATATTTATGATTTCTTTCCATCTGATAACTTTGGGGTGTTTTTTTGTTCTTCTTTCTCTAATTGTTTAGGTGCAAGTTAGGCTGTTTATTTGAGATGTTTCCTGTTTCTTAAGGTAGGATTATATTTCTATAAAGTTCCCTCTTAGAACTGCTTTTGCTGCATCCCATAGGTTTTGGGTCATAGTGTCTCCATTGTCATCTGTTTCTAGGTATTTTTTGATTTCCTCTTTGATTTCTTCAGTGATCACCTTGTTATTAAATAGTGTATTGTTTAGCCTCCATGTGTTTCTATTTTTTACAGATCTTTTCCTGTAATTGATATCTAGTCACATAGTGTTGTGGTGAAATGATACTTGATACAATTTCAATTTTCTTAAATTTACCAGGACTTGATTTGTGACCCAAGATATGATCTATCCTGGAGAATGCTCCATGAGCACTTGAGAAAAATGTGTATTGTGTTGTTTTTGGATGGAATGTCTTATAAATATAAATTAAGTCCATCTTATTTAATGTATCATTTAAAGCTTGTGTTTCCTTATTTATTTTCATTTTGGATGATCTGTATATTGGTGAAAGTCCCCTATTATGAGTCCCCTATTATGAATGTGTTACTGTCCCCTATTAAAGTCCCCTATTATGAATGTGTTACTGTCGATTTCCCCTTTTATGGCTGTTAGTATTTGCCTTATGTATTGAGGTGCTCCTATGTTGGTACATATATATTTACAATTGTTATATCTTCTTCTTGGATCGATCCTTTCATCAATATGTAGTGTCCTTCTTTGTGTCTTGTAATAGTCTTTATTTTAAAGTCTACTTGTCTGATATGAGAATTGTTACTCCAGCTGTCTTTTGATTTACATTTGCATGGAATATCTTTTTCCGTCCTCTCACTTTCAGTCTGTATGTGTCCCTAGGTCTGAAGTGGGTCTCTTGTAGACAGCATATATATGGGTCTTGTTTCTGTATCCATTCCGCCAGTCTGTGTCTTTTAGTGGGAGCATTTAATCCATTTACATTTAAGGTAATTATCAATATGTATGTTCCTATTCCCATTTTCTTAATTGTTTTGGGTTTGTTATTGTAGGTCTTTTCCTTCTCTTGTGTTTCTTGCCTAGAGAAATACTTTTAGCATTTGTTGTAAAGCTGGTTTGGTGGTGCTGAATTCTCTCATCTTTTGCTTGTCTGTAAAGGTTTTAATTTCTCCATTAAATTGAATGAGATCCTTGCTGGGTAGAGTAATCTTGGTTGTGGGTTTTTCTCCTTCATCACTTTAAATGTGTCCTGCCACTCCCTTCTGGCTTGCAGAGTTTCTGATGAAAGGTCAGCTGTTAACCTTATTGGGATTCCCTTGTGTGTTATTTGTTGGTTTTCCCTTGCTGCTTTCAACATGTTTTCTTTGTATTTAATTTTTGATAGTTTGATTAATATGTGCCTTGGTGTGTTTCTCCTTGGATTTATCCTGTATGGGACTCTCTGTGCTTCCTGGACTTGATTAACTATTTCCTGTCCCATATTCGGTAAGTTTTCAACTATAATCTCTTCAAATGTTTTCTCAGTCCCTTTCTTTTTCTCTTCTTCTTCTGGGACCCCTATAATTCAAATGTTGGTGCGTTTAGTGTTGTCCCAGAGGTCTCTGAGACTGTCCTCAGTTCTTTTCATTCTTTTTTCTTTATTCTGCTCTGCAGTAGTTAATTCCACTATTTTATCTTCCAGGTCACTTATCCGTTTTTCTGCCTCAATTATTCTGCTATTGATCTCTTCTAGAGTATTTTTAATTTAATTTATTGTGTTGTTCATAACTTTTTGTTTACTCTTTAGTTCTTCCAGGTCCTTGTTAAACGTTTCTTGTATTTTCTGCATTCTATTTCCAAGATTTTGGATCATATTTACTATCATTATTCTGAATTCTTTTTCAGGTAGACTGCCTATTTTCTCTTCATTTGTTAGGTCTGGTGGGTTTTTACCTTGCTCCTTCATCTGCTGTGTGTTTTTCTGTCTTCTCATTTTGCTTATCTTACTGTGTTTGGGTCTCCTTTGTGCAGGCTGCAGGTTCATAGTTCCCGTTGTTTTTGGTGTCTGTCCCCAGTGGCTAAAGTTGGTTCAGTGGGTTGTGTGGGCTTCTTGGTGGAGGGGACAAGTGCCTGTGTTCGGGTGGATGAGGCTGGATCTTGTCTTTCTGGTGGGCAAGTTCATGTTTGGTTGTGTGCTTTGGGGTGTCTGTGGACTTATTATGATTTTAGGTAGCCTCTCTGTTAATGAGTGTGGTTGTGTTCCTGTCTTGCAAGTTGTTTGGCATAGGGTGTCCAGCAGTGTAGCTTTCTGGTCATTGAGTGAATCTTGGTCTTGGTGTTGAGATGGAGATCTCTGGGAGATTTTCACCATTTGAAATTATGTGGAGCTGGGAGGTCTCTTGTGGACCAGTGTCCTGAAGTTGTCTCTCCCACCTCAGAGGCACAGCAGTGACTCCTGGCTGCAGCACCAATAGCCTTTCATCCACACGGCTCAGAATAAAAGGGAGAAAAAGTAGAAAGAAAGAAAGAGGATAAAATAAAATAATATAAAATAAAGTTATTAAAATGAAAAATAATTATTAAGAAAAAAAATTTTTAAGTAAAAAAAAAAAAAAAAACGGACGGACAGAACCGTAGGACAAATGGTGAAAGCAAAGCTATACAGACAAAATCTCACATAGAAGCATACACATACACACTCTCAAAAAGAGGAAAAGGTGAAAAAATAATAAATCTTGCTCTCAAAGTCCACCTCCTGAATTTGGGATGATTCGTTGTCTATTCATGTATTCCACAGATGCAGGTACATCAGGTTGATTGTGGAGATTTAATCTGCTGCTCCTGAGGCTGCTGGGAGACATTTCCCTTTCTCTTCTTTGTTCGCACAGCTCCCGGGGTTCAGCTTTGGATTTGGCCCCCGCCTCTGAGTGTAGGTCACCTGAGGGCGTCTGTTGTTCACTCAGATAGTACGGGGTTAAAGGAGCCGCTGATTTGGGGGCTCTGGCTCACTCAGGCCGGGGGGAGGGAGGGGTACGGAGTGCGTGGCGAGCATGCGGCAGCAGAGGCTGGCGTGATGTTGCGCCAGTCTGAGGCGTGCCGTGTGTTCTCCCGGGGAAGTTGTCCCTGGATCCCGGGACCCTGGCAGTGGCGGGCTGCACAGGCTCCCTGGAAGGGAGGTGTGGATAGTGACCTGTGCTCGCACACAGGCTTCTTGGTGGCGCAGCAGAAGCCTTAGCGTCTCATGCCCGTCTCTGGGGTCCACGCTGATAGCCGTGGCTGGTGCCGTCTCTGGAGTTCCTTTAAGCAGCGCTCTTAATCCCCTCTCCTCGTGGATGAGGAAATAAAGAGGGAAGAAAACGTCTCTTGCCTCTTCGGCAGGTCCAGACTTTTCCCTGGACTCCCTACCGGCTAGCTGTGGTGCACTAACCCCTTCAGGCTGTGCACTTCAAGCAAAGCCCGAGCCTCAGCTCCCAGCCCCGCCCGCCCTGGCGCGTAAGCAGACAAACCTCTCGGGCTGGTAAGTGCTGGTCGGCACCGATCCTCTGTGCGGGAATCTCTGCGCTTTGCCCTCCGCACGCCTGTGGCTGCGCTCTCCTCCACGGCTCCGAAGCTTTCCCCCTCCGCCACCCGCAATCTCCACCCGCGAAGGGGCTTCCTAGTGTGTGGAAACATTTCCTCCTTCACAGCTCCCTCCCACTGGTGCAGGTCCTGTCCCTATTCTTTTGTCTCTGTTTATTGTTTTTTTCTTTTGCCCTACCCAGGTACGTGGGGAGTTTCTTGCCTTTTGGGAGGTCTGAGGTCTTCTGCCAGCATTCAGTAGGTGTTCTGTAGGAGTTGTTCCACGTGTAGATGTATTTCTGGTGTATCTGTGGGGAGGAAGGCGATCTCCGTGTCCTACTCCTCCGCCGTCTTTCTCAACTCTCCATGTTTTATTTCTGAATCTCAGTTCCTGGCACAAAGATGAGTGCCAAGTATGCACTTAGCAACTGTCTCCAGTGAATGTGGCAGTCTCCATTATCAAGTCAGATTATGAGGGTCTACAATAGCTGTTCAGCTGGAACAGGCTGACTTGGTAGCAATTTGTCTACGTGGCTATCTCCAGCAGCCGGTGGCTAAAAGAGTAGGGCTCTGCATGTGCTGCTAGAATCTTAAACGTTTACATAGAGGCCTTCCCTGGGTTCAGTCACGGATTCGGAACAGATGGTCTCAAGAACACCTTACTCTCTCAAGGCTGTGTGCTTGAAACAGCTCCTAAGCCTGAGGGCCTACGAGCTGCAGGAAGATGAGACCGCCTGGGGCGCCCTGCAAGCCATGATTCTTACGAACCCTGCTGCTGTCATAGTGGAATCCTATTTCAACTTTTCTTTTTGGGTTGGGGGGAGTCATTTATTTGTCTTTTACATGGAAACAGAAAATTGGGAGGGAGAACAAAAGGGGAACTAGCCAGCTGCTTAGATACTTCTGCAGTCGGAATGGGGCAGCTGGCTTCAAGACAGGAAGGGGTCCCCACAGCAACATGGCACCGGTGACTGGAGAAGTTTACTGAAGTACCATTTTCTACTAAGTCTTACCCCAAGCTAAGCAGGTTAAAGTTACAATGGAAAGCAACACTCTCTGGAGTATTTTTCTTAAGAGCACAGAGATGAGTTGACATGCAGCAAGGCAATGGCAGGGCAAGCGGTGTGGGCCAGGCTAACCTAGGAGCACAGGATCAATTCATGAAGAGCGAGAGGGTAAATTCAACGTAGTCAAAAGCAGTGGGGAGTTCGCGGCCCTTGTCGTCCACGTAGGGCTTCATGTGGGAGACTCAGTAGTCGGCTTGTTCCCAAGTCAGATTCTGGTATAGCTCCTCCTTGATCACATAAGGCTTCCCTTCAGAGCTCAGGGCCTGGAAAGTGCTCTCAACCTCCTCACTGGACTCAAATTTTAGCTATCCTAAGACTGTTTATTGCACAAATATTAAGGGCAACAGAGTTGTGTTTTCTTTTTCTTTTTTTTTTTTTCTGTCCTTACACAGCTTTTGAAAACACAAGGCAGAAGCAATGAAATTCAGCTAACTATACCAGCACAAGAGGCTGGAAGTAAGAAAAATAATACTGAAGGCAAGGAAGAAACAGTGATTAATATCCTTGTTGGAAAGATGGATGAGATCAGGCTGACAGTTTCCATCTGAAATTGAATTTCCTGCTGCTCAAGCAACTTAATTTCATTTATTTATTTTTAACAATATGACTTTATAGAAAGTATTTCAAAAGGTGGTTTTATCTTTGTAAGTTTGTAATTAAAATATGAATGTTCAAAGATCATTTTTTTCCTCGCTTAATTTTGTGTTGTGTTTCTTTGTGCTCCTACTTGGAAGGAGACATATTTTATGTTTTTCACTTAGTGTAATTATTACATCCAGTGTATGTCTTGGGTTGGAAACCCAACAAACATGCCTCTGTCTTCGAAGTTGTCATTTGTCTCTTTTTCTCATATTTTCAAGATAGGTATCTCCTGAGAAGACTAAGTGACATAATAGGAGATCAGGAGGAAATGTAAGCTCCATGTTCTATGTGTTAATGCATCAAACATGCCAACATTAAGATGAGGAATGACTTCCTGGTATGAAGATTAGAATGTGTTTTCAGAAAGAAAGCAGTCCTGTGTGAATTATGTTTTTTGCTTAGAGAACAAAGGCAAAAATTAAATTGTATTGTTAATGTACTTTCCACAGAGACATAAAAATCTGCTTTTTGTTTTCATAACATAATATTATAAATTGTTAATGAATTCTTCTTTGCTTATCTTTTCCAATCCTGTGGGATATCTTAAGTTGAAAATTATACACTGATTAGTGAAGGAAGCTGATTTAAAAACTTAGAAGTGTTTTCAGAATCTATGTAATTAAATGATCACAGACCCAAGAGTTAAGCACTAGAGGGAATATTTACACTATTTTTGATGATGACACAAAATCTGTTACAGAGAAGATAAAGGAAATATGAAGCAATGTTTCATTTCTACAGTTATTCACTAATGACTGATCATATAAATAGATATTTTTGAGCATCCCTATCAAAGTTAAAATATAGGAATTAATCTTTGAGAGCTTTCCAGAATTGTTAAGTAAATGTGTTTGTTGAGTGCCAAACATGTTTGACATTGATCATAGTAAGATATTTAAGATAGGCAAAGTCATTACTTTCAAAGACATTAAGTACTATAGGGCAAAGGAGTAACTTAACAATAAAATGAACACAATTAAGCAAGGCTTAACTGATAGTTTAAATAAGACTATTACGAGGAGAAAAGTACGATTTCTAGGGGATTGTTCTGTGCATCTGCTAGAAGAGTAAGTAATTTACTGAGATTAAGAAGACCAGGAAAAAAAGCAAATTTAGAGGGTTGGAATCAAAATTCTTTTTGTGGTATGCTAAATTACACGTCTACTAAATTTCAAAAGTGAACCCCTGACACAAAGACAATCCATCAATCAACTGATTGATTATGGTCAATGATCTAGTCTACCAAGACTAAGTTAGTCTTCCTAACCTAGCTGACCTATCTGGAACGGGGGCTATTTAAATGGATTGGATTCCTTTCCCCAGGACAGCACACTCATCAACTGGCTACTATAAATCTTGGGTGCCAAGGTCTCACATGTGTCATCTTCTTTGAAAAATTGCTCTGATTAGCCTCCTTAGAGGGAAATGATATTATGCCAAAGGGCTTAAGGCTAGTTACTTTCAGGAGCATGAGGTACAGAAGTCTAACTCCCGGCTTTAAGGTTGGACTACCTCCTTGATGTAAATAATGCTCCACAGTGCCCTGCAGCACCAGGCTCACACTCTTCTCTAGTACAGACCACATCTTGGCTTAGTCTCTTTCCTGCCCTGTTCTGCTTCCCTCAGTCCCCTTCTCCTGAAAATACTTCTTTAATATAACTCCCATGGAGAGCACCAGCTCAGGCACTGCTTCTAAAGAAACTGATTTAATACATTTTCATAATGTTCAACTGCTGCTAAAGAAACAAAATAAAGGGCTCCTGGGGCTGAGCTATATCTTGAACTACTACCACATTGACAAATAATGCTCTAGACTCTGGGAGACCTGCTTGAAGTCATCCCCAGTTTTCCTTAAGACTTGACTGTGTAGTATACTCTTTCTTTCTTCAAATTATTGTACTTACTTTAAAAATTCTTTATTATCTAAAACACTCCAAATGCATCCATTTCCTCTGTACCATGAAAGAGACTAAGAAACAGAATATATGATTCAAAAAGGCATACTCAGAAATGGTTTCATTTCTTGTTCATGTTAATGTGCTTTAATTAAACAAGTAAAATGTCTTCTTTGGAATTTTTAGATATTATTTAATTGAATGTTTCTTCTATAATTGTTAGTTGGAGAAATGACTCATAAAACTCAGAGTAGAAAAACTTGATGTCTGTTAAGAATTGAATCATACACGTTTCCCGGCCCTGTGTTAACTGTAATTAGTGCGTCTTCATAACTTGGACTATTTATCACAGATTTTTTAAAAAAGTGAAGTAACTGAGAATCAAAATCTGTGATTCTCTGCACTTCCTTTCCCAGACTGCATAACACCCCTTGCAGTTTTGGGGGTGAAGCAGGTGAAGTGTGATCACTTTTGTAGCTACAACTTCACATTGGGAGACAGTGCTTTTTCCTTTTTTTTTTTTACTTCCTCAATTAAATTGAGAAATTACAAAGCAGCAAAATGTTGCAGCTAATCTTCTGGGAGAAAAATTATACACATATAAAATAAAACATACTGCCTTTTTCGTGAACAGTATGTGAGCTATTTGAAAATTTTATGCCATTAGCACTTTCAGTATGTCATTAACCTAGAAAATAAGAGGGAATAATGAAAGTCATTAAAAGCAGTTGAGTGGCCTGCTGTAGCCTGGCCAATAGGAGAATAAAGACTGAGAAACAGAGCAAGACATTCTACTACATTACAACCTGGCAGGGCTGTGTGTACCACACATATATATATATTTTTTTAATTTTTCTGCCTCCATACTATGCTTTTTATGTATATAGGACAAAAGAAGGTTTTTACATTTTAGACAGAATTACCAAGTGCCAGTCATAAAAAATGTCAGCTAAATCTAAAATGAAGGTCATTATTCTAAATTTGAAGCACTGAGAACATCACACTCTGTATGTCTTCCTAAAATCTGTTCTGTCACAGCCTTCTAGAATACTATATTCAGGTAAGGTTTGATTTTAAAAGAACAGTAATAAACAAAGATGCTGAGAAAAAAATGTATACGATGGCTACTTTTGCTCTGGCTGCAAAATTTATGTACTAGTTATTGTGTTATGAGACAAAAGACATTTTATTCCTTGTAAGTACCACCCACTACAGCCAAACTTCTTTTCCTTGCCTATAGATTTATCTCAGCCATGACCAACCCAGGAAACTCTCAGAATTGGCTGATTTTAAACTAACTTTGATATAAACCAGTTATGATTTTGTACTATTCCCCAGAATATACCAACTTTATTATGGATATTAGACTGAAGAGACATTCAAGATTGCCACTAAATTCCTAAGTAGTTTAGGATAAATGCATAGAAGATTATGTTCTCTTTGGTTTGGTAAAATCTGGTGCTGTTCCTCTAAAGAACTCTAATGCAAGAGTTAAAGCAGACACATGGAGAAAATTAGAAGACACAGGCAACAAAAGTAAACAGAGGTAAGGCTTTTAAGTGCTGATGATTCAAGAACAGATATGGGATTATTTTGAAAGGAATACCCCATATATTGTAATAAATAGTCATCAGGTGAAAAAGGTCATGGGAAAATACTGTTAGAGCTGAGACCCAAGCTGATCTACACAAAATTTTCTTCCTTAACAAAGCAGCTCTTTTGACAACTTCCTAACAATAAAATTTGACACTATGCTAGATATCCTCAGTCCTTATTTCATGATGGGGAATATTAGGAAATTAAATATATATATATATATATATATATATATACACACACACACAGATTTACCTACATAACAATTGTTTATTCCAATACTTTTTGAAATAGTGACCCTTGAAAGAGTTTTGGAGATGGGTTTTGTTGTTATTTTGTTAAAATATTTTTACTTATAAGGCAAGTTAAATAATTTTTATTAAGAAGTAAAGTTTTATCATCACAATTGCAAGCAAAACAGCTCCAATTTACTAATTACAAACTTTTTTTTCAGACAATATCATATGAAAAATTTTGAACTGCATACCATATTTTGAAAAACTGAAAAAGTGTGTGTGTGTATGTGTGTGTGTGTGTGTGTGTGTGTGGAAACACTGAGTGAGAGTGATATTCGTGTCAGGGGATTACATTTGTCAAAGTCTCAAGGAAAATATTTTTATCATGAAGGATCTCTGATTTTGGTATTGAATCTCCATGTGAAATTCAATCACCTGTTTCTACCACTTTCCAGATGATGATCCTTTACATCCTTCTTCACCACCCACTACCCACTGGCAACTCTCAGCTTCTTCTTCTTTTGGCAAATCAATACACATTTGTTAAATTAAATTTTATATACCAATTTTATTTATTTTCAATTTTATGTTTATTACTTATATAAGATTTATTGTTTAAATAATACATTTTATTATCTTTGAAAATCATTTGGAATCTTGTCTTGGCATGGAAGACATGCTTATTATTTTCCCCATTAAATTTATTTTTCTCCACTTAGTGGCAAAGTTTACATGATTAATTTAAGTCCTTAAGAGAAAATAGAAAATACAGAATATAGCTTTTTTTCTTTATTTTTTTCTCTTACAGAAATAGGCTAAAAATTTTTACTGCATATATTCGTCAAGATCCTCCAGAGAAAGAGAACTAATAGAACACATACAGCTATAGATGCAATGATAAATTGTTATTGTTATTATATATAACAATAAGCCTCTTTAGATAGATTTATTATAAGGAATTGGGTCACAAGATTGTGAAGGCTGGCAAGTCCCAAGATCTACAGGATAAATCAGCAAGCTGGAAACCCAGGAGAGCTGAGGGTTTAGTTCCCATCTGTTTCCTCAACCCTGAAACCAAGAGAGCTGATGTAGTTCCAGTTGGAAGACTGGCAGGAAGAGCTAAACTTTCAGTTCAATTCTGGGGTCAAGAAAAAAATAATGTCCCAGTCTGAGAGCTCTCAGGAAGGAAAAATTCTCCTTTATTTGAGGAAGGATCAGCATTTTTTTTTCTAGTTAAGCCTTTAACAGACCACATGAGGTCTGCCCACATTAGGGACAGAAATCTGCTTCTATAACCTAGCCATACACTATCAGAAAGAGAAATTAAAAAAAAAATCCCATTTAAAATTGTATCAAAAAGAATAAAATACCTAGGAATAAATCTAACTAATAATCCTGCTAATTTTAAATTCTTATCAAGAGGAAATATTTGCATTTATAGTTCAAAACAGAAGTGTTTGTGATAACCAACAAGGACCTACTGTATAGCACAGGGATCTATACTCAACTTTTTGTAATAACTTATAAGGGAAAAGAATCTGAAAAGGAATATATATATATATATGAATAACTTTGTTATATACCTGAAATTAACACATTATAAATCAACTATACTTCAAAAAATTATAGAAATGAAAAAAAAACAGAAGTACTTGTGGTATAAATTTAAGAAAATCATCAGAATGTAGATGGTGTTTAAAAATGTGGGTGATACTAGGCAAGATCAGCATTGGCAACAGTAGACACAGAGGAAATTTAGAAAAAGAAGAGCCTTATCTTTCTCACCCAATTTTAATTGGGACCTTTTCTTTCCACATGTAACTTAGATACTTTACTCTCTGCATTACGTACAATATGATGCATAACACATACCAGTTAGACAAACTCAACAAATATATATTAATAAATAAAGAAATAATATGTCATTATAAAAGGAGTAAAATGGAAAAATAACATCAAAATATGTATGGTCATGAACTGCAAAAAAAGAAACCATGGTAATTTTCCTAATGTGCCAAAGAATCAGAGCTGAAAAGGAGGTCAGAAATCACCTTTTCCAATTTGTTGGCATTTGGAAAAGAAATGTTGGAATACCCAAAATTAGACAGCTATTTAGTGAAATGTTATTAGGGCACTAGCTCAGATCTCTTGAATCCTAGGCCAATGTTTCTTCTATTCCATTGAGCACAGGACAGACATCTCTAAACATAAAAGTTATTTTAAAAACAGAAAAAAACCCATTTACATTAAAGTGGGAATAATTAATAATTTATTTGAAGCTTAATAACAATTGTATTTTCTATTTATGAATATATACTTTTCATATATTTTCCTCATGGAAAAAATACTTCTAAAACTCTAATAGTGAAACAAATGTGAAGATTTTTCTGAAGTATTTTAATGCTCAAAAAAAGTTCTATGTGTTGACTGCATTCTATACTGTGTATAAGTTATTCTATTTTTAATTTTTTTCTACTTTAAATTTAATGTTAAAATAGTTCCTTAATTCTATTTCATAATTTTACTGTCACATGCTACAGAAATATAGAATAAGCATTTTGAAAACTATGACTTTGGCATGAATATGGATGAAAAACTAAATGGAAATTTTTCATAGGAAAGTAGTTGATGTACCAAAAACTATAAATAGAAAATAAAGTGCCCAGAAATTCAGAAGAATTGAATTTATCTATGTGGGTTTTCAGCTAAATAACAAGGTAACGTGACAACATCACACATAAAATATTACTAACACATTTAAACATTCCAGATTTCTATCACTGAATATATAAGTAATGATTAAATAAATAGGCAGCATAAAGCTTCTTAATGCCAACATCTGTACAATGTTAAAACTGCTTTAGATGTGAATTTTTGAAGGTGTGTGGAGTCATACTGAAAGAAATATGCTATAAAAGATAGTGTTACATTTATTTGATCTTTGACCTTGTTTAGGGTACTATTTTCCCCTGGATTAATGACACAAATAGATTTATATGTTCTGTTTTATTTCATGTTGCTGGCTTAATTTGTCATTGGCTTCCTATCAATAAAATACAGAATTGGTCAAAACTTAGAAAAAGAAAATATTCAAAAATACTAGCATCTCATTCAATTTTGGTCTTAACAGTATCTCTTAAGAATTTGTGTAGGCCTCTTGACATATACATCTCACAAAAAAGATGATGCTTACCTAATGCTATATGCAGAGATTTCCTCTTATTGTAGAAGTTATTTGATCACTACATTTTAAATATATAAAACAGACTTTAAAAAGGATATTGAATTTTTCATATAATATAGTGAATCCTTAGTGAATTACTGTACTGAATATATAAATTCTATATTCCTTAGTGTGTTAATATTTTTCCATGAACTACTTTCTTTCTAGAAAAATTTGCCATTTTTGTATTTTGTTTTGTTTTGATATTCCAGTAACACTGCTGAGACTAAAAATAACACTAGAGGAAAAATGTAAATCACTTGATTTAGCAAACTGTATAAATACATATGATGACAACTCATTATCTTTCTTCAGGTATTAATTTTCAGTTCAGCACATATTGCTTGAGCTATTTGTTATGTGTGTACCATAAAGGAATTGAATAAATAAACAGATAAAACTGTCATTTAAATTTTATCTAAATCTCATTATAAAAAAATATCAACTAAATAGAATAAATGTGTCATCTAGGAAGGTGGGGAGATTTAAAAGGTGAAAGTATGCATGTTTTAGAAAGTACTGAACAGTCTATAAGCTAAATAGTGACTGTATTTATAAATATTTATATGTTTATTCTGTTTTATTCTACAAAATGTATCTATTAATATGTATTGCACTGTACATTCTCTTCAGATTTTTACACATATTATTGACCCTCAGAAGTTCAGATGTTTGAACTCTTTAATTCTACTTGTTTTGGATAATTTGCATAATTTTTATGTGGAAAATATATTTAAGACACTTGTTTGTTCAGTAACACAAATATGTTCATGGACACAGAATTATTAATATAAGCAATTATATAATAGCTATTTAGAACTCTAAAACATTAGAATGAACATTGTTCCTATTGCTAGTTGTCATTTTAAAATTTGCAAATAAAATCATAGGAATGAGAATCATTTGAGATCATTTGAGTGACTTTGGTATGTGCAATGTAGAAGTAGAAAACAAAAATACAAGACAAATGGCAACCTGGAACCTGAGCTTTAGAAGTTAACAGCCATCACTTATCTAAAAAAATATATCCTGTGACCAATAGTGAAGGTTATAGAGGTCAGTTCAAACAATTACACTTAATTTAAGTTACCTTCCATTTAAAATATGTTAAAATTTATCCCAAAAGGCATCCAATATTATTCTGTCAAAATGATTTTACAGAATAAAATCAAAAGTCCAAAAACAGTCAAATTTTCCTGTTGAAATTAGAATATTTCAGTGTAGAGAAGGAGCATCAGACATTTTGAGAGTCTATAACCCTCTTCAACGATGAGTACTTCCATATTTAGAGAACATTATATCCTTAATTGCTTTACTATGGCTTAAGTCTAATTCATTCAGACAGCATTTTAGTTTTGCTCCAACATTTTTCAAAACTCCTAAATATCTCCAGCATCAGTTACCTTGTTTAAATTTAATCCAAATTTTTTCCCATACCCTGGCTTTGTTAGATAATAGAAAACTATCCATTTTGTTGCATTTTAATGACTCCTTTTCTACAGTTATTAGCTCTAAGTATCTTGCCTTCTTACTCTCATCAAACAGTTTATTCATACCCCACATATCTTCTCATGCAGGGATTTTGCATAGTGCTAAATTTCACTTTAGATACTAGTTATCATAACTGGATTAATGAATCAACCCTCTGAGTTCAAGTATTTGCCTTGACATTTTACCTGACTTTTTTGAAGAATGTAGCTTTCTTCCCTATGACCTGGAATCCTCCTTCTAAATCTGTTCCTATAACTGAATGATTGCTTCCTGATACCAACTCATTTATGCTAGTTTCCTACGAAAATTTTTGCTTTGTTTCTTTATGTCTAATGTCAAATAACTCTATATCTGGTTCTTCAAGATACAGACCACCCACCTCTTACTTTTTTCTAGGAATCCAGGTCAGGTGGATCTTTCTTTCCTGACCACTTACTGCCTCAGATTTTGTGCTCTCATATATCATACAAGCCTTGTTTGTGTTATCTTTTTCAGCAAATATCCCCCTCAAGTAGATAGTTCTTGTTTCTAAAAGTCTCAGATCCTTTGATTTCTTTTTTTTTTTTTCCGGTACGCGGGCCTCTCACTGCTGTGGCCTCTCCCGTTGCGGAGCACAGGCTCCGGACGCGCAGGCTCAGCGGCCATGGCTCACGGGCCCAGCCGCTCCACGGCATGTGGGATCTTCCCGGACCAGGACACGAACCCGTGTCCCCTGCATCAGCAGGCGGACTCTCAACCACTGCGCCACCAGGGAAGCCAGGAGATCCTTTGATTTTTGACTTACTGCTCTAAATAAACGTGTTCTTAGGTAATCAACTTTGCATAATGTGGAAGCATCACTTAAATAATTGATATATTCAATAAGCCGAACAGCAAGTCATCAGGATTGAAGAATATAACAACAAAACACCAGAACATGTAACTCCACCATTGTGCAACTATCTGTGGGTTAGGACCTTAAAATTTACCTCATTCCTTACTTTCCCATATGTGAATTTATGGCAAAATATTCCTAAGTTCTAAAAAAAAAGTATTTTTTTAATTAGTTTTATAGCATATGTGTACTCCATGACTTCATTAATTAGTCATTTCTCTGTGTCATTTTTTTAATGACACTTTATTATTAGGGATAAAATTTTTGTTCCAGAAATCATTAATATATAAATAGAAACACAGTTTCTATCTTGCTTTTAGATATGATTCATAACTACCACATATTTGTCCTTCTAATTTAGTATTTATGTCATTATAAATATCAAGGAAATACTTAATAAGGTTAAAAACTATACATATGTATATATATATGAAATATACGTATTTGCAAATTTGAGAGATAATTTGCATAATTCTATGTGGAAATTATATTTAAGACACCTGTTTGTTCAATATGTAACATAAATATCTTCATGGACACAGAAATATAAATGTAAGCAATTATGTAATAGTAATTTAGAACTCTAAAACATTACAAGGAACATTGTTCCTATTCATATATATGATTTTATATATAAATATATATGAATATATATCATATATATGTGTGTGTGTATATATATATATATATATATATATATATATATATAAATTTTTAATTCAGACCCTTCTTTAGAAGAAGATCCTGACCATAACTGATATTTGGTAAGTTTTATCACTTAACTTCCACAGTGTTGGTTAAAACTCCATTTCAGTGTCCAGCTTGAGAGTTCCATCTGGAATTCAGCTTGCTTTTCAGAACTCCTCCAGAATGTAGAGCTGCTATTTATTTGAGATTTGCTAATGTCCTCACAGAGTCAATTAAAAAAAAATGCTGTGTTTGTGATTTTTGAATCAGAAAACTGCTAACACTGAAAAATGAAGAACAAATCCTTGCATTCTGGCAAGCTCCTAACAACACTGAACTATTAACACTAAATCATTTTGAACCAAACTTACTTTCCTAAGATTTGATCTCTTTCCTGAAATGATGTGGTTTGTCAAAAAAAAGGCAGGTGCGTTTTTAAAGAAGGAAAGTAGATGTGAATTTTTTAAATGACCACAAGAATTTTAAGATGACTCAATACATAAATGTAGTAAATGGTTTTGCTTGCTAGAGTTAGCTTCACTGTTGTAATCTTTTGATTTCTACATTGAAATTCTGATACAGCTGAAATTAGTCTCTATTATGATGTTTTTTGCATCTGGGATGTTCTATTTTGTGCATTAAATAGAAAGCAATGTGAAGTTGTGTACTTAGTATAAGCAGACACATCCCAATTCCTCAATAAAAAAAATATTGACTAAAATAATCTGAAGAAACTTCTTTATTACGTACGTATATATATATGTGTGTAAAGGTAACTTTAAACACCATTTTATCAATGCTGTGATACCATTTTCAGTGCCTTATGTTCTGACTAGTCACAGAACAGCAGCCGCGGACCTCAATCAGTTGAATTACAAATCCATTAAATAATTTTGTGTATCCAACTGTAAGATGTATTTACCACTACACCGACAAGAACTATAGCTAATAAATGCATCCTGTAATACAATTCATCTACTAGTAAGTGTGTTCCCTCTGTTGAATGATCTGTCTAACAATCTGACACTGTTTATGGGCAAAAACTGATAACATATCATAGAGCTTAAAAGAAAACCAAGGCTAACTAAGGTAAATGACTAATATCATCACTCATTTAAAAAAAAAGGCAAAATTCAAATTAAAAAAAAAGTTAATCACCACGTTAAAATGCAGGTATACCTTGTTTTATTGGACTTTGTTTTATTGCACTTTACATATATTACATTTTTTACAAATTGAGTGTTTGTGGCAACCCTGCATTGAGCAAGACTATTGGCACCGATTTCCCCAAAGCTTTTGCTCTTTTGTGTCTCTGTGTCACATTTTGGTAATTCTCACAATATTTCAAACATTATCATTATTATGTTATCTGTTATGGTGATCTGTGATCAGAGATCTTTGATGGAACTATTGCAAAAAGATTACAGGTCACTGAAGGCTCAGATGATGGTTAACATATTTAAACAATATTTTTAAATTAAGGTATGTACATTGTGATTTTAGACATAGTGCTATTGCACACTTAATAGACTATAGCAGAGTGTAAACATGACTTTTTTTTGGCTATACTGCGTGGTGCGGCATGTGGGATCTTAGTTCCCCCACCGGGGATCGATCCCATGCCCCCTGCATTGGAAGCACAGAATTTTAACCACTGGATCACCAGAGAAATCCCCTGAACATACTTTTTATATGCACTGGGAAACTAAAAAAAATTGTGTGACTCACTTTATTGCGATATTTGTTTTATTGTGCTCTGGAAAAAAGCCCTGCAATATCTCCGAGGTGTGCATTTATTCTGATCAATCTAGTATTAAAAACCTATGTTGAATCAGTTAAAATCTATGTCTGTTTTAAAATTGGCTAGGTCACAAAAGAGGAAGAGGTGGCCGGCCATTAACTTTAAATCAGGCTTACTCAAATTCCTTATGTCTTGTAGATTGGGACATATTAGAAATGTTGTATTTGCCAAAGGATACTTTCCTAAATATACTATACTATAACATATTCTATAACATATAGTATATGTTTCTGTAACATACACTATAATTTGTACTAAAAGCTTCCAGTTGATTATCTTATTTTCTTTTTTAAAACATTACATAGAAAATGAATTGTTCAATGATAGAACAAATCTGAATGTTCAATAGTTCATAACAGAAAGAAAATCATTCATTCACTCATCCATTTATTCACTGAAAAATATTCATTGAGACATCAGGGTGCGCCAGGGATTTGTAGGAGAGTCATTGTTGAAAGAATCCATGTGAATACCTCAGATGATTTTAAGAAAGTGTCTTTAAAAATGACAATGAAAGCTCATTCATTCAACAGAATAAAAAAGTTATGCAAAGGAAATTTAAACTTTAAGAGTGTATTTTTTCACAGGTATACACAACTCAAGTGGAAATAATATATATAGATGAAAACCCTGCTTAATTTTCATCAGTAATTTTCATCAATAATTTTATATGATGAATGAGTCTTATGCATGAGTTAATTTACTTGTCTGTTTTTCCAATATGCCTGTACTAGAATTTCAGCAATTATCATCAATTTTTACCTCAAAACCTGTAAAAATATAATTTAGTTTAATTTACTTTGGCATTGTAATTGCTGACTGGGAAGCAAAATAAACAGACTGCAGCTAATGCACACATCTTCTACACCAGAAAGCAGCATATGATGATTAATTATTAGAAAAACCTTACAATAAAATGAGCTGTAACCAAAGAGATGATGGAAAATTGATCAGCATAAAGTTTAGGAACAAATCCAAAATAAGCATACAATGCCAGAAGACAAATGGGAAGATATGAATGCTATAGTATAAATATCTAGTTAATGACACTAAATGATTAAGTTGGAACTGCTAAAGAAAAAATAAAACATGACCACTGAAATATTTAGTGGTCTTTCAAATAATTTGTTTAAATAATCAACTTGCATTTTCTATATATTTATAAAAATATGTTTATATATGTATATACACATACATATATATACATTAAAACTGTATGTGTGTATGTGTTTGATAATGACAACTGATGTTATGAAAATTTTATCTGCTGATCTTTTTAAAATATGCTTTTCCTTCTGTATGATACGTCTTCCTAGAATGTGATTGAGAATAGTAAATGAATGTTTACATAATATTTATATATTATATTATATATTCATATTTATATAACATTCTCTGAGCACTGTGTTAGGGAGATATCACATGTAGAGTTTTGTACATTTACAAATGACACTAGGAATAGAAGACTAAAAGTATTAAGTTGTCTATATAAAATAGTGTTTGGCCTGGACTTAAATTTGAAATCAAAATATGAATGCAACTATTTCTTTAGCAATAAAAACATAAGTGGAATTCTAAGAAAGAAGAAGCTAAGTTTATTAAGCACACACTAAGGTTTGAAAGTATTACATAGCTTTACTTTCAAAAACACTTTTTTAGGGAGCTTAATACTATATTTTTATTATATAATAAAAGAAAGCTGAGTCTTAAAAAAGTTAAATGACTTCCTGAATATGAGGTAGTAACTAACACAACCATAAAAAAAAAAGACATTATTGAATTCCAGTTCAACAAATCAGTATTCTTTTTTTTTTTTTTTTTACAGGCCTGTATTTTTTTTTTTTTTGGCTGTGTTGGGTCTTCGTCTCTGTGCGAGGGCTTTCTCCAGTTTCGGCGAGTGGGGGGTCACTCTTCATCACGGTGCACGGGCCTCTCACTGTCACGGCCTCTTCCGTTCTGGAGCACAGGCTCCAGACGTGCAGGCTCAGTTGCTCCGCGGCATGTGGGATCTTCCCAGACCAGGGCTCGAACCCGTGTTCCCTGCATTGACAGGCAGATTCCCAACCACTGCGCCACCTGGGAAGCCCCTCTTTTTTTAAATTGATGTGTAGTTGACATATACTCTTATATTAGTTTCAGGTACAAACATAATTTTGCAATATTTGTATATATTTCAAAATTATTACCATAATAAGTCTAGTTAACATCCATCACCATTTATAGCTACAATTTTTTTTCTTGTCATGAGAACTTTTAAGATCTACTCTCTTAGCCTCTTTTAAATATGCAATACAGTATTATTAATTATAGTCAGCATGTTGTACATTATATCCTCATGACATTTATTTTATAATTGGAAGTTTGTACCTTTTGATTCCCTTCACCTATGCTTTCTGTGTTTAGCAGGATTGTTGTTCTGACTTCATGCTCTCTATCAAAATTCTGTCTGTTTTCTGCACTTCATTTCTACTATCTATTGAAGTGCATTGGGAAGCAGAACAATTGAGAAATAAAAATGCAAAAACGGTTGAAGTTGTGAACGCTGTCAGCACCCATGTTCTATTACTCCTTGAAAGATTGGGCTTATTTATATAGCAACACCTCTCTGAGCTCTTTTCCTATGTCTTCCAATGGAAACATGATGCAGAAAATATCCTATGAATAATCCTGTTTACAAAAAGTCTGCATCTACTCTTTCTTTATCTAAATTATGCATTGCCAGTGATTTTTACTCCATTGCCAATGATCTGTTTAGTACAACCTAATCAGAGAAGACCAAGATAACTCATATGACAATACATGTATATCTTTAAACTTTGATCCTAGTTGGAAAATAGATTTTCTCCCTGATGCTCTAATAATCATTTTTAAAGACTTTGATTTTAATCTTTATATAAGGTATTATCTTTATAATTAAGTTTTGTATGTATTTTTAGCATGTACACTTACATTTTATATATACAATTTAGGAATTTATGGAACTGTACCTAATTCTATTAGTTAGTGCATTCTGTAGGTAATAAATAAACTAGTGTACTTTATTGATCACTTAATTAATAGTCACAGACATGCCTTTTGTAGTGAATTTGTTCCACATATGCTTATATGTAAACAATTGACAGTGTTAAACCGTATAAAATGTTATAATTAAAAATACAAATAACACAATTTTATTTAAAATAGTACTGAATTCATAGTTATCTTTAGTTATTATGTACTTTCCCAATACTTGCATACAAACAGGACTATACAGTAGAAGATTTTATATTAAAATAGAAACCTTATTTTAGGTGATGTTAAGCACCTCTAACATAGCATAGTTATTTCTCAATATTAAATTAACAGGGGAGACAAAGGATTAACTAAAATATAGCCTTAGGAAAGGATGTCAGGAAGTTACTTTATCTCAGAATTGTACATCCTAAGGAATGATTCCATTTGCTCTTTTACACTTTGACATTCATATCCACTACCACATAACTCATCTAATTAGATAATGCTAGATAAATACTGGGAGATTAGCACTTTCAACCAGTGTCATATATTTTCTAATCCATGAAGAACTACTTATTATATTATTAAATGACATAGCTTTCCTTTATTTCAGTAGGCTTTTATATTTTGCTGCCATTCCAGATAGTTTTGCTGGATTATATTTTAGGTTTATTGCTTCTCCATAATCCATAATGATACAGGTAAATCTCATCAAATTTCAAAGCCACATAGACAGCCATCTGTGAAGACACACTATAAATAAATAACACTATTCAAGTCACTTTCACCTTTTTGTGTCAAAGCAGACTAACACTTTCTTGCCCATGTTTCTAGGGTTTATGTTAGGTTAGGGACTGTTTTCATGTATTTAAACTCTGCAATAATTTATGCATTGCCAATTTGTCTCAAAGATTGGAATTTTCACATATAAGATTTTTAAGTTTTATTTATAATTTTTTCACTATGTGCAGTGATGACAGGAAAGCAAGTTATCTTGTGAATAGAATATTTTAAAGCAGGGGTCCCCAAACCCCTGGCTGCAGACTAGTACTCGTCTGCTGACTAGTACTAGTCTGCGGCCTGTTAGGAATGGGACTGCACAGCACGAGGTGAGTGGCGGGTGAGTGAGTGAAACTTCATCTGCCACTCCCCATCGCTCCCTATCACTCACATTACTGCCTGAACCATCTGCTCCCAACTCCATCCTGGCCGTGGAAAATTGTCTTCCACGAAACTGGTCCCTGGTGCCAAAAAGGTTGGGGACCACTGTTTTAAAGAGTTTGTTCAGAGTTTTTGTCTAAGAAAGGGAGACATAAGAGTAATGCAGGGCAAAAAAGATCACTACGTATAATTTGAGTTCAATATGGAGAAGAGAAAAAAATGCAGTAGAAGCAGTATTTCAACAGACAAGAGCTGATGAAAAAAATCAACTCAAGGATTCAAGAAATTCTGCAAGGACCAGACTAGGAAAATATATAGCACACCACACCTGGGTACATTATAATAGAATAAATGAAAACCTAAAGCAGAAAGAAACATATAAAAAGTGGTCAGAAGAGCAAAAACTAGACACCTTATATTATCTTCAAAGCAACAATAATAAGTGTGAAAGCTGGCTTCTGAACAGACATGTTGAAAAGCAGAAGACAAAGAAAGGGCATTTTTAAATGGCTAAAAATAATGTCAACAAGAAATTCTACTCCCAAACTTCCCCCGCAAATTCCTTTGAAAATGAAGTAAAAATAAAAGATCCGTTCAGATGAATAAAAACTGAACAGTGTTTATTACTGCATTCAGAGAAATTTTAATCATCTTTCTAGTAGGAAAAACATCTGAGACAGAAGTAGAGAAATACTGTATAAAATAAAAAGTAACACAAAATATGAAAATATAGATAAGTGAAAAATGAAAATGGACTCCATTGAAAAAAATAAAATAATGCAGAGTTAAAATTTGGGAAAACAATAATAACAAAGACAATAATGAGGTAACTAAAATCCAAGTGAACTAAGGCTCTAGCATTATGAATAATAAGATATAATTATTCTGCCAAAATGTAATAAGTTAAATTATTCATGTTGTAATATCTAGGCATCGCCCCTAAAATTATTTACAAATAAAAAATTACAGGTTAATAGAAAATAAAATAATAGGGAAGGGTTGATGAATCCAAAGGAAAAAAAAGAACAGAATATTCAATACAAAATGACTGACGATTCATAAAACAAATACTAGTGTCATAGTAGATATAAACTAAAGTATGTAAGTAATTATACAAAGTATGATAGAATAAATATTCAAGTAAAGAACTAAAATGATCAGCTAAAATACGAAAACCCTTGTATTTGCTTCACACAAGAGACACATGAAAGAGAAGTTGAAATGAAATGATGAAAAAGAACTACACTGTCTAAACTATAACCAAAGAGAGCTGGTGTAAATATGTTGATATTTGACATAGTAGATTTTAGTGTTAAAAATATCATACCATATTAACTGAGACAGTATGTAATTCAATTCAGCAGAAGTACTTCACAATTTTAAAAATGATACATACAACAACTTACCTTCAAATATTTTAAACTGACAGAGTTAAAGTATATATAGAGGAATCCACTGTCTTTAAGAAATACTCTTTAAAATAACACATGGGCCAAAGAATATATCAAAATGGAAACTAGAAAATATTGTTATGTGAATGAAAATAAAAGTATATCATATCAAATGTACTTAAAGCAATGCTTAAAAGTAGGTTTACTGATTTAAGGGTATATATTTGTATTAGTTTGGACTGCCATTACAAATCACCATAGACTGGTGAATTAAACAACAGTAATTTACTTAGCACAGTCTGGAAGCTGGGAAGTCCAATATCAAGATGTTGGTTCCCCGTGAGAGCTCCTTTCATGACTTGTGCAAGGCTGCCTTTTTGCTGGTTCTTCACATGATGTAAAGAAAGAGGAAGCATGCTCTCTGGTTTCTCTTATAAGGGCACCAATCTCATCATGAGGTATGTACATTCATGATCTTATCTAAACCTAATCACCTCCAAAGGTGCCATTCCAAATACCATAACTTGGGCCTAGGGCTTCAACATATGAATTGTGATGGTAGACAACAAACCATAGCAATATTAAAATAGAGGAAATTCTAAAAATTAGTGAAATAGGCTTCTATTGCATGAGGCTAGAAAAAGCACAGCAAATCAAGGTCAAATTTTAGAAGGAAATGAATAAAGAGCAAAAATCAGTAAAGAGCAAATATCAATAAAATAGGAAAATAGTACAATAAAGAATAATTTTAAAATAGAAATTTAGTTTATCTTAAAAGCTGATGAAATAATGCAAGACAGACTGGTCAGAAAAAAAGGACAGAAATTAGAGTTACTTATATAAGCATGTAAAAGCTATCACGAGTAATAGTTACAATGGTAACAAAGATAAGTTGTTAAATTATGCAAAATTTTACAGTGATAAATTTGGCACTTTAGATAAAATGGTCAGGCAGATTCCTAGAAAAATAGAATTTACCAGTGATATAAAATAGAAAAAAATCCCTGTGTATTCCAATACCTATTAATTAAGAGTTTTTTGAGGAAAATTCCTGGCTCAAAAGGATTTACTCATTTAAACTTACAGATGTTCTAAGCATTCTTCCAGGAATTTTTCTGAGGACAAATGTTGATTTGGCATCCAGACTCAGAGAGAAATTGAAAAGAGACAAAGGAGACTGAAAAAAGAAGCAGATCATTCCAGATTAGTAGGTGGCAGTTTTAATTGGCAAGGCGACTTACATAGGAGGTTTTTCTTGGGCAGCCACAAGATGAGTTGATCTCTGCACCCACCCACCGCATCTTAAATGCTTATATAGAGGACTTAACTAGTTTCAGTCACAATTACAGTCTAGATGGTCTCAACAACACATTATTCTCTCAAGGCTACATCCTTGAAATGTCTCTGGCTATGGCAATGGTGGGTGAACCATTCATTCCAAGGACAGTGGTAGGGGTGGAGAGCCTCTGATTGCCTGGATCTAGTTCACAAGTCAACCAGTGGTCACATCCTATCCACAACATCCTCCAATAGCAAAATATACTTTTTCTATTTTCTGTATTCAAGGAAACAGGAAAATGAAATACATCTTACTTCACTCTATGAAGTGATCAAAACTTTCATACCAAAACCTAAGAAGTACATTTAAGAATGGAACATACAAAAATATATCTAATAAAGACACGTGAAAAATCTTAAACAAAATATTAATAAATAATCATATATGAAAAATCTGTGTGTCTCCATCACCCTGCTGTGAAGACTGTATACAGGGACCTGTTATTGCCTCAGGGGCCACGCCTGATACCCTGGACACTCACTGGATGTAGCTGTGTGACTGTCAGGGTCTTGGTGCTCTGGCCAGGTGTCAGGCCTGACTTTCCGAGTTGGGAGACTGAGTCCAGGACATTGGACCAACAGAGACCTCCCAGTGCCACATAATATCAATCGGTGAGAGCTCTCCCAGAAATCTCTGTCTCAACACTAAGACTCAGCTCCTCCCAACAGCAAGCAAGCTCCAGTGCTGGACACCCCATGCCAAACAACTAGCAAAACAAGAACACAACCCCACGTATTAGCAGACAGGCTGCCTAAAAATCATATTAAGTTCACAGATACCCCAAAACAACAACTGGATGCAGCCCTGCACACCAGAAAGACAAGATCCAGCCCTATTGGCAAGAACACAGGCACCAGTCCCCTCCACCAGGAAGCCTACACAACCCACTGAACCAACCTAACCCACTGGGGGCAGACACCAGAAACAACAGGAAATATGAACCTGCAGCCGGCAAAAAAGAGATGCCAAACACAGTAAGTTAAACAAAATCAGAAGACAGAGAAATATGCAGCAGATGAAGGAGCAAGGTAAAAATCCACCACCAAAGAAATGAAGAGGAAATAGGCAGTATACCTGAAAAATAATTCAGAATAATGATAGTAAAAATGATCCAAAATCTTGGAAATAGAATGGAGAAAATACAAGAAATGTTTAACAAGGACATAGAAGAACTAAAGAATAAACAAACAAGGATAAACACACAATAAATGAAATTAAAAATTTTCTGGAAGGAATCAATAGCAGAATAACTCATGTAGAAGAATGGATAAGTGACCTGGAATATAAAATAGTGGAAATAGCTACTGCAGAGTAGAATAAAGAAAAAAGAATGAAAAGAATGAAAACAATTGAGGACAGCTTCAGACACCTCTGTGACAACATTAAACACAGCAACATTCGAATTATAAGGGGTCCCAGAAGAAGAAGACAAAAAGAGAGGATCTGAGAAAATATTTGAAGAGATTATAGTTGAAAACTTCCCTAACATGGGAAAGGAAATAGTCAATCAAGCCCAGGAAGTGCAGAGTCCCATACAGGATAAATCCAAGGAGAAACACACCAAGACACAGATTACTCAAACTATCAAAAATTAAATACAAAGAAAAAATATTAAAAGAAGCAACTGAAAATCAACAAATAACATACAAGGGAATCCCCATGAGGTTAACAGCTGATCTTTCAGCATAAACTCTGCAGGCCAGAAGGGAGTGGCAGGACATATTTAAAGTGATGAAAGGGAAAAACCTACAACCAAGATTATGCTACCCAGCAAAGATCTCATTCAAATTTGATGGAGAAATTAAAACCTTTACAGACAAGCAAAAGTTGAGAGAATTCAGCACCACCAAACCACCTTTACAACAAATGCTAAAGGAACTTCTCTAGGCAGGAAACACAAGAGAAGGAAAAGACCTACAAAAACAAACCCAAAACAATTAAGGAAATGATTAAGATCATACAAATTGATAACTACCTTAAATGGAAATGGATTAAATGCTCCAACCAAAAGACATAAATTGGCTGAATGGATACAGAAACAAGACCCATATATATGCTGTCTACAAGAGACTCACTTCAGACCTAGGGACAAATACAGACTGAAAGTGAGGGGATGGAAAAAGATATTCCATGCAAATGGAAATCAAAAGAAAGCTGGAGTAGCAATTCTCATATCAGACAAAATAGACTTTAAAATAAAGACTATTACAAGAGACAAAGAAGGTTACTACATAATGATCAAGGGATCAATCCAAGAAGAAGATAACAACAATTGTAAATATTTATGACCCAACATAAGAGTACCTCAATACATAAGGCAAATGCTAACAGCCATAAAGGGAAAATCGACAGTAACACAATAATAGTAGGGGACTTTAACAACTCACTTTAACCAAAGCGCAGATCATCCAAAATGAAAATAAATAAGGAAACATAAGCTTTAAATGACACATTAAACCAGACGGACTTAATGCCAAAACAACAGAATACACTTTCTTCTCAAGTTCACATGGAACATTCTCCAGGATAGATCACAACTTGGGTCACAAATCAAGCCTTGGTAAATTTAAGAAAATTGAAATTGAATCAAGTAGCTTTTCCACAATGCTATGAGGCTAGATATCAATTAGAGGAAAAAACTGTAAAAAATACAAACACATGAAGTCTAAACAATATGCTACTAACTAACCAAGAGATCCCTGAAGAAATCAAAAAAGAAGTAAAAAAATACTTATAAATAAATGACAATGAAAACACGACAACACAAAACCTATGGGATGCAGCAAAAGCAGTTCTAGGAGGGAAGTTTAAAATACAATCCTAACTTAAGAAGCAAGAAAAATCTCAAATAAACACCGTAACGTTACAACTAAAGCAATTAGAGAAAGAAGAACAAAAAAATCCCAAAGTTAACAGAAGGAAAGGAATCATAACACTCAGATCAGAAATAAATGAAAAAAGAAATGAAGGAAACAATAGCATAGTTCACTAAAGTCAAAAACTTGTTCTTTGAGAAGATAAACAAAATTGATAAACCATTAGCCAGACTCTTCAAGAAAAAAAGGGAGAAGACTCAAATCATCAGAATTAGAAATGAAAAGGGAGAAGTAACAACTGACACTGCAGAAATACAAAGGATCATGAGAGATCACTACAAGCAACTATAGCCAATAAAATGGACAACCTAGAAGAAATGGACAAATTCTTAGAAAAGCACAACCTTCCAAGACTGAACCAGGAAGAAATAGAAAATATAAGGAGGCCAAACACATGCACTGAAATTGAAACGGTGATTAAAAATCTTCCAACAAACAAAAAGTCCAGGACCAGATGGCTTCACAGGTGAATTCTATCAAACATTTAGAGAAGAGCTAACACCTATCCTTCTCAAACTCTTCCAAAATATAGCAGAGAGAGGAACACTCCCAAACTCATTCTAAGAGGCCACCATCACCCCGATACTAAAACCAGACAAAGATGCTACAAAAAAAGAAAACTACAGGCCAATATCATGGATGAACATACACGCGAAAATGCTCCACAACATTCTAGCAAACAGAATCCAGCAGTACATTAAAAGAATCATACACCATGATCAAGTGGGGTTTTACCCAGGAATACAAGGATTCTTCAATATATGCAAATCAATCAATGTGATACACCATATTAACAAACTGAAGGATGAAAACCATACGAGAATCTCAATAGATGAAGAAAAAATTTCAAAAAATTCAACACCCATTTATGATAAAAACCTCCAGAAAGTGGGCATAGAGGGAACCTGCCTCAACATAATAAAGGCCATATATGACACACCCACAGCCAACATCGTTCTCATTGGTGAAAAACTGAAATGATTTCCACTAAGATCAGAAACAAGACAAAGTTGCTCACTCTCACCACTATTATTCTACACAGTTTTGGAAGTTTTAGCCACAGCAATCAGAGAAGAAAAGAAATAAAAGGAATTCAAATTGGAAAAGAAGAAGTAAAGCTGTCACTGTTTGTAGAGGCATGATACTATACATAGAGAATCCTAAAGATGCTACTAGAAAACTACTAGAGCTAATCAATGAATTTGGTAAAGTGGCAGCATACAAAATTAATGAACAGAAATCTCTTGCATTCCTATACACTAATGATGAAAAATATGAAAGAGAAATTAAGGAAACATTCCCATTTACCATTGTAACAAAAGAATAAAATACCTAGGAATAAACCTACCTAAGGAGACAAAATATCTGTATGCAGAAAACTGTGAGACACTGATGAAAGAAATTAAAGATGATACAAACAGATGGAGAGATATACCATGTTCTTGGATTGGAAGAATCAACAATGTGAAAATGACTCTACTACCCAAAGCAATCTACAGATTCAATGCAATCCCTATCAAACTACCACTGGCATTTTTCACAGAACTAGAACAAAATTTTTCACAATTTGTATGGAAACACCAAAGACCCTGAATAGCCAAAGCAATCTTGAGAAAGAAAAACGGAGCTGAAGGAATCATGTTCCCTGACTTCAGACTATACTACAAAGCTACAATAATCAAGACAGTATGGTACTGGCACAAACACAGAAATATAGATCAATGGGACAGGATAGAAAGCCCAGAGATAAACCCACACACATATGGTCACCTTATCTTTGATAAAGGAGGCAAGAATATACAATGGAGGAAAGACAACCTCTTCAATACGTGGTTCTGGGAAAACTGGACAGCTACATGTAAAAGAATGAAATTAGAACACTCCTTAATGCCATACACAAAAATAAACGTGAAATGGATTAAAGACCTAAATGTAAGATCAGACACTATAAAACTCTTAGAGAAAAACATAGGAAAAACACACTTTGACATAAACCACAGCAAAATCTTTTTTGACCCACCTCCTAGAGTAATGAAAATAAAATAAAAAATAAACAAATGGGACCTTATAAGCTTAAAAGCTTTTGCACAGCAAAAGAAACCATAAACAAGATGAAAAGACAACCCTCAGAATGGGAGAAAATATTTGCAAATAAAGCAACTGACAAAGGATTAATCTCTAAAATATACAGGCAGCTCATGCAGCTCAATATCAAAAAAACAAAAAACCCTATCAAAACATGGCGGAAAACCTAAATATACGTTTCTCCAAATAAGACATACACATCTCAAGGGGCACATGAAATGGTCCTCAAAATCCCTAATTATTAGAGAAATGCAGATCAAAACTGCATGAGGTATCACCTCACACCAGTCAGAATGGCCATCATGAAAACATCTACAAACAATAAATGCTGGAAAGGGTGTGGAGAAAAGGGAACCCTCTTGCACCATTCATGGGGATGTAAACTGATACAGCCACTATAGAGAACAGTATGGAGTTTCCTTAAAAAACTAAAAATAGAACTACTATATGACCCAGCAATCCTACTACTGGCACATACTCTGCGAAAACCATAATTTAAAAAGACAGGTGCACCCCAATGTTCACTGTAGCACTATTTACAATAGCCAGGACATGGAAGCAACTTAAATGTCCATCAAGAGATGAATGGATAAAGAAGATGTGGCACATATATACAATGGAATATTACACAGCCATTAAAATGATTGAAATTGGGTCATTTGTAGAGACTTGGATGGACCTAAAGAGTATCATACAGAGTGAAGTATGTCAGAAAGAGAAAAACAAATATCGTATATTAACACGTATATGTGGAATCTAGAAAAATGTTACAGATGAACCCATTTGCAGGGCAGGAATAGAGACATATACCTAGAGTATGAATGTGTGGACATTGAGGGTGTGAAGAGGGGTGGGATGAATTGGGAGACTGGTATTGAGATATATACACTACCATGTGTAAAACAGATAGCTAGTGGGAACCTGCTGTATAGCACAGGGAGATCAGCTTGGTGCTGTATGGTAACCTAGATGGGTGGGATGGGGGTCAGGGGTGAGAGGGAGGCCCAAGAGGGAGGGAATATGTGTATACATATAGCCAATTCACTTCATTATACAGCAGAAACTAACACAACATTGTAAAGCAACTATACCCCAATTAAAAATAATATGTAAAAAAACCCCAAACATCACAAGTCTACAACTGTACCACCCAGAACAAGCCCCATCTTGTCTAATCTTAGAAGCTAGGTAGAGTTGGGCCTAGTTAGTACTTGGATAGAAGACTGTCTGGGAATACCATGTGCTGTAGGCTTTAAAAATAAAATCATAACTATTGTTTGATAGAGCAGACATACTTGATAGAAACAGTGACTTCCTCCATTTTCTACATTATAAATCTCCATCCATTCTTTAAAATTCAGTACTAAAGTCTCTGTCCTTAAAGTGACCACATTTTCTTACTTCACTGGCTCCAAAAACACTTTATAAGTAAATATAAATAATTTTTTTACCTCCTGTTGTAATTAACTGCTTATGAATTTTCATTATATATCTTTTTCCCCAGTATAGTACAAAGAAGATGGGATATAATAAATCCAGATGAATATTACTTTTTATAGGCTTACGTTTCTTTATAAAAGTAACTTTGAGAGAATATGTGAAATAAAAATAATTTAACTATGGTGAATTTATAAAAATATATGTGTGCATGTGTTTACTGAGCAATATAATTAGGAATGTTGTTAAATACTGGATATTTTTGAAAATAACTATAACTAAACTAACCCAATTGAATATCTTCTTCCAGAAATTAAAAAAAAACCTATAAAATAGAATTAGAGACAACTAAACCAAAATCAAATATGTATAATCTATATTTACCTTTGTATACATTCCCACTTAATTATTTATTAACTGCCTGTGTACAAATAATATATTTTAGCTATATATAGATATATATATAAACAGATACACACACCCTTATATACATATATAAATAGTGTGTGTATGTGTGTGTGTGTAATAAAGACACAAATATTGTGTTCCTGTGTAGTTGGACTCTCCCGCCTCTGGTCAAAATTCTTTCCTTATTTCTCAGATGGATAATATCTACAATTGATTAATGCTGACTGTATAATGCTTATCAAATTCTCCCAGTAAGACACGTGTCTTCACTCATTAATAGTTATATTGGTAAGTATAAGTATTCCCTTTTCCTTCTGAGAATTCCAATGGTTATTAAGCTGAGTGGGCCATTACATGAGTCTTGGCCATTTTTGTCCTTTATGATTTTTCACTTTAATACTCTTTCAAAGTTCGATTTTGTGTAAATGGATATTAAAAAAATAACCTTATGTATACACATTTAAAATGGGAGAATGGGAAATTTTGACAGCTGACATAAACCACTGAGACTGCATTTAAATAACCACAAAAATCCTGACTCTTTAATAGGTGGTTAGTCATTCCTGCAAATAAGATTTCTTATTTTGATTCAGTACAGCAGTCCTTCCCACAAAAGCCTACATTTCAGAACTTCTGATGGATTTGGCAGATCATAGAGAATTGTATTATATGAATGGAGGAATGTAGTAAATATAGATTATATTTCATTTATTATTTTGTATAAGTAATTTTAAATAGGTGTGTATCTTTTATAGAACATGATTACATTATCAATATATGTAGTTAAATCATAATGCCTTATGAATTATTCAATAATAGAAATTGTATAATAGTTTTCAACAGCCAAAAAGAATTTCCCTGTGGTTACTTAAATGAAAACCGATGGAATACATTTCCTTCAAACTTCCTGAATTATTTCATTCTAGGTTAAGAACCAGCATGATGAAGTTTATCCCCAAAGGTACTCAGTGGAAAAGCTATAAGCCATGGAAAATGGGGCTTAAATTCAAAGTGCCATCTCAGAAAGCATAATAAAAATAGATTTTCAGTCTGCCCCAAACACAAATAGTAATGCCATAAAATATGAAATATTGGGAGTATGGTATTGCCATCTTTAATTTTTATAGTGGAGTTTTTCTCAGATTTTCCTCTATCTAGAAAATAACCTTATATCCTGTGAAAGTCATCCACTTCTTTTAGCAGACCTAGAGACTTGGATGAAATTTCAAAATGTGTGAACGAAAATACGTGGTGATATTGAAGATTGGAAAACCTTGCTGCAAATTATATTACCAAAACATTTTTAATGGCAAATAATTAGAAATCATCCTTTCCATGTAGCATTCATCTGTAGGCCACACTCCCTTATGTAACCAAATTAAATTGTCTGTTAATTCCTTATGAAAGGTATCCCCCTTGTTTCACTGACACCTATTTTTATAACATATGTCATGGTGCTGTATAATTTTTCTATTAACAAATGTCAATAAATATCCATACTGAAAAACTCCCAAAAAGCAATAGTGAAGAGTTTCCAAGGTTTCATTCTATTATAATCACACATGTCAATAGTAACAGCAGCTCTGACACTATTTACTACAACTAAGTTTGTAATAGAACTTATACTTAAGTTTTATTATATAAAATAGGCAAGGGTAAAACGTGGGGGACCCTAAATCACTGGGACAACCATTTTCAATATTTCCAACATGAAGGCTAGTTACTATATGTCAGATATGAGCCCTTGTAAAACACCTCAGGAATTTAAATCTAGCAGGGATTATAAATGATATAAATGGGAAATACATGTTAATGGATAATGTAACATAAAGCCCTACCCTAGTTTTGGATGGGAAATCTGACAGTCCAAACTGAGGAATTGGTTCTTAAGAATGAGTAAGAATTAGACCGGAAAAAAAATTAAAAAGCAGTGGAACTTAATAGAGATACTGAGAAGAATGTGAGAAAAGTCACATAGGAAATAGAAGTAGGAAGTTGCAGAGACAAAAATGTTTATGTGACTGGCCTGTGAGAAATGTATAGAATAGTATTATAGGAATGACCCACAGAGGTAAGCAAGGCATGATTGGCAAAGTTAAGAAATTTTATCTTAACCCTGATAGTAATTTGGAGTCAATTATAAGTATTTAAAACAGAGAGTGTGACTAGATAACATACTCATTTTGTTAAGATTACTTTGATTTTAACAGGAAGCAAACAGGTTTGAATAGAACAAGAGTTAACTTGGAAAAACTACTGCTGTATAGATGGGAGGTGATTATAGGTTGAATGACCAAGGCAACAGGGCAAATGTAGATGTGGATTACATACATGAATTACATTAATTAAGACTTAGTCATGATTTAGATATGAATGTTGAAGAAAGTAGGTTTTTAGGAAGACAGGTTTCTGAGAAAGGGCTGTCTTGAGATAAAATTTGGGAATGATTTGTATTTCATTGAAGTTGAAAGTGGTATAGTGATTATAATAGCATAGGGAGAAAGTAGAGTGAGAGGACTGGAAGGACAGGGTGGCAGTTAGGAACCTGCAAAGATGACAGCGGCAGAGAAGAAAGGGCATGAGGAAGAAGAATTAGGTCTAAATTTCAGCTTCTCTGTATGTACCTGATTCATGAAAGGAAATGAGACCCTATGAAAGATGTATGTTCTCAAACTGCAATATAAAACAAAATCCAGCTATACCATATTCAAGTGATATAGATAAGTGTGTGATAGGGAACATAAATAACCATAAAAGGAACGATACATTACACATGAGGAAAAAAGAGTAAAGAAGTGTCAATATTGATGTAAGTTCAATAATACAAAAGGGGGCAAATAAGTATGTTAGAACAGATGAGGATATACAAATATAAAAACTGGGATATAAAAACCACAACTACTTATTGGGAATAAAAAAATCAATGTCTACTAAGAGACTAGAACTTAAATGTTTTCATTCACATGTTTTATATATATATAGTGTGATGGATGTGTTAATTAACTAGATGGAAAGAATCCAATAACAATGTATATGTATCAAGTCATTGACATGTGCACTTAAAACATCTTACAATATTATTTGCCTACTATATATCATTAAAACTGAAAAAGAACTTGAAGAATCTTTATTAACAGAAGTAAACTTGCTAAAGACCTCTGTCTTCAAATTTTAACAAATATGTTACTATAAAGTCTTGTATTATTTAGTAGTTTGTATAAGAAAAAATGAAATCTAGTTCCACATATTAATTACTGAGAAAATTTCCTATTTCTCCCAAAATGTTTCTTGTATAGGCTCTCCATTCACTGTAATTTTGATTTTTAACCTGGTAATAAATCAGTAGAAATTAAAAAACAAAACAAACAAATAAAATATATCAAATATATGAAACACAAAAGAAAAACATAAGTCAAAAGACTAAAGACAGGAGTTGATTAGATGGAGGACCTTCAAGATGTCAGAGGAGTAAGATGTGGAGGTCACCTCCCTCCCCACAAATACATCAAATATACATCTACATGTGGAACAACTCCTACAGAACATCTACTGAACGCTGGCAGAAGACCTCAGACCTCCCAAAAGGCAAGAAACTCCCCACGTACCTGGGTAGGGCAAAAGAAAAAAGAAAAAACAGAGACAAAAGGATAGGGATGGGACCTGCACCAGTGGGAGGGAGCTGTGAAGGAGGAAAGGTTTCCACACACTAGGAAGACCCTTCACTGGAAGAGACGGGGTGGGCGGGGTGCAGGGGAAGCTTCGGAGCCTTGGAGGAGAGCACAGTAACAGGGGTGCAGAGGGCAAGGCGGAGAGATTCCCACACAGAGGAAAATGCTGACCAGCACTCACCAGCCCGAGAGGCTTGTCTGCTCACCAGCTGGGCCAGGTGGGGGCTGGGAGCTGAGGCTTCGGAGGTCAGATCCCAGGGAGAGGACTGGGGTTGGCTGCATGAACACAGCCTGAAGGGAGCTGGTGTGCCACAGCTAGCCAAGAGGGAGTCCGGGAAAAAGTCTGGACCTGCCAGAGAGGCAAGACACCATTGTTTCAGGATGCGTGAGGAGGGGAGATTCAGAACACCACCTAAATGAGCTTCAGAGATGGGTGCAAGCCACGGCTATCAGTGCAGACACCAGAGATGTGCATGAAATGCTAACGCTGCTGCTGCAACCACCAAGAATCCTGTGTGTAAGCACAGGTCACAAACCACACCACCCCTCCCGGGAGACTGTGCAGCCCACCAGTGCCGTCCAACCTCCCTGGGAGAACACATGGCACTCCTCAGGCTGTTGCAACGTCATGCTGACCTCTGCCACTGCAGGCTCGCCCCACATTATGTACCCTCCCTCCTTGCAGCCCAAGAGAGCCAGAGCAAACTAATATGCCACTCCTTTAGCCCCCTCCTGTCTGGGCAAAGGACAGATACTAGAGGGTGACCTACATGCAGAGGCAGGGCCAGATCCAAACCTGAACCCCAGGAGCTGTGTGAACAAAGAAGAGAAAGGGAAATTTCGCCATGCAGGCTCAGGACCAGCAGAAAAATCTCCACAATCAACTTGATGTACCCTGCATCTGTGGAATACCTGAATAGACAATGAATCATCCCAAAATTGAGGCGGTGGACTTTGGGAGCAACTATAGACTTGGGGATTGCTGTATGCGACTGACCAGTTTCTGATTTAAATGTTTATCTTACTACAGTTTTTACTGCTTGTTATCACTGGTGGATTTGTCTATTGGTTTTGTTGCTCTCTTCTTTTTCTATTATTATTATTATTATTTACTTTAACATTAAATTTTTTTTATTTCAATAACATTATTTTGTTTTATTATATTTCTTTTTTTTCCTCCTTTTTCTTCTGAGCCATGTGTTTGACAGGGTCTTGGTGCTCTGGCCAGGTGTCAGGCCTGAGCCTCAGAGGTGGGAGAGCCAAGTTTAGGACACTGGATCACCAGAGACCTCCTGATCCCACATAATATCAATCGGTGAGAGATCTCCCAGACATCTCAGCCTCAACGCTAAAACCCAGCTCCACTCAATGACCAGAAAGCTCCAGTGCTAGACACTCCATGGCAAATGACTAGCAAGACAGGAACACAACCCCACCCATTAGCAGAGAAGCTACCTAAAATCATAATAAGGTCACAGACAGCCCAGAACATACCACCGGATGTGGTACTGCCCACAAGGAAGACAAGATCTGGCCTCATCCATCAGAACACAGGCACCAGTCTCCTCCACCAGGAAGCCTACACAGCCTGCTGAACCAAACTTACCCACTAGGGACAGACACCAAAAACAACAGGAACTACAAAACTGCAGCCTGCAAAAAGGAGACCCCAAACACAGTAAGTTAAGCAAAATGAGAAGACAGAGAAATATGCAGCAGATGAAGGAGCAAGGTAAAAACCCACCAGATTAAACAAATGAAGAGGAAATAGGCAGTTTATCTGAAAAAGAATTCAAAATAATGATAGTAAAGATGATCCAAAATCTTGGAAATAGAATGGAGAAAATATAAGAATTGTTTAACAAGGACCTAGAAAAACTAAAGAGCAAAAAACAATGATGAACAACACAATAAATGAAATTTAAAATTCTCTAGGAGGAATCAATAGCAGAATAACTGAGGCAGAAGAATGGATAAGTGACCTGGAAGATAAAATAATGGAAATAACTAGCAAAGAGAAAAATAAAGGAAAAAAGAATGAAAAGAATTGAGGACAGTCTCAGAGAACTCTGGGACAACATTAAACACACAAACATTCGAATTATAGGGGTCCCAGAAGAAGAAGAGAAAAAGATAGAGACTGAGAAATAATTGAAGAGATTATAGTTGAAAACTTCCCTAACATGGGAAGTTAAGTTAAGTCCAGGAAGCATAGAGAATCCCATAAAGGATAAATCCAAGGAGAAACACGCCAAGAAACAGATTAATCAAGCTATCACAAATTAAATACAAAGGAAAAATATTCAAAGCAGCAAAGGAAAAACAACATATAACATACAAGGGAATCCCCATAAGGTTAACAGCTGATTTTTCAGCAGAAATTCTGCACACCAGAAGGGAGTGACAGGACATATTTAAAGTGATGAAAGGGAAAAACCTACAACCAAGATTACTCTACCCAGCAAGGATCTCATTCAGATTTGACAGAGAAATTAAAACCTTTACAGACAAGCAACAGCTAAGAGGATTCAGCACCACCAAACCAGCTTTACAACAAATGCTAAAGGAACTTTTCTAGGCAGGAAACACAAGAGAGGGAAAAGACCTACAAAAACAATCCCAAAACAATTAAGAAAATGGTAATAGGAACATACATATCAATAATTACCTTAAATGTAAATGGATTAATTGCTCCAACCAAAAGACATAGACTGGCTGAATGGATACAAAAACAAGAACCATATATATGCAGTCTACAAGAGACCCACTTCAGACCTAGGGACACATACAAACTGAAAGTGAGGGGATGGAAAAAGATATTCTATGGAAATGGAAATCAAAAGAAAGCTGGAGTAGCAATTCTCATATCAGACAAAATATATTTTAAAAGGAAGACTATCAGAAGAGGCAAAGAGGGACACTACATAATAATCAAGGGATCAATCCAAGAAGAAGATGTAACAATTGTAAATATTGATGTACCCAACATAGGAGCACTTCAATACATAAGGCAAATGCTAACAGCCATAACAGGGAAAATCAACAGTAGCACAATCATTGTAAAGGACTTTAACACCCCACTTTCATCAATGGACAGATCAACCAAAATGAAGATAAATAAGGAAACACAAGCTTTAAATGATACATTAACCCATTAACACTTAGTTGATATTTATAGGACATTCCATTCAAAAATATCAGAATACACATTCTTCCCAAGTGCTCATGGAAAATTCTCCAGGATAGATCATATCTTGGGTCACAGATCAAGCCTTGGTAAAGTTAAGAATATTGAAATCCTATCAGGTATCTTTTCCAACCACAACACTACAGAATTAGATAACAATTACAGGAAAAAAACTGTAAAAATTACAAACACATGGAGGCTAAACAGCACACTGCTAAATAACTAAGAGATCACTGAAAAAAATCAAAGAAGAAATCAAAAAATACCTAGAAATAAATGACAATTAAAACACAACAGCCCAAAATCTATGGGAGGCAGCAAAAGCAGTTCTAAGAGGGAAGTTTATAGCAATACAGTCCTACCTTAAGAAACAAGAAAATCTCAAATAAAAAACCTAACCTTATATATAAAGCAATTAGAGAAAGAAGAACAAAAAATCCCCAAAGTTAACAGAAGGAAAGAAATCATAAAGATCAGAAATAAATGGAAAAAAATGATGGAAACAATAGCAAATATCAATAAAACTAAAAGCTGGTTCTTTAAGAAGATAAACAAAATTGGTAAACCATTAGCCAGATTCATTAAGAAAAAAAGGGAGAAGACTTAAATCAACAGAATTAGAAATGAAAACTGAGAAATAACAACTGACACTGCAGAAATACAAAGGATCATAAGAGATTACTACAAGCAACTATAGCCAATAAAATGGGCAAACTGGAAGAAATGGACAAATTCTTAAAAAAGCAAAAACTTCTGAGACTGAACCAGGAAGAAATAACAAATATGAGGAGGCCAAACACAAGCACTGAAATTGAAACTGTGATTAAAAATCTTCCAACAGACAAAACTCAGGACCAGATGGCTTCACAGGTGAATTCTATCAAACGTTTAGAGAAGAGCTAACACCTATCTTTCTCAAACTCTTCCAAAATATAGCAGAAGGAGGAACACTCCCAAACGCATTCCACGAAGCCACCATCACCCTGACACCAAAACCAGAAGAATATGTCACAAAAAAGAAGACTACAGGCCAATATCACAGATGAACATACATGTGAAATTCCACCACAAAATACTAGCAAACAGAATCCAGCAGTACATTAAAAGTATCATACACCATAATCAAGTGCGGTTTTTCGCAGGAATGCAAGGATTCTTCAATACATGCAAATCAATGTGATACACATATTAAAAAACTGAAGGATAAAAACCATACAAGAATCTCAATAGATGCAGGAAAAGCTTTCCACAAATTTCAACACCGATTTTTGAAAAAAAAAAACCCTCTAGAAATTAGGCATAGAGGGAACTTACCTCAACATAATAAAGGCCATACATGACACACCCACAGCCCACATCGTTCTCTATCGTGGCAAAATTGTAACCATTTCCACTAAGATCAGAAACAAGACAAGGTTGCCCACTCTTGCCACTATTATTCAACATAGTTTTGGAAGTTTTAGCCACAGAAATAAGAGAAAAAAAGGGAATAAAAGGGGGCTTCCCTGGTGGCACATTGGTTGAGAGTCCGCCTGCCGATGCAGGGGACACAGGTTCGTGCCCCAGTCTGGGAAGATCCCACATGCCGCAGAGCGGCTGGGCCCGTGAGCCATGGCTGCTGAGCCTGCGTGTCCGGAGCCTGTGCTCTGCAACGGGAGAGGCCACAGCAGTGAGACGCCCGCGTACCGCAAAAAAAAAAAAAAAAAGAAAGAAATAAAAGGAATACAAATTGGAAAAGAAGAAATAAAGTTGTCACTGTTTGCAGATGACATGATACTATACATAGAGAATCCTAAAGATGCTACCAGAAAGCTACTAGAGCTAATCAATGAATTTGGTAAAGTAGCAGGATACAAAATTAATGCACAGAAATCTCTTGCATTCCTATACACTAATGATGCAAAATCTGAAAGAGGAATTAAGGAAACACTCCCATTTACCATTGGAACAAAAGGAATACAGTACCTAAGAATAAACCTATGTAAAGAGACAAAAGACCTGTATGCAGAAAAGTATAAGACACTGATCAAAGAAATTAAAGATGTTACAAACAGATGGAGACATATACTGTGTTCTTGGACTGGAAGAATCAACATTGTGAAAATGACTATACTACCCAAAGCAATCTACAGATTCAGTGCAATCCTTATCAAACTACCAATGGCATTTTTCACAGAACTACAACAAAAATTTCACAATTTGTATGGAAACACAAAAGACCCTGAATAGCCAAAGCAATCTTGAGAAAGAAAATTGGAGCTGGAGGAATTAGGCTCTCTGACTTCAGACAATACTCCAAGCTACAGTAATCAAGACAGTATGGTACTGGCACAAACACAGAAACATAGATCAATGGAACAGGTTAGAAAGCCCAGAGATAAACCCAGGCACATATCGTCACCTTATCTTTGATAAAGGAGGCAAGAATATACAATGGAGAAAAGACAGCCTCTTCAATAAGTGGTGCTGGGAAAACTGGCCAGCTATATGTAAAAGAATGGAATTAGAACACTCCTTAACACCATACACAAAAATAGACTCAAACTGGATTAAAGACCTAAATGTAAGGCCAGACACTCTAAAATTCTTAGAGGAAAACATAGGCAGGACACTCTATCACATAAATCACAGCAAGATCCTTTTTGACCCACCTCCTAGAGAAATGGAAATAAAAACAAAAATAAACAAATGGGACCTCATGAAACTTAAAAGCTTTTGCACAGGAAAGGAAACCATAAATAAGATGAAAATACAGCCCTCAGAACGGGAGAATATATTTGCAAACAGACAACTGACAAAGGATTAATCTCCAAAATATACCAACAGCTCATGCAGCTCAATATCAAAAAACAAGCAGCCCAATGCAAAAATGGGCAGAAGACCTAAACAGACATTTCTCCAAAGAAGATATACAGATTGCCAACAAACACATGAAAGGTTACTCAACATCACTAATCATTAGAGAAATGCAAATCAAAACTACAGTGAGGTATCACTTCACACCAGTCAGAATGGCCATTATCAAAAAATCTACAAACAATAAATGTTGGAGATGGAGTAGAGAAAAGGGAACCCTCTTGCACTGTTGATGGGAATGTAAATTGATACTGCCACTATGGAGAACAGTATGGAGGCTCCTTAAAAACTAAAAACAGAACTACCATATGACCTAGCAATCCCTATACTGGGCCTATACCCTGAGAAAACCATAATTCAAAAAGAGTCATGTACCACAATATTTATTGCAGCACTATTTACAATAGCCAGAACGTGGAAGCATCCTAATTGTCCATCAACAGATGAATGGATAAAGAAGATGTGGCACATATATACAATGGAATATTATTCAGCCTTAAAAAGAAACAAAATTGAGTTATTTGTAGTGTGGTGAATGGACCTAGGGTCTGTCATACGGAGTGAAGTAAGTCAGAAAGAGGAAAATAAATACCGTATGCTAACACATACATATGGAATCTAAAAAAAAAGAAAAAAAAGGTTCTGAAGAACCTAGGGGCAGGACAGGAATTAAGGCGCAGATGTAGAGAATGCACCTGAGGCCATGGGGAGTGGGAAGGGTAAGTTGAGAGGAAGTGAAAGTGTGGCACTGACATATATACACTACCAACTGTAAAATAGATAGCTAGTGGGAAGCAGCCGCATAGAACAGGGAGATCAGCTCGGTGCTTTGTGACCACCTTGAGGGTCAGGATAATGAGGGTGGGAGGAAGACGCAAGAGGGATGGGATATGGTGATACGTGTATACATATAGCTGATTCACTCTGTTATACAGCAGCAGCTAACACAACAATGTTAAGCAATTATACTCAAAGCTGTTAAAAAAAAAGACAGTAAAATAATAAAATAAGGTATATATAATTTCTAGAATAAAGAATAAATAATAACAAGTAACAACCAGGGTATAATTAATAGCTTATTTTACAATATTGGTTCATCTAATAAGGTCTACTCATCAGTTTAAAGTGGATATATAAAGCATTAGGTTCATGGATTCAGCAATGTGTGCAATTAAAATTTTACTGATTTTTCATGAGTGTTGGTTAGTATTCTTTCATCTTTGTCAACATGATAGAAATATATTCATTGTTTTAATTTTTATTTCTATGATTATTTACAAAGGAAATAAGTTTCATGTGTTAATAAATTATTTCTTATTACATGAATTATATGTTTTATATTTTGTTCACGTTAATCTTCATAATTAATCTGAAAGGAAATTTTTATAGTAATGTTATTAAACTTCTATTCATAACTGCTTTAGAATTATTTTCCCATGTTGATATTTTGATGGTGTTTGTAATGCAAAAGCTATGAAATGTATTCATTTATAAATCTCCAATTAAATACACAGGCATTTTTAAAACATTCTTTTATTAACATATGTTCACCCATATTTTCTAATATTTTCCTTTTTGCTCTCTAAATTTAATATTTCAAATTTAATATAGATATATAACAACTCACTGAAAAGTCCATCATTTCTTCATTCAACACAATATGTTTCTTTTCTTTTGCTCAAATTACTAGTCAATCTGCCTATTTTAAGGGAAGAAGATATCCTTTAGAATTGTAAATGTAAAGAACATTTAATGTCATTAATTTTTGCCTTTGCTATTTTCATATATTTATCTTACACTGGGATTTTAGAAAATCTCTGCTTATAGAGATTATACAGGAAGACAAAATAATTTAAAATTTCATTGTAAATGTAGGAAAAATTGATAACAGTTGTTTTTCATGATCAATTCATTGTAAACATCTGTAGTATAGTCTGTATAGAAATTAAAATCATAATGCTGATATTTACCAATTCCAATGAGAGCTTAATATTTGTGTTATGATTTTCCTTTAAAAAACCTTTAATTTCTCTTAAGAGGTTCCATTTTGTTCTTTTTTCTTTACATTTCAAATTTTTATGGAAAATATTGATAAAATAAAGCAAAATACAATTGCTTTCCAAAGTTTCTCCCTCCATTTTTTTTGAGTTATTATGTACCTTATTTGTATATCATCCATTTCAAATTCCTTCTGGGATACATTATACCTCATTTCTTCTGAGAAATGGGCTTGGCTTACAGCATTTGTTTTATTATGTGATACCCACTGCCCTGACCATAATTTCATTGGTTTGTTTTAGTTTCTGGTTTGTTCTGTTTTTAACAATGTTTTATAATCGAGCAATAGGTATTGAACCGAAAGGGAATCCACTTTCCTGGATCAGGAAACACCTTCAAGATAATTTAGAAGAAATAAAATGAATTTTTGGTAAATCTGTGGGACAAGTTTACATGTCATTGAAAACTTATGCCCAAGCAGATGAATTTAAAGAACCAAATTACAGAATGTTTGAATTTTTACCAACAGTTGGTGAGTCTAAAACATGTTTGGAATTTGAGAACATGGAGCAGGTTATCTAAAACAGAACTGGCTATACCACACGTCCAGTTTCCTCAGCTATTGAACTGCTTCCTTTTAATGATAATGGTATAATTTTAAAGCTTTATGCAAATTTAGTTTGTAACCATCTATTTTCTAAGTACTTCCTCCTAAGGGCAAATCTGAGTAGGAGATTTAATTGGAATTTCACAGCAAATGCTGAGATCTGCAGGAAATAATTTGGGTTAGGTACAAAGAAGTTAACTTGTATCTGTCTGCTCTGGAAGTTCCAGGCATTGTAGCCTGGTTGCATTATGAAGAACTGTAATTATAGCCATTGTATACAATAAGTTAAATTTTTGGATTTACACTGCCACAATCACTAGGTCTTTTGCTCTGGCTGGGTGGAAAGGAAAGTCAGTAGGGACAGATTGATATCAACTTATACATGGGCTCATTTATCATGCACCTCAGTGTGCAAAATAGGACATTTAGGAAATGGCATCAAGAGTTTCAGAGCCTCACACGGATTTCCTGGGTGTTTTTGTCCCTATTTCTATATATGGCCATTTACTGAGATACAGTAAAAAAAAAAAAATGACTTGTTTGCTTGCTTAAATAGATGTCATTTTAGGGCAGTTTTAGGTTCACAGCAAAGTTCAGCAGTAAGTATAGAGACTTCCCATAAGCCCCCTGCCACCACACACATGCAAAGTCTCCCCACTCTCAACACCCCACACCAGAGTGGTAAATTTATTACAATTGATGAACCTACATTGACAAATAAATATCACTCAATGTCCTTAGTTTATATTACAGTTTATTTTGAGTTTGTAAATGCTACGGGTTTTGACAAATGTATAATGATATGTATTCATCATTGTGGCATCATACAGAATAGTTTCACTGTCCTAAAAAATTTTTGTGCACAAATTATTTATCTTTTCTTTCCCCACAGCCCCTGGCAATCACTAAACTTTTTCTGTCTCCATAGTTTTGCCTTTTCCAGAACGTTATATAGTTGAAATAACACAGAAAATATTCTTTCCAGATTAACTTCTCTGACTTAGAACTATGCATTCAACGTTTCCCATGTCTTTTAATGGCATGATAGCATATATTTTTTAGTGCCAAATAATATTCCATTGTCTGGATGTGCCACAGTTAATTCATCCATTCACCTACTGAAAGACATATTTGCTTCCAAGTTTTGGCAATTATGGATAAAGCCACTATAAACATCCTTGTACAGGTTTTTGTGTGGACATAAGTTTTCAGCTCATTTGAATAAATACCAAAAAGTGTGATGGCTGGATTGTATAGTAAGAGTGTGTTTAGTTTTGTAAGAAACTGCCAACCTGTCTTCAAATTAACTGTACCATCTTGCATTCCTACCAGCAGCAAATGAGAGTTCCTGTTTCTATCCACCCTTATCAACATTATTCTGGAATACCCAGGTTTGTTCAAGGTAATCGCAAGGGTTCTTATAAGAAAGAGGCAAAGGTCAGAAGTGTAGAAAAATATGTCATGATGGAGGCAGAGGCCGGAATGATGCAGACACAATCTGAGGAATGCAAGCAGCTGCTAGAGCCAGGCAAGGCACAGAACAGATTCTCCTCTGGAGCCTCCAAAAGGAGCACAGCTCTGCTGACAGCTTGGTTTTATCCCTGTTAAACCTCTTTCAGACTTCTGACTACTAGACTATAAGACAGTCCATTTGTTTTGTCTTAAGACCCAGTGTTTGTGATAATTTTTTGCAGCAGCAGTAGGAAAGCAATACACTAGCATATTCCACAGTCCAGTGAGATCTGTGATTCGTGTGAGTCCATTTCACAGTACAGTCCTCATTTATCAGTCATTGTATTTCCACAAAATGCCACAGAGATTACATACAAAAAGGAATTATTTGGCATCTTATGAAGTCTTCAAATTATATCATTTTTTAATATATTTCTTAATATGCAGAATCAAGTATATTCTGCTAGTGAGTACATGTGCCTTTTTTTTGTACGTGTTTACCTTCATTTTGAAAAATAACCAGTGTCTCACTATGGTGGGGACACAATTTAAGTAATTTTATCACCATTTATTCCAGTGTGACTTTATTTTCACAGATATTTTTCTCTTTATGGCTAACTTAAATTTCTCATGTTACTATTTTACAAGCAGATACGGTTCTCTGTTCTGAACCTAATATATGCTGGTCAAAGATTAAAAAGTAAGAAGACACAAAAATTCCATGTTTATAAAACAGATTAAGTTAACTACATATACAGAGTGTTCTGTATAAAGAGTAAATTAATTTTCTCTGTTTATTATATTTTCACATAAATATTGGTTTAAAACTACCTTTTGGAGACAGATTTTGCATTTTGACATGTGGCTCTTCAAATTATTTTTATATCCAAATCCTCTATAATGTGTAAGTTGGTACTTATAGAATTATATTTATTGAAGAGAAAATTGTTGCTGGACATTTTAAATCTAAATAAATGTTTTTGAATGCTATTATATAATACGAGAGACTGTAGGAAATTTTGTAGCCTATGTAATTTAGAATTTTTCCTGTAGTGGACTTTATTGGGCAACAATGTAGCAAGCTCATGTTTATATACAAAATGTAGTTCATGGTTGATTATAGACACTAAGTACACAGTCATACCATTCTTACTTTATTTGAAGCAAATGAAATTGCTTCAAAATTTTAAATTTCTGAAATACTTGTATTTTGTAAAGAGATGTGCATCCTTCTCAGGCCTTGAGAAAAAGAGTAAATCCTATTTTTACTTTATTCCATATCTGGACATCTGAGGTAATTTTGCTTCAATGCCGCTTTGAAAGTAAGAGGTCTTTTCATTTCCTTCCATCAGCTGAAAGCAATGAAGCATTACAATTCTCTGCCCATCCTATTAATAGATTTGCAACAGAAGCAAAAGAAATTCAAGGCCTTTTTTAGATCTTGGAGAATTTTACAACAGTATCACCAGCAAAACTCCATAGAAAATAGCACACAAAGCAGAGCACACAAAGAAAAACATACGTTTTGATGTGATAGGAGATTTAGTGTGCTTATCAAACTGTTTATACTGATGTAGCATTTTTTCTCAAGCTAACAACATAATGCATAAGTTCTCTTTTACACATATTTTTAAATTAAGAGAAAAATTTTTAAATGTCAATATTAAGGGAACAAATGAACACTTTAATAATTCAAGAACATATAATTTTAAATGAATATAAATTTCCATTGGATTTCTATCCCATTGAAAAGGAGCAGGACCCTATGTACCTTCCCCCTAATGTCCTCTGCCTGCCTTTTGTCTGTGAAAAAACTTCAGCCAAAGAATAAGTTTAATCAGAGAAGTGAGGAAATGCAGAAACAAAGGAAAACAGTCCAATAGGACTAAGTAATAATAGTTTAGTCATTAAGCAAAGTCAAGGACGTTTAATTACTCCACAAGGGCTATAGATAATATTCTGAGCCATATCCTGTGAGCTGTCTTATAGATACTGAGACCCCCACCAGGTGGAAGAAGTTAACTATATGATGACCAGACTGTAGCCATGACATAAGCTGCTACAGTTATGAGAATTGGCCTCAAGGAAATGCGAACAAACTGACCCTGGAACTGAAGATTAACTGTACTTAAAACAATCAAGGTGATGCTGGTCAGACCACCACATGACCAATTTCAAGATGACTGTTAGAGCTGACTGTGTGGTTTTTACATGTAGCCCCCTCCCTCCATGTATAAAAGCTCTTGCCCACTGACTGTCAGTGGCAAGGAGTCAGCCTTTGGACAGTCACCCTCACCCTGCTCCCCAGGTTGCTGGCATCCAAAATAAAGCAAACTTTCCTTTCCACCAACCTTGCCTCTTTATTGGCTTTTGAGGTGCAAGCAGCCAGACCCCACTTTCGGTTACACCATGAATGTAGCATAATTTATTATTGTCAAAATAAAATCTTATTGGGGGGAAAAATGATTGTAAACAATTAGTTCTTTTTTACTATAATTTCTCAAATTTACATTCAAACAAATCAACCAATTCTGTGATGCTTTAACTTAATGTAATTATGGAAAGTATCTCAATACTGCATCTTGGATTGGCTCTGCAAAGATTCCAAAACTAAATCAACTATACACTATACACTACTGAAGATGGAATAGTGACCAAAAAGAATAAATTATGTTGCCCTACTTGAACTAAGGTATTTACAAGTTGATTTTTCCCTCCTCAGTAATTTTCTCTCCTACTACTGAGAAAAGTAGAGAAAGCTCTACTTTCTCACTAGCCAAACTTTAGTGTCCAGTGGGATGAGATTAAATCTGATCCAAAGTTATAAGTGTGATCTCTAAAGGACTAAATCTAAACCTAAGTGGCTATCAGTCTATGCTATACAATAGAGTATTTGAAAAGATATTTTGAAAATATTCATGTTTGGAGATTGATTGAGTAGATCTAAGACATGATTCCTAGCATCAATATATTTTGTTCACACGTTTCTAATATAAAAACCAGCATTGAAAACCACTGAACTATTCAACATAATCATATCTTGTCTAGGTGATTTGTTCAGTATACACCCTCTTAAACCAGTCAATGGGATGAGATGTATTATTCAGTCTGCAAATTTTGATACAAGAGTAAAAATCAGGGAAGATATCAGAACATTATGTGGTAAGTCTGGGCCACAAATAATCTTCCCCTTAAAAGTTTGGTGTATAAATATGGTACATGAAATTGCTTCAGTCACTCAGATGATGAAGCCAGCACAATGAGTGATGAAATTCCAAGAGGATCACAGAAATGTTAATTTAGTCTTGATTCTGCATCTCTTGCAATATGTCCAACCTTAATTATTTGCAGTTAAGCCAATAACTACAAAAACCCTTTTTACTTTTTGATTGAATTTAAGTTAATATTCCCTTACATAAAACTTAAATTACCTGACTCATACAAAAATCAAGGACTTTTAGGCCTTGCTGTGTCATTTAATATTGCTTTAAAATATTTTTTGGTCTTAAGCATTATGCTCATTCTTAATTCTAAACTGCATCATATTCCTTCAAAAGGACTGCTATATTTAATCTAGTCAGGAAAGGAAACTATGGGAACATAGTGAAAAATAACACTCTGTGGTAGTCTGATAATATCTAAAGAGTAGCACAGAAAAATCCCCTCCATAGTCAGGAGAGAAAAACATAGATGAAGTACTGGATTGCAAATTATTGCTACTATTATTCACCAGAATATTTGACATTTAATCTGCATCATCAAGAAGAAACATAGATGTAAATATTGGAAATTAAATTACATAGAATCTAGAAAGATATTGATAAATGTCGGAGTCAAAGGAAAGGAAGAATTTATTTTTATAGCTTATTTGGAATACAAGTTAAAGATATGGCACTGTAGATAACTTCAAAAATAGGGATCAGTCATAAAAAAAATCAATCATGTATAATCTAAGACCAAGGAGAAATCTCGTGTGTCTGGGTGCACGCATGCCTGTGTAGCAATTAAAAGTGGTTTCATTGAAAAACATGAGTAATAGAGATATGCTTTTAATGAATGTCATCAAGGAAAGGGAAAGAGAAGGTGCAACTTCGAATACAAAAATAAGACATATACAAGAGCAGTGTGAGTAGCTGTGCTGTAGAGAGCAGGACGGTTCCTCTGTGTGTGTATGGCTGGGGAGCAGGGATAGGAGGTACAACAGCATAAAGTTTGCAGTGAAAACTTAGCAGTCTCAGCACTACTGGAATAGAAACTATCACCTGAGATTGGCCTCATGAGACTTACAGACACCAGCCATCATACCTGATCTGGGAAGATGACAAAGATGACTTCATTGCATCTGCCCAGAAGCCCTATAAGGGAGGTACTTCAACCCTAATTGTAGCCGTGTGGCTGACAGGGTCTCGGTGCTCCTGCCGGGTGTCTGGCCTGTGCCTCTGAGGTGGGAGAGCCAAGTTCAGGACATTGGACCATCAGAGACATCCCAGCTCCACATAATATCAAATGGTGAAAACTCTCCCAGAGATCTCCAACTCAACGCGAAGACCCAGCTCCACTCAACAAGCAGCAAGCTACAATGCTGGACACCCTATGCCAAACAACTAGAAAGACAGGAACACAACCCCACCCATTAGCAGAGAGGCTGCCAAAAATCATAATAAATTCACAGACACACCAAAACACACAACTGGATGTGGTCCTGCCAACAAGAAAGACAAGATCCAGCCTCATCCACCAGAACACACAGGCACCAGTTCCCTACACCAGAAGGCCTATACAACACATAGAACCAACCTCAGCCACTGGGGGAAGACACCAAAAACAACAGGAACTACAAACTTGCAGCCTGCAAAAGATCCCAAACACAGTAAGTTAAGCAAAATGAGAAGACAGAGAAACACACAGCAGATGAAGGAGCAAGGTAAAAACCCACAAGATCAAACAAATGAAGAGGAAATAGGCAGTCTACCTGAAAAAGAATTCACAGTAATGATAGTAAAGATGATACAAAATCGTGGAAATAGAATGGAGAAAATACAAGAAATGTTTAACAAGGACCTAGAAGAGCTAAAGAGCAACAAACAATGATGAACAACACAATAAATTAAAAATTCTCCAGAAGGAATCAATAGCAGAATAACAGGCAGAAGAACGGATAAGTGACCTGGAAGACAAAATAGTGGAAATAACTACTTCAGAGCAGAATAAAGAAAAAAGAATGAAAAGAACTGAGGACAGTCTCAGAAACCTCTGGGACAACATTACATGCAGCAACATTCGAATTATAGGGGTCCCAGAAGAAGAAGAGAAAAAGATAGGGACTGAGGAAATAATTGAAGAGATTATAGTTGAAAAATTCCCTAATATGGGAAAGGAAATATTCAATCAAGTCCAGGAGGCACAGAGAGCCCCATACAGGATAAATCCAAGGAGAAACACACCAAGACACATATTAATCAAACTATCAAAAATTAAATACAAATAAGAAATATTAAAAGCAGCAAGGGAAAAACAACAAATAATATACAAGGGAATCCCCATTAGGTTAACAGCTGGTCTTTCAGCAGAAACTCTGCAAGCCAGAAGGGTGTGGCAGGACATATTTAAAGTGATGAGAGGGAAAAACCTACAACCAAGATTATTCTAGCCAGCAAGGATCTCATTCAGATTCGACAGAGGAATTAAAAAATTTACAGGCAAGCACAAGCTAAGAGAATTCAGCATGACCAAACCAGCTTTACAAAAAATGCTAAAGGAACTTCTCTAGGCAGAAAACACAAGATAAGGAAAAGGCCTACAATAACAAACCCAAAACTATTAAGAAAATGGTAATAGGAACATACATATTGATAACTACCTTAAATGTAAATGGAGTAAACACTGCAACCAAAAGACATAAACTGGCTGAATGGATACAAAAACAAGACCCATATATATGCCTTCTACAAGAGACTCACTTCTGACCGAGGGACACATACAGACTGAAAGTGAGAGGATGGAAAAAGTTATTCCATGCGAATGGAAATCAAAAGAAAGCTGGAGTAGCAATTCTCATATCAGACAAAATAGACTTTAAAATAAAGACTATTGCAAGAGACAACGAAGGACACTACATAATGATCAAGGGATCAATCAAAGAAGATATAACAATGGTAAATATTTATGCACCCAACTTAGGAGCACCTCAATACATAAGGCAAATGCTAACAGCCATAAGAGGGGAAATCAACAGTAACACAATCATAGTAGGGAACTTTAACACCCCACTTTCACCAATGGACAGATCATCCAAAATGAAAATAAATAAGGAAACACAAGCTTTAAATGATACATTAAACAAGATGAACTTAATTGATATTTATAGGACATTCCATTCAAAAATATCAGAATACACATTCTTCTCAAGTGCTCATGGAACATTCTCCAGGATAGATCATATCTTGGGTCAAAAAGTCTTGGCAAATTTAAGAGAATTAAAATTGTATCAGGTATCTTTTCCGACCACAACGTTATGAGACTAAATATCAATTACAGGAAAAAATTTGTAAAAAATACAAACAGATGGAGTCTAAAAATTACACTACTAAATAACCAAGAGATGACTGAAGAAGTCAAAGAGGAACTCAAAAAATACCTAGAAACAAATGGCAATGAAAACATGATAACCCAAATCCTATGGGATGCAGCAAAATCAGTTCTAAGAGGGAAGTTTATGGCAATACAATCCTACCTCAAGAAACAAGAAACATCTCAATTAAACTACCTAACTGTACACCTAGAGCAATTAGAAAAAGAAGAAAGAAAGAAAAAAAAAAGCCCAAAGCTAGCAGAAGGAAAGAAATCATAAAGATCAGATCAGAAATAAAGTAAAAATAAATGATGGAAATGATAGCAAAGATTAATAAAACTAATATCTGGTTCCTTGAGAAGATAAACAAAATTGATAAACCATTAACCAGGCTCATCAAGAAAAAAAGGGAGAAGAGTCAATTAATCAGAATTAGAAATGAAAATGGAGAAGTAACAACTGACACTGCAGAAATACAGAGGACCATGAGAGATTACTACAGACAACTATATGCCAATAAAATGGACAACCTGGAAGAAATGGACACATTCTTAGAAAAGCAGAAACTTCTGAGACTGAACCCAGAAGAAATAGAAAATATAAACAGACCAATCACAAGCACTGAAATTGAAACTGTGATTAAAAATCTTCCAACAAAGAAAAGCCCAGGACCAGATGGCTTCACAGGTGAATTCTATCAAACATTTAGAGAAGAGCTAACATCTATCCTTCTCAAACTCTTCCAAAATACAGCAGAAGGAGAGACTCTCCCAATCTCATTGTAATGGCCACTATCACCCTGATACCAAAACCAGACAAAGATGTCACAAAGAAAGAAAACTACAGGCCAAATTCACTGATGAACATAGATGCAAAAATCCTCAACAAAATACTAGCAAACAGAATCCAACAGCACATTAAAAGGATCATACACCAAGATCAAGTGGGGTTTATCCCAGGAATGCAAGGATTCTTCAATATATGCAAATCAATCAATGTGATACACCATATTAACAAACTGAAGAATAAAAACCTTATGATCATCTCAATAGATGCAGAGAAAGCTTTCGACAAAATTCAACATCCATTTATGATAAAAACCCTCCAGAAAGTAGGCATAGAGGGAACTTACATCAACATATTAAAGGCCATATATGACAAACCCACAACCAACATCATTCTCAATGGTAAAAAACTGAAACCATTTCCGCTCAGATCAAGAACAAGGCAAGGTTGTCCACTCTCACCACTATTATCCAACATAGTTTTGGAAGGTTTAGCCACAGCAATCAGAGAAGAAAAAGAAATAAAAGGAATCCAAATCAGAAAAGAGGAAGTACAACTGTCACTGTTTGCAGATGACATGATACTATACATAGAGAATCCTAAAGATGCTACCAGAAAACTACTAGAGCTAATCAATGAATTTGGTAAAGTAGTAGGATACAAAATTAATGCACAGAAATCTCTTGCATTCCTATACATTAATGATGCAAAATCTGAAAGAGGAATTAAGGAAACATTCCCATTTACCATTGGAACAAAAGGAATACAGTACCTAAGAATAAACCTATGTAAAGAGACAAAAGACCTGTATGCAGAAAAGTATAAGACACTGATGAAAAAATCAAAGATGATACAAACACATGGAGAGATATATACCATGTTCTTGGATTGGAAGAATCAACAATGTGAAAATGACTCTACTACTACCCAAAGCAATCTACAGATTCAATACAACCTCTATCAAACTACCAGTGACATTTTTCACAGAACTAGAACAAAGAATTTCACAATTTGTATGGAAACACCAAAGACACTGAATAGCCAAAGCAATCTTGAGAAAGAAAAATGGAGCTGGAGGAATCAGGCTCTCTGACTTCAGACTATACTGCAAAGTTACAGTAATCAAGACAGCATGGTACCAATACCAAAACAGAAATATAGATCAATGGAACAGGATAGAAAGACCAGAGATAAACCCACACACATATTGTCATCTAATTTACAACAAAGGAGGCAAGAACATAAAATGGAGAAAAGACAGCCTCTTCAATATGTGGTGCTGGGAAAACTGGACAGCTACATGTAAAAGAATGAAATTTGAACACTCCCTAACACCATACACAAAAACAAACTCAAAATGGATTAAAGGCCTAAATGTAAGGCCAGACACTATAGAACTCTTAGATGAAAACATAGGCAGAACACTCTATGATGTAAATCACAGCAAGATCCTTTTTGACCCACCTCCTAGAGAAATGGAAATAAAAACAAAAATAAACAAATGGGACCTAATGAAATTTAAAAGCTTTTGCACAGCAAAGGAAAACATAAACAAGACAAAAAGACAACCCTCAGAATGGGAGAAAATATTTGCAAATGAAGCAACTGACAAAGGATAAATCTTCAAAATTTATAAGCAGCTCATGCAGCTCAATATCAAAAAAACAAGTAACCCAATCCAAAAATGGGCAGAAGACCTAAACAGACATTTCTCCAAAGAAGATATACAAATTGCCATCAAACACATGCAAGGATGCTCAACATCACTAATCATTAGAGAAATGCAAATCAAAACTACAGTGAGGTATCATTTCACACCAGTCAGAATGGCCATCATCAAAAAATCTAGAAACAATAAATGCTGGAGAGGGTGTGGAGAAAAGGGAATCCTCATACACTGTTGGCGGGAATGTATTTGATACAGCCACTGTGGAGAACAGTATGGAAGTTCCTTAAAAACCTAAAAATAAAACTACCATATGATCCTGCAATCCCACTACTGGGCATATACCCAGAGAAAACCATAATTCAAAAAGAGTCATGTACCACAATGTTCATTGCAGCTGTATTTACAATAGCCAGGACATGGAAGCAACCTAAGTGCCCATTGACAGATGAATGGATAAAGAAGATATGGCACATAGATACAATGGAATATTACTCAGCCATAAAAAAGAAACGAAATTGAGTTATTTGTATTGAGGTGGGTGGACCAAGAGTCTGTCATACAGAGTGAAGTAAGTCAGGAAGAGAAAAACAAATACCATATGCTAACACATATATATGGAATCTAAAAACAAAAACAAAAAAACAGTGGTTCTGAAGAACCTAGGGGTAGGACAGGAATAAAGATGCAGACTTAGAGAGTGGACTTGCACACATGGGGAGGGGGAAGGGTAAGCTGGGACGAATTGAGAGAGTGGCATGGACATATATACACTACCAAATGTAAAATAGATAGCTAGTGGGAAGCAGCCGCATAGCACAGGGACATCAGCTCTGTGCTTTGTGACCACCTAGAGGGGTGGGATAGGGAGGGTGGGAGTGAGATGCAAGAGGGTGTTGATATGGTGATATATGTGTATGTATAGGTGATTCACTTTGTTATAAAGCAGAAACTAACACACCATTGTAAAGTAATTATATTCCAATAAAGATGTTAAAATAAAAGAGACATATATGGGTACAATTGGTTTTTTATTTTTATTTTTTTAGTATAACCTTTTTTATTGGGAAAAAAAAAAAAGCCCAAAACAGAAAAGTTTTCAAACCACACACAGGAGGGGCATGGGTTGGGGGAAGCGTGTCTGTCCTTCCTGCCCAGGTCCCCAGCCCATGTGGTTTTGGCAGCAATAAGGGTTGTGGGGTAATGGCCCCCAGAATAAAAATGGTGTACGTGTGTGTGGGATGTAGAGGCGTGCAAAAGCAGTGGGGAGTTGGGGGCGGGGGGGGGGCAGACGAGGTCAGTATTGGGAACGCCGCAGGTGGGAGGCCATTTCATAACATTTCTTGTTGATCATACCATCCTGTACACCTTCTTTGCCCATCAGCAGGGCTAGCGTCTTGGCATTCAGGGTAACAATGATATTGAAGGTGGCGGCTCCGCAGGTGCTCTTGGTGCAAAGATCCATGGTAAATTTCCCGTCCTGCAGCAGTGAGTCCTGGATCACAGACCATTTCTGGCCCCCAAGCGTTAGCCCATTCACGTAAAAACTTGACCGGTCTTTGCCAACCAGGGCTCCAACCTCAGCTGGTGTGATGTTGACGAAGTTTTTTCCAGGAACGGCTGCCCAGATGGAGGGCAAGTTCTTATAGCCCACAATGGCCACGTCCTGACAGGTCCCTTCCGCCATGAGCTTGTCTTTGTAGGCGTTCCACCCGGCCATGACGCTGCTACTGGGGTGCTCTCGGGGCTGCTGCTGGGGCCAGGGGCTGGGCTCGGGCTGCCTCGGGCTGACGGGCAGGGGAAGGCGGAGAGCTTCGGGCACGCGCTGCGGTCTGGACTGCGGCTCTGCTAGCTGTGCTGCAGCCCTCGCACCGCCACTTCCTCTGCATTACTTTTGAATTGAAGGATAGTAACATCTTCATACCAATAAATTTAAAAACAACATTTTGCATGAATACTGTGTAAAATTATGGGTGTTGGTGCAGTATAAAAGTAATTATATTTTTCTTCTTCCTAACATGTTCAGAATTGAAGGGCATTTAAAAAATTTCTTAAGCATCCATTAAATATAAGACAAATATCTGAAATAAAATACAATACTCTATACTTGGCTATTTACTCAAATCATTGGTGTTTAAGGAAATTTTTCAGCTTTTTATTGACAACTTGGAGTTGCATGCACTCTGGTAGGTTGGTTTTATAAGAGAATAATTTGAATAAATGTAATTTTAATAGAGCAATAAAAATGTGGTTATATAAATTGTATATTAGTTTATTGCTTCATTATTGTTTTAAAAATTATTTAGTTGTTCGATTTTTTCAAGATATTTTGAACTCAGTCATTTAGTGTATCTTCTTCCTGATATTTTGAAAAAATACCCCACAGGCATGTAATATGAAGAAAAATTCAAATCTAAGACTTAGAATTGAAAAAAAAATCATAATATTAGGAGGTATTTTAAAGTGAAGAATGTGTAAAGAAGTGAGAGAAATGTCAACTAGTGTAAACTGGCCTTGGTCTTAACACAAACTATAGAAACCTGTACAGAGTACATGGATATTTGCTTTGATGTGGGAAAATGTAGACATTACTCTCAAAGAAAAATACAATAGAAAAAAAATAAACTATCAGCTTTTAGAAACCATCAAATAATATGTGAAATAGTAATCATTAACTCACCTCTGTAGGCCAGTTGTCGTGAAAGTTAAAACTCTTGGTTTAAAGCACCTGACCATTTAGATTATCTAAATGTATAATTATCAATAGTCATAGAGATATAAACAATGATGTAACCATAGTATAGTATACTACACACTGTTAAAATCAGTAAAATCTATATTAATGTTTGTATTCATTTGCTAGGACTGCCATAGCAAAGTACCCCAGACTGGGTGGCTTAACAGAAATTTACTTTCTCACAGTTCTGGAGGCTAAAAGTCTTAGATCAAGGTATTAGCAGATTAATTTTCTTCTGAGATCTCTCTCCTTGGCTTATAGATGGCCATCCTCTTGCTTTATCTTCTTGCGGTCTTCTGTATGTGTCTGGATCCAAATTTCCTCTTTTTATAAGGGCCCAACTCAATGACAACATTTTAACTTTATTACCCCTTTTTAAGATTCTAAATACAGTCACATTCTGAGGTACATGGGGTTAGGACTTCAACATACAAAGTTTGGTGAAATACAACTCAGACAATGACAATATTTTAACATGGAATAATCACTCTCAAATACTGTGTGTGGGAAAATCAAGTTAGTAAAACTGCACAGAATTATTCTGAATATATTAAATACACTCATTTTGGGTGATAATCAAAGGGATTTAGTGATTATTTTAACATTTTAATTTTATGACAGGTATGTATTTTATGTATAATTAAAAATTATAACAGACTATAAATCATAGCTTCTGAAATTATTAAAAAGGAAAATACACTAAATAAAAAATTGATGATAGAAATAAAAGCAGAAATAAACTCCAAACTCTAGTGAAAGTACTGTTACCATCAAATATAGGTTATTCAAAGGCAAATTATTAATAATTAAACTTGGTAGCACTTTTAAATATAAACAAAAATATAGACTGGCCTGTAACTATAAATGATATGAAGGCGAATTTAGTTTATAAACAAATGGGTGCCAGGAAAGTTCACTTTTAAGAAATAATTTATTCAAATTAAATACCCTTCTCGATTTTTCTCCTGTGAAAATAGTAATAAGTTTAATATCCTTGGTGCGATAGACTGAATAAAATCCCCAAAGACATCAATGACCTAATCCTTGGAACCTGTGACTATGTTAATTTACATGGCATAAGAGTTTGCAGATGTGCATAGATTAAGGATTATGAAATAGGAAGATTATTTTGGATTTTCTGGATGGGCCCCAAATAATACAAAGGGTCTTTTAAGAAGGAGACACAGGGGCAATGTGATTAAGAAGCAAAGAGAAAACGGTGATGTGATGACAGAAGCAGAGAGAGATTTGAAGATGCTACATTGCTGCTGGCTTTCAATATGTGGGAAGGAGTCACAAGTCGTGAAATAAGGGCAGCCTCTGGAAGCTGGGAAAAGTAAAGAAACAGGCTTTCCCCTGCACCCTTCAGAATGAACTAGCTCTTCTAACAGCTTAGTCTTGGACAGTGAGACTGATTTTGTACTTCTGATTTCCAGCACTATACTTTAATAAATTTGTGCTGTATTAAGATGCTAGGTTTGTGGTAATTTGTTACAGCTGCAATAGTAAATTAATGCACCTGGGAATTGGAACATACCCTTTTCTCAAGGCCACATGGAAATGTGGGAGTCCTGCCCCCAGGCTTAGAGACAACAGGGAGTCTCATTTCTAGTCTATCATGAAATCTTCTGAGTCCCTTTCCCAAATCTGAAAACTAGTGGTTCTTTACCCTGTCATTCCTTGATTGAACAAAAAAATCTTCAAAATGGTTGTATTTCAATACCTAGGATCTAACTATCCTAGATAAACTGTGGGCTATTCTTTCAGAGGTTATGCTGCTGACCTTGAGTGTGGGTACAAAACCTGGCTCTGTTCTCAGCCCTGGATCCTGACAAATACTCAGTCTCTGGGTATTTTTTGCATTACCTTTTTTTTCCCTCATCATCAGTACATTTCTCCAGTCTTTCTCCTCTAGGATACATAGTCTACTCCCTTGAATTAGTGAATAGGAACCATCCCAGTGCAATCTCTTATTGGCTTGGGCAAGAACATTAAAGCAAAAAATAATAATAATTTGGGCTAGCCTAATAGGAACAATGAAGACATATTCTTAATCCCAGAGGTATTGAATTTGTTACCATCCTTATAACACTAGGGAAGTTTTCTTCCTTCCTCTTTTGCCAAGGAACATGCAGTAATTATACAACATGGTTGAAGTTTATGTGCATCAGTAATTATGAGTCTGAGAATTGATGTAAACATTCTCTTACCTCCTTTATTATCAAGCAAAGGAGGATGGCTTTGCCTGAATAGGCTTTGTCTATTTTCTTCCTAATTGACTTAAGTAAAATGTATATTAACCTGTTTCCAGACTTTAGTTTTACTTAGAGCATTCCATGGAAACAAATCTAAAGGAAGAATATAGGAGCTAGATATCACCTCATCCTGAATTCTTCACTCTTCATATTTGTATGTTAGAGTCATGGCCTGGACAATGCCTGAGACCCAAAGCTTCAGAGTGCTTTAAATAAAATAAATTGTCTTAAGTTTCAAACTGCTAAAGCTCCCTGCTCTTGTGATCTCATATACTTATTGCCCCAGGACTCATAACATAATACATATGTAGAGTGGATTGGGGTGAACAGCGAGTCATTGAAGGTTAATCTTATTGGTATCCAGGATTTATAGGTTTGGGATTCTTCAATTTTAAATTATGTAACCAAGCACGGTATAGGCATGACATTCCAATGATATTTAAGAAATGAATGTATTGTATTATAGTTGTTGCTTATTGGGTAAAACATTTCAGCAACTTCTTTAAATAATAATTTGAAAATTTCTATCTAATAAATCAATCTAAAATATATCACCATTTTGTGAAATTTTATATTTATATATTTTTCATCAAAGTGGCATTTTTAATGAGATGAATGATGGACTGAACAACAAATTATATTGTTAATCTTTGACCCTGGCATCCCATTCTATTTATTTCAATTACAATACTTCGTGGGTATTATGAGTTCTTTACATGATATATTAGCTTATGCATTTTTTTTTTTTTTTTTTGTGCGGTACGCAGGCCTCTCACTGTTGTGGCCTCTTCCGTTGCAAAGCACAGGCTCCGGATGCGCAGGCTCAGCGGCCATGGCTCACGGGCCCAGACGCTCGGCGGCATGTGGGACCTTCCCGGACTGGGGCATGAACCCGTGTCCCCTGCATTGGCAGGCGGACTCTCAACCACTGCGCCACCAGGGAAGCCCAGCTTATGCATTTTTAACAAGACAAATTTTGCTGTAAAGAGGACACTATTATAATGAAACTTCCTTAAGCTAAGAGCAGAAATTCTGACACAAACATATTTTTCAAAGAATATTAAGAAATATTTTATTTTTGTTGGTCATTCTTAACACAATATATTTACTAGCTTTTAAGAAGAGGGTAAAAAATAATTTAAGGATTGCCCAATGTAATTAAATAAAACAGTTCAATATTTATGGAATGCATTTATCTTTCACAGTGACATGTTATTTAGCAACAACTGAGAAAAAAATGAAACATAAGCTATTTATTAAAATTATAAGCATTTAAATGAGACAGTACAAAAAATAAAGTGATTGCATTTGCCCATGTGAGTGTCTTTTCTGGCTTGTAGAAATTTCCTTTTCACTCAATGATTTCATCTTTTTGTGCATGGAAAATATGAATACAAAATGAATCAATTCTGATGAAATGAAAATATTTCCAGTAAAATAGCTTGATTATTCCAAATATGATATATATGTGTGTGTGTAGTTAATGAAGTCATTCATTTCTGCCATCACTGCTATTACTTAACACTGTCTTATTAAGATAAATGGATTAAGAGAATAAAAATAAGTATGAGGTCATACCAGTAGAGAGAGGAATATATAAGCATTATTTTTTATATAGGCAGTTATTACTTATACAAGAACAAAAAAAGGACAGAAGAAATTATCACAAATTATTTTAATTTGTATTAAAATTACAAAGCAAGGAATCTACTACATATCTATTAAATGACAAAGCAAGCTTGCAATTGTGGCAAATGGAGAAAATGACCACAATTCTTCACATCTCTGTGTGCCCTTTACAATGTGACTTTGCAGCTCCTCCTATGAATAGGTTGGGCATATTTTTTTGCCTCTTGAGTGATGACTCTGTCAGATAACCAGATCTGACCAATGACTCAAGAGCAAATATGATACATGCAGAGACTTGAAAAGCATTTGCTCATTTGAGTAGTTCTCTCTTCCTGTTCTTGGGCTAGCCTGCTGGATGACACATATTGCCCAAACACATATCAAGCCAACAAACAGAAATATAAGTAAGGTCATCCTAAAAAAATTCAGCCCCATCAGCTGAGCTTGGAGACCAGACAAGTTGGACTATACCAGCATTTTTTGTTGTCAGTACTGGATTTTGGCCATTCTAAGTAGGCTAGTTGTGATATCTCATTATTTTAATTTGCATTTCATTAATGACATGTGATGTGGAACATCTTATTGTATGCTTTTTTGTCACCTGTATATCTTTTTTGATGAAATGTCTGGTCTGTTCATTTCTTTAGACCATCCCACAAATTTGATAAGTTTTCATTTTCATTTAGTTCAAAATATATTTAGTCTCCCTTGAAAATTTTTATTTGACTCGTGTTATTTAGAAGTGTGTTTTTTAATATCCAAGTATTTAGGGATTTTCCAGTTTTCTTTCTGTTAACGATTTTTAGCTTAATTTCATTGTGATCAGAAAGCTTACATTGTACAATTTCCATATTTTAAAATTCATTAATGTGTATTCTGTGGACCATAATGTGATCTACCTTGGTGTTTATTCTACGTGAGCCTGAGAAAATGTGCATTCTGTTGTTGTTGGAAAACATAGTCCTAGATGACTTATACCCAGTTGCTTGATGATACTCGTGAGTTCCTCTGTATCCTTACTGATTTTCTGCCTTCTGGATCTGTCCATTTCTGATAAAGTGGTGTTGAGTCTTTAACTATAAGAATGGATTAATTTACTTCTTCTTGTAATTCTATCAACTTTTACTTACTATATTTTGATGCTCTATTGTTAGGTACATACAGATTAAGGATTCTTGTGGCTTCTTGGAGAATCGACCCCTTTATCATTATATAATACCCCTCTTTGTCACTGGTAAATTTCCTTGCTCTTATGTCTTCTCTGTCTCTAATATACCTACTTCCAGCTTACTTTTGATTAGTGTTAGCATGGTATATCTTTCTCCATCCCTGTATTTTTAAAATATGTGTCTTTAAATTTAAGGTTAATTTCCATAGACATCATATAATGAGGTATTGTTTTTTTATTCACTCTGAGAATATTTGCCTTTCAGTTGCTATATTTAGACCATTGACATATAAAATGATTATTGATATGGTTGGATTAATATCTACTATATTTGTTATTTTCTATTTTTCCCTTGTTCTTTGCTTCTATTTTTATCTTCCACTGAGTTTTTTCCATTTATACTTTTAACTGAGGTTTTTATGTGTTTTGATTTTCTCTTGTTTTTTAGCATATCAGTTATACTTTTTTAAACTTTATTTGCTGCCAGAGATTTTGTGAGATATGTTTAAATTAATTCAAGACCTCTTTCAAATAACAATATACCATTTTATGTGTGGTGTGAGTACTGTATAATAACAAAATATTTCTAATCCCTTCCTCCTATCTCTTGTATCATAGGGTATTATATATACCCATAAAGATATATAATTATATATATTGTTACTATGATTATTTTGAACTGTTATCTGATCAATTACAATTGATCAATTAAAAATAAGAAAAATGAAAGTTTTTATTTATCCTCACTTTTCCTTCTCCAATGCTTTCCCTTTTTTGAAAGTAGATCCAAATTTTTGATCTATATCAATGCCCTTCTCTCCAAAGCAGTTCTTTTAACCTTTCTTCCAAGGCAGGTCTACTGGCAACAAATCTGTGCAGTTATTTTTTTTTGTCTGAGAGTCTTATTTGTCCTGTACTTTTGAAGGATAATTTCTCAAGATACAGAATACCATACAATGGTTTTATTATTCTCTCAATAATTTAAATATTTTATTCCACTCTCTTATTGCTTGAATGGTTTCTGATGAGAAGTCCAATGTAATTCTTATCTTTGCTCCTCCATAGATAAGGTGTTTATTTCTTCTGTCTTCTTACAAGATTTTTTCTTTGTCTTTGATTTTCTGCAGTTTAATTATGATATGTCTAGGAGTAAATATTTTTGCCATTTTTCTTCCTGGTGTTCTTTGAGATTCCTGGATCTATGGTTTGGTGCTTGGCATTAATTTGGGAAATTTTCAGTCATTTTTTTCAAATAAATCTTTTCTTAGAATGTCCTTCTCTATGCTTACATTGCCCATATACTCTTGCATGCTGCCTACTTTATCCATTAGACCCCTTAGCATAATAATTATAGTTGTTTTAAATTCACTCTGATAATTCCAACAACATTTCCATATCTGAGTCTGGTTCTGGTGCTTTTTCTGTATCTTCAAAATGCTCTTTTGCCTTTTAGTGTGAGTATTTGAATCAGTAGACTGAGTAAAGAAGCTCATCCTCATCAACGCATGGACATCATCCAACCTACTAAAGGCCTGAATAGAACAAAAAGGGGAAGGAGGGGTGAATCTGTCCTTCTACTTGAGCTAAGACATCCATTTTCTCCTGCAGTTAGATATTGGCACACCTGGTTCTTGGGCTTTGGACACAGACTAGGATATACACCATCCACCCTCATTTTCAAATTGATATAGACATGTTTAGACAAGACAGTCATGCTTACCTTGCCAAACCTCTTTCATAAATTCATCTAACTCTAACAGAGAAGTTTCACAAAGAAATTGCTCTTTGTATTATTTTATTAATGATAGTTTCTGATAAAATATAAATGAGTAATTTTGATTTGCTTAGATGGCTCCTAGTTGGGACACATAAAATATATTTGAGAAATTGCTCTCCATGTACCATTATTATCTGTTTATTAATTTTTATGGAACAAATTAGCTTACATAAAATAACATTTTGAGTTCACAATTCTCTTTTAAGTTTTATATGTGATTAATTAATGATACAATGGTTTTATTAGTAGTCCCTGTGTTTAGCCTGAATGAAGAGAGCTAAGTCAGTGAGAGTTAAATCAGCTCTCATCTTTACCTTCTCCCTTGGAAACTGATCAACATCTGGCTAGAAATTTGAAGATTATCAGTCACTGAAGAATCAAAGTAGGCTTTGGATCACTCTCCATTCCATTCAGCATCCTGAACGATTCTCTCATAGGTAGCAGGATCATACTTTCATTTTGTTTATTTTAACATTATAAGATCCATTCCAGTTGTCTTCCCATTGGAAAGCCTTAGGCATTGCTGCTGCTTTTAAGCATGCCAGAATTAAACACTGCATGATACCTAGAAGTGACCACGGAGTGACCAATTTGGACCCACTGGAGTTTACCCTCTTAATTAAGCAGAAAAAGAAGCACAGTAAGTATACTCTACTGAAATAATTTGCTACTATTCTCAGAGGCAAATTTTTCCTGTTCACATGAAAGGATAGTTCAGTCAAAGTTATAGGTCTCAACTTTCTTGATTCCCAGAAATCTTACTCCAAGCTTGATTTGAAGACATACATAGAATCCTGCCATCAATATTTAGAGAATGCACATGTGGTAAAATACTGCTGCCACCAAAGATTTTCACTTCCCAACTTCAGAACTTATAAAAAAATGGATTACCTTACATGGCAAGGACTTTGCAAATATGATTAAATTAAGATCTTGAAATGTGAAGATTAGTTTGGATTATCAGGTGAACTCAATATAATAAGGGAAAGAATCAGGAGAGTCACCATTTGAGAAGAAGATAGTATGACAGTAGCAGAGGTCAAAGAGTCTGAGAGAGATTTAAAGATGCTAGGCTGCTAGACTTGAAGATGGAAAAAGGGGCAATGAGCCAAGGAATTCAGGTGATATCTAGAAGGTGGAGAGGGGAAAGAAATGGATTCTTACCTAAAGCCTCCAGAAAGGACCAGCCTCTCCAACACCTTTATATTAGCCCAGAGAGACTCATTTCATACTTTTGACTTCCAAAACTGTAAGATATTATGACCCACATAATAAGTCATAGAACAAGTATCACATTTCAAGGAAATTGCATGTAAAGATAAATAATTAACTTGAAATCAATGGTGAAAAGGATAAATAAATATAATGCTTTAGGAAATTTGAAAGCAGTCTACTGAATAATTCATGGATCAAAGGAGAACTCAACATTAATATGTAAAATAATTAAAACAGAATGTAGTGAAAAAAAGAAGGAAATACATAGCCTTAAATCATATATTAACAAAATAAGAAAACTTGAAAAATATTGATCTGTCTTCAAATTAAGGACTTAGAGAAATATAAAAAACTTAAAAAAAATTAAGTGGAGGAAATGCTGAAGATAGGTGAAAAAATTAATGAAATAAGAAAGAAAAATACAGTAGCGAAGGATTTGTTTCCTGGTCAGCAAGAAGCCCTGTGGAAACAGTTGACAGGTAGTCAGAAGGCAAGTGATAAAGAAAGAATAAAAATGTATATAAAACTTTATTTTTTCTACTTAATTATTACTTTTTCTTGGCCATTGTCCCTTCTGTTTTCCCTTTATCCAGTTCATGTTCTTTGCATGGTCCTCAATTTATGAAGATGAATTTAGCTAAACATGTTCTAGAGTCATGATGGATCATGCTTAAGTGTAACTATATCTTGGGGAGACACATCTTCCTCTTTTTCCTCTTTAGATTCTTCCTTTTTTCCTCTCTGGGCTACTTCCTATAAGGAAAATCTTGGTCCTGGGACATTCAACACAGTGTCAAAAAGGTTATTAACTGACCAACTTTCTTCCTTAGCTTAGATTGTCCTGCTCCTATTTTAGGGTGCCTATTTGGCTTAGTCTGGTCTCCTGATATCAATGAAGATGGCTTTGGCTTTTTGTAGTTTGTGCACAGGTCACTGACACTGAACTCTTTCCAATTTTTTTTAAAAAATGAAGAAGAAAAGAAAGGGTGGAAGGAAAGAAAGCAAAGAGACAAAACAATGTCCAAAGTGTTCATTAATAGAGAAAATAGGGAGAAAGTACACATAAACAATGTTGTAGATGAAAAATATGTCAAATAACCAGATATTTATTTAATGTAATAGATTTTGTATTAGGAGAAAGATCAAGGTGTTGGGGTGTGTGTTTACTTTGAAAAACATTCTAAAGTATTATATGATTTAGTAAAGTACTTAATATACTGTGAAATGTTACAGGGCTCTTAGAAAAAAATGTAAGCTCCTGTTTATGATTTCTTTAGGATTCTTCTTCTAAGATGGTATGCACGCAAATGTTGGGTAATAGACTTTTGATATTGCAGACAAATATTTGCCATATATATGTATATATATATAATAACACATGAATTCATAATAACATATCATTTTTCATGTAACATATAGATATAGCTGAATGGTACTCAAAAAGCAAATAATTATTTTAAAAAACCTTTAATGAATCGGTTCTACATATAAATCTAATATCAAATTTGATACATAAACCTATGCTATAAGCCTACATGGATTGTGCAATCCCTCCCTTTTCTTTCTAAGTTAAAATAAAATTAGACATTATATAGCTTATGATAAAATAATAAACAAATATCTGCTTTAAATATTTACTCTCTCTAAAACTCACCACTCATTTTATTTGTTTTCTATATGGCATAGGATTAAAAGAAAACTTCTAAATAAAGAATTTAATATTAATTCTATGAAATTTAACTACCACTACAAGTGTGATTATTTATACATTTCTTATACTTTTTTCATTTTTTTCTAATTTTGAGATATATTTGCTCACCAGAATAATTTATCTCCTTGTATTGGAAAAATTAATCATACACTATTTAGTTCTCTAAGAAAAATGCAAAATGCATTTATTCATCTGAAATCTATTTACTTCTTATTGGTTGTATAAAATCCTATTGATGCAGAACTGTGGTTTAGAACAACATTATTTCATGAATTTTATTTCAGATAGCTCTTAAGTTTGAAGAAAGTGCACATGTATGTTTGTCCTTTGCAGTCACACTCAAATCCCCAGAAATGCAGTGAAACAAACAGCATGATTCATGTCTTATTTATCTTGAAATAAATGTTTGTTGATAATATAAATTTCCACTTACATCATATTCAAAAATGTTGAAAATCACAAACTACTCTTTAAGAAACTTTTTAACCACAAAGCCAGTAATTTTTAAATTAATTTATTTACTCAAAAATAAATTATTACATAATTCTCAAAGAATTACACATTATTTCTGAATGTACCAACACCAAAATGACCTCTGCAATTTGTTCATATCATTATATGAGGGAAATAAAAACGGACTTTTACCTAAAAGAACAGAGAAAGGGAGAAAGAAGGAGAAAGAGGGAGGGAGAGAAAGAGGTATCTTTCCTCATCTCAGTTGCCTCCTCTTCAACTTTTCCCAAACATTTTTTGAGCCCACATACCTAAACTTTCTCCTTTGCACATTTAGAAAATGGAAAGATTTCTATTTCTCCGTTACTTCACTTACAAAAAAATAATAAAATTTTCTGGCTTCTATTATTCACTTTTAGTAGTTTAAGTTATTCCAGGAGAAATTGCTCATGGTGCAACTATACAATCTCTATATATTTTTTCAGCTATGTCTATCCTTCAACAGACAATTGACTAGCAGCTTTAAATGGATTGTGGATTTATCATCCACCAATAGCCACCATCTATTCATTTTAAATAAGAGAAGCATCTTTTTGGTCTGAACTGTGTTTCTTCTTCTACAGAGATGGAATTTTTCAACATACTAGATAGATTGCTCAAGTTGTATCAAAGAGAAGCAATTCATCTGTGACAACCCAAGATCCATAACAGAGTTAAGACTCACACTACCTGCCCCTAATCCAATAAGATAGTTTGGGCTTATCCTTCATGGATAGGAACAAAGAAAGTAACTGACCCATGAAATGAGAAACGTAACTGAATAACTTCTGGTTGTGAAAGGAGAAAATTTGTTGACCAAGTATCGCACAACTTTGAAGCACATAATAAATAATAAGGTTCAGTGAGGGTGGTAGGACATCCAGAATGCCTGAATTGGTCAGGAAAGTGTGGTATAATTTTATATAAAGTGAATATAATTAAAATATCACTAAGCTTCTGAAATAAATAACACCTTTCACTGATATATTTTAATTTTTCTTACACACATGCATGTACCTACTATCTTTCTTTCTCTCTATATATATACCTGAACAAATGTATATTTCTGTGTAGCATTATGAATATGAAAAAATCATCCTTCAGTGTTTTAAATACCTAAATTTGTACTTTTATACTTATCTGAATTAAAATTACATTAAAAAATAACACTTACAGTGTAAATACATCTGATGCTTTCCAAGTAGCCAGGCATACATACCTTATAAAATTTGCTTAATCTTCAGAAAAGTTTTGTGCAGTGGAAACAATTTTATCCACACTTTACTGCCGAGGAAACTGAGGAATAAAAGGTTGAAATAAATTTACATACATCACTGAGCCAGGAAACTGTGGAAAGAGTCTTCAAACCCTGGAAGTCTGAATTCACAGCACAGGATTTAACCAGTGTGATATACCACACTTTAGTTTGACTACCATCGATTCTTGAGTTAAAATGAAAAATGAAAGTATTATTTAATCTACATCTTTGCTAAAGAAAAAAATCCAGTCTACAGGATACTCCTAGAAAAATATATTGTACCAACAAATTCTCAGTGAGTAATTGTTAAGGTAAAACAAAACAAAACAAAAGACTGGATAAATAACTCTTAAAAATGAAAATTGATCCTATTTCAATAAATTTGATGATTGTGGGACTCATGAATCCAAGTAACATTCCAGTCAGTTTCTAGACAGCTCTGATAGAATGCCATTGCTTATTTGGAATAGATCTGGCTTCTACAATAACTCAGTGGTCATAAGTCTATCCTCTATTCTTTATGCAAAGTTTTCTAAAATTTGAAGAAGTACCTTAAATCTTCATTTCCAATCTGAATTTATGTAGATGCCTCATTCTACTCTATAAGCATTATAAAATATTTCTAGGATATTCATTTACTTTCACAGTATCTTTTATCAAAAGATACTAATCTTCTGATGTATAGTCATGCATCTGTGTGGCTATCAAATTTGATTACATCTTATATGTAATGTTTAATTATATGATATATTGAAATTTTCCACATTAAGAAATAAATATTTCTAGCACACAAGAAACCGCAAGTACCATTGTAGTTATTAGCCTATCCCCCAAATAACCACTATTTCAATTCTAACACCATAGATTAGTTTTGCTTTTTGTCTATTTGTGAACTCTATATATGTGTGTGTTTGTGTCTCTGTGTCTATACATATAGTGATATATATTGCTAGGTTGTGTATGATTTCATTAGCTAAATATTATTTTATGATTCATCTATGTTGTGTGTTTGACAGCAATAATTTTTTCATTGCTACAGTATTCTATTTTATAAATTCTCCAACGTTTTTAACAATTTTGGTGTTTGTGGACATTTGAGTTATTTCTAAATTGGGAGTAATAAAATGGTTCTGTGACTATTTCAGTCATTTCTTTTGCTGAATATATGAACACATTGTTTTAAATATTTCTCTGGAAGTATATATACTAGTTAAATTTCTAGTATACACTGACTTGCAGTGTTGTGTATGTTCAGCTAATGTTAAGTACTGACAAAAAGATTTCTGCACTGGTTATAAAAATGTGTACTCTGAACAGCAGAGTATTAGATTTATAGCTGTTACTCATTCTCACCAGCACTTAGTATTATTGTCTTATTTTTTATTAATAGAGCAGGTACCACATTGAAGGTTTAGCTTACTTTTCTCAGGTAACTAATGAAGTTGAGTACCTTTTCATGTGTCTATTGATCATTCTGCAATACTCTTCTCCAAAATGTCATTCTGAGTCTTTTGCCAACTTTTTAAAGGTTTTCTGCATTTTGCTACTTGATTTGTAAAGTTCTTTGTATATATTATCTATGGGATGCTTTATCAAATGTATGTGTAATCACCTTTTTATGGTGTCATTTAATAAAAAGCAATTCTGGTTTTTTATTGTATATATTTAAGCTGTATAACTTGTTGATTTGATATACATACACACTGTGAAATTATCAGCACAATCAAGCTAATTAACATCTAATTACCTTACATAGTTAGCTTTTGCTTATTTTTTAATTTTGTGCTAAGAGCACTTAGGATCTGCCCTCTTAGCAAATTCCAAGTATACAACATGGTATTGTTACCTAGAGTCACCATTATATACATTATATAATGTGAACTTTTTCATCTTGCATATCTGAAACATTTGTGTCTTATTAAAAGTATTTACCTACTTCACTTTAATTTATTAAAGGCAATATTCGTGTTCCCATGCAACTATAAATATTATTATGCTTCATATGATTTTAATAGTAGAAAGCAATTTGTCAGTGATATCAAAATTCACTAAAAAATTTCATTCATTCGAAATGAATCCTTTCCCACTTACTAATTCCCATTTTGGAACTAGGCACTGTGACACACACTTTATCTTTAAAAAGTCTGGGGGACTTCCCTGGCCATCCAGAGGTTAAGACTGTGTGCTCCCACTGCAGGGGGCACGGGTTCGACCCGTGGTTGAGGAACTAAGTATTCTGCATGCCGTGTGGCACTGCCAAAAAGAAAAAAAAAAAAAAAAACTCTGAGAAAATATTTCTTCCTTTTGGTACAGTATTTCAGATTTTCTAACTCTAAGTTTTATTGATATTAATTAATGTTTAGTGAGAGACTATATTTATTCTTCAAAAAGTGTCCATAAATAGCATGCAATCTTGAGAGTGTGTGATTCATCCCATAGAGATTAAGAGCAACTGTCCTTGAATAATCTTTCTTGTTAAAATGTAAAAAATCATACTGAGTAAATAAGGCATGCTGTTAGTTATTGCCTGCCTATTTATGACCACTGTCTTGATGGTGTTATTTTATATCTCTACATTTACATTCTCAGAGTGAATCATTTTTGAAGAGTGATAAATAATCAGGGATACAGAATAGCACTTAATTAAATCTTCCACATTTTAATATTTCAAGTTTGTAAGTTTCTTGTAAAAGTCACTGTCATTTCCCAACAGTAACTGTTATTAAACCCTTTGTTATACATTAGTTTAAAACAAATTAGTAAAATGGAAAATACTATATAGCCTCTGATGTTGATCAAAAAAATATCATTCTATTTCTTTTAGGTATCAGGTTACAATGAGTAATTATGCAGTATAGCAAATGAAAGAAGTGAAAGGAGGGACTAACTTTATTCATATTCCAGACCTATGTAATTAGTTTTCAAATATTAAAATTAAGCATGTGTACCATAGTAAAGTAAAACATTGACAATCAAAGAAGCAGAATGCAGGATTTATGGGCATATTTGCAATTTTTACATAATTTTAAAAGTATACTAAATTTTTTAAATGCGAAAAATGAAACCCTGTCATTAAAGACAAGATTTTGTAAAAACAATTCTACAAAATTAAGATTCTATGGCTGAAAATGTGCAAGGGTTTAAGAAGGGGAAAGGTTAGCAGTTTTATCAGAACACATTATAAAAATTATCTCTAAGCAACTTGTATGATGACCCTTTTCAACTTTCAAGTTAGAGTATTCTATAAATGAAAGAAATGTTAAGAGAAAAAAAATAGCGATTTTTTCCCATGCATGCTGATCATTTGCTTTCTAATAAAACTTAGTATACTCATGATTTTTTTCATAGACAATGTGAGTTGATCCCTGCTAAGTATTTTGTGCAAGAGAGTCAATAGTAAAATAAACCAAACCCATCCCTGCCCTAAGGAAACATAGACTAGTGAGAAAACTTGTTATCCATAAAATGAGCATGTAATTAAATGTAAATTTGCACCAATGATAGGTGCTAGAAGGAAAATGTATTCAGGGATATAAAATATACATAAGTGGTTTAGAAGAGATAGAGTTTTTCCTGTTATGTAAAATCGTAAACTTTCTTTCTTTCTTTTTTTTTTTTTTTGTGGTACGCGGGCCTCTCACTGTTGTGGCCTCTCCTGATGCGGAGCACAGGCTCTGGACGCGCAGGCTCAGCGGCCATGGCTCACGGGCCCAGCCGCTCCGCGGCATGTGGGATCTTCCCGGACCGGGGCACGAACCCGTGTCCCCTGTATCTGCAGGAGTACTCTCAACCACTGCGCCACCAGGGAAGCCCTAAATTCTCTTTGGAAGAAAGTTAATAGGGAGCTAAGCGTATTACAGGCAGCTTGCCCAATAAGGTTTATGTACGCTGGAAGTGGACTTTCAAGGTATCTTAGTTCACTAAGGGCTGGCCCAGAAAGAAAGTAAAGAAAGGAAATATTCCTAGCAGGTGGGACATTAAACAGTTTATTTCATTTCCCTCCTCTTTTAAATCGAGAATAAATGATCTGAATATAGACTATAAAATGGTAATATTTTACAGTTATTTACAGAAATAGTCTGGGACTAAATAAAAACATGAAAGTGGGTTTTAAGAAGTTATATGTGGATGGTCCTCTTGAAAGCTTCAGTAGTGGGTGCTGGTCCCCCATGGCCATTGTGTCATCCTGTGGCGAAGGCAAGGCCATAGTCTGCATGCACCCCACCATGCTGTAAACAAAGGACACTATTCCCTCCCTACCAGGAACAGATATAGCCTGGGGTTGACCAGGTGCCATATGATGCACATGCTTAAGCAGAACAAAGGAGTACACATTGAGTCTGAAGAAGGAAAAGATATTCCCACATCAGGCGATAAATCCAGGATGGGCTGTCAGGGCTTTAGGTCTATGTAAGGAATAGTTACAAGTTCAAGGCCCATTCTTCTGTGCTTGAGTAGGGGTAGAAAACCTGTGAACATGAGACTACCTTTTCCATCACCCATGTAAATGCTTTCCAAAGGCCCTACTGCAGAAGAGATTCTTCACAATCTGTCCTGTGGCTGTCAATCAGCTTTGTCAATCAGCTTCTACCTTTCATGATTCAAGGATTTGATCAATGGGCCCATGAACAGTGTGGAAAGAATTGCTGAAAGATTGATTCTATATGTACTAAATATCATGTACTTCCCTCTATAAAATCTGACCTGGGAATTGCCTATTCTGAGTGTCCAATGTGGAACCCACTCTATCATCCCATCACCTGAAGGGACTAGTCACTTTCTTTATAGCAAGTTGATGGCATTGGGTAGATTCCAGCATACAAGTAGGAGATGAGAGGATGAACAATGATCTGTTCTGCTGGATAGCATATGTATTCTAGATTTAAATTTTTCTTACTTTCATGAACGCTACTTGTAGTCTCACCTTCTGTGGTATTTCACATATGAACAAAAAATGGAATTCATAAGGTAAATGTAAAGCAACATGTTAATTCCCATGGGTTAAATGGTTATTTTAACTTATACATCAGAGGCACCTGGATCTATAGAATGAAAAATGGCCTCTTGAAGAATCAACGATAGCGCCACTTGCAGGGGAAAGCACCTTTTGAAGTTGGGGTACTGTAGTAAAGAATATTTTATATACTCTAAATCAATATATTCCATTCCTTTCATCACTAAAATAATTAAACTTAATGACCCACACATGAATTTTGGCATCTTCCTCATGACTGCGAGCCTTGCTGATTTAGTTGGTTTTTTTTGTTTGTTTGTTTTTTGCGGTATGCGAGCCTCTCACTGTTGTGGCCTCTCCCATTGCGGAGCACAGGCTCCAGACGCGCAGGCTCAGCGGCCATAGCTCACAGGCCCAGCCTCTCCGCGGCATGTGGGATCCTCCCGGACCGTGGCACGAACCCGTGTCCCCTGCATCGGCAGGCGGACTCTCAACCACTGAGCCACCAGGGAAGCCCTGATTTAGTATTTTTAGCACCCAAACTAGAATCTATCCATCAGGTGTACCAGAAATTGCTACTTGTACTTGCCATTCTTTTATTGTTTAGTTTTATTTTTTTGGTAAACTCCTCAACCAAGGGAAAATTATTCAAAAATAGGGCATAAAAAATTATTCTCTCTACCTCATAAATCTGGAAACTTCACTAGATTTACATCAATAAAATTAAGTGAAAGGAGTTCATAGTAGGAAATCTCTATTTTGCATACAAAAGGTGTCATGATGTTACTCAAAAGTTTTTAAAACTCAGTGTCCTAAAATAATCTAAGGAAAGTTAAACTAGGCTGAACTGGATTTCTATAGGGATGCCTATATTTATCAGGCAGAGTAACAAAATGATCATATTCTTCATAATTTTAAGATATTTCACTAAAACTAGGCAAAATATGACTCCATAAAAATCCAAAATTCTAGACAAAAAAATAAATGTTGTTTATAAGCTAGTAAATCTAGAAGTCTTATTAATCTAACAATAGTTCTTTTATAGAAAAACAAATTAATGGTGTGCTAGGTTATAGCCAGATCTGCTGTACAGAAACCTCAAGAAACCCTAATGATATAGCAGTGAATATTGTGGACAATGGATAGATGGACTGCAACACATATTGCGAATTTGCACACTTGTTTAAACAATGCCATTTAAGTGGCACATATAATATAGTGTATTAAAAAATTATGAAGCCAGAAGCCAGACAATATGTGTGGGTAAATAAGTTTTAGAGGACTCTTTTTCAGTGATAATATACACCCTCATGTAGTCCCATTGCAGCTCAATGGGCTTCAGTATTTCCCCAGTTGAGGTATTTCCAAACTTTGGTGTTCTGGAGATAAATTTGGTGTTGTGGGCAATCTTGTTGCAGTTCTAAATGGTGGTGTGAGAGACTGAATCTTCAGCCAAGAGAAGAAAAGTTTCTATGATGGGTGATAAAAAAGTGACAATGACAATGAGTGGAAGGAAAGAGAGATAGTGTGGTTTGGGTACATTTTCTCTGCAAAGATCTTCATGAAGGTGTGCATGTCAACACACTGTTCTGCCTGTAGGGCACTAGGGCCCAGCGTGCCTCTGACAGCAACAAGGGGAAGGCCACGTTACTCTATATATAAGAGAGTAGCATAATGGATAATGAGGTCCATGCTTAATGGAGAGTGAGGTCCATGCATAATGGCATAAAGTGTTAAGACGATTTCAGGATAGTAGGAATTTAATTTCTCTTTCTGAACTTTTTTTGTTAGTGTATAGGAATACAAGAGATTTCTGTGTATTAATTTTGTATCCTGCAGCTTTACTGAATTCACTGATGAGCTCTAGTAGTTTTATGGTAGCATCTTTAGGATTCTCTATGTATAGTATCATGTCATCTGCAAACAGTGACAATTTTACTCTTTCTTTCCCAATTTGGATTCCTTTTATTTCTTTTTCTTCTCTGATTGCTGCAGGTAGGACTTCCAAAACTATGTTCAATAAAAGTGGTTACAGTGGACATCCTTGTCTTCTTCCTGATCTCAGAGGGAATGCTTTCAGCTTTTCACCGTTGAGAATGATGTTAGCTGTGGGTTTGTCATATATGGCCTTTATTATGTTGAGGTAAGTTCCCTCTAGGCCCACTTTCTAAATCACTGGAGCTTCTAACACTTGGGTGGTGTGAATTTGCACTGATGCAGATGAATGGGTAGACATCTCTGGGGAGGAGTTAGGATGACTTGATTTAAAGTCATGTAGATATAATTACGGTTTATTTAGAAATATAGGGAGAGTAAAGGAGAGACATTCTGACTCATTGTGCTTAGTTATAGGTAGTGTTCTTTAAGCTTCATATTTGGCTATCTTTTCCAGTTTCTCTGTTTCAGACTATTTCATGATGTTAAAAAAGTTATGATTTTGGTATTTTTAAGTTTCATTATTTTAATTTATTATATACACACAACTATACACACTAAATACTATGTGTGTTTGTGTGTGTGTGTGGGTGTGTGTGAACCCACTTGTTACTGGAGAGGTTACTTCTAAAAAGGATGTCCACTGTTTCTGGAAAGCTGTTTGAAAGTATATAATAAGAGCCTGAAAAAAATAACTAGCATCTCTTGATTTAATTTATATTCCAAGAGTTTTGCATGAATTAGTTTCATCCTTGTAACAAGTCTGTGAGGTAGGAACTATTTCTATTCCCATTTTACAGATAAAGAAATGAAGATAGAAAGAGATTGAGTGATTTGTTTACTCAGCTGGTTGAGACAGAACCTGGATTCACATGCCTGCTGACTGTCTCCTCAGCTCCATGCTACACAGCCTCGTGAATTTAACACTATACATTCACCTCTAGATATCTATCTTACATCAAAGTGCATTATGAATATCAGCTACATATGGGACATAGCTATGACTGATATTCACAAAAATCCCATATATTAAAATGAACAGGGAAAAGAAAAACTTTGGAAACATATTAACTATGGCTGCTGCTGGATGACAGGAGTACAGTGGATTTTATTCTTTATACGTTTGTGCACTTCCTGTGTTTTCTCCTCCAATAAACATATTTTATAAGGAGCAAAGCAGAAATAAAAACACTTTTATCCATTACTTTATGACTTAGTTCAGTCTAGCTAAAATATTGCTTAGTTCAGTCTAGCTAAAAGTGGCTTAGTTCAGTCTGGCTAAAATATTAATTACCTTCAATGACTGCACAGGGGAAAACAGCAGCATTTGAAACCTTCTATTATTTTCATTAAGCAGTTTTGTAACACCAAGAACAAAATGTCGCATGTAAATGGGTTCTTAATAAATGCTAGTGAAAGGGACAATTTTCCTGCAATAGATAACTGTGGACAGCTGTACACTAAATGATGATTTTTATGGAGAACTACATTGCATAAGCCACATTTGTCTGGTAGATGGAACTGATATAAATATAGAGATATCCTGTTTGGATTTGATTGTCATAAACCAATTAAGACATTGTTCTCTTAAAAGTTATTTTTGTATTATGATAATTTAAGATTTTATCAAGTAACAAATGCAGTGTTTTTTGCTTCCATGATTTAATTTCTTGGTAGTCTTGCTATTTTGCATGCAGAAACATAGAATTTGCAAGCACATTATATTTTTTGTAATTTTCAAGATGTGCAACTTCATGAATAAAACACACTTGAAGGTAACTTAAAAGGATTCATTGTAGTCAAATTTAATTTGACATGTTCAAAATTAGATGCATGATATTCATCAAACTTCAGTCAGATAATTCTATTCAGAATGTGTGTTATTAATAATCTAAAGATTCTTTTAATCCTTTCTGGGAAACGTACCACTAGAAATTTTACTGAAAATTGCATCACTATATTTAGTAGTAATAAATCTGTCTTAATTTTAATTGAGTTCTAAATATTTTATATATTGTAACAAAGTATACAGACGATTATAGTGAAATAATATATATAGCTTTCAAATTACAATTATGAAAATTTCCCAAATGATAATTAAACTGTAAACTAAACTCAGCCTAATTATTCTTTTGCCTGGAAAGTAAACAATGACAATGCATCCCAAAAATACCCTCTGCCTTGAAAGACAGAGAGTTTTGCTAAGTGTCTGACATATGTAAAGAATCTTGCTTGAGTCATTAGAATATCTTTATATTTTGATGTTTAATTTTTTGAGTCTATGTTCTATTTTATGCCTTCCTAGAAACATACCAAGGTTCCTTATGCATCAAGGGTCTTTGTCCACAGCCTCACATTCATGGGATATTTTGTTGTTTGAATTCTCCCTATCGCACTAGTCATCAAAGCCCCAGTTGATGTTTTCCTAGACTCCTCATGAAAGCACATTTTGAACTTTGAAAAAAAATTGACAGATTGCTTAACAATGGTATTTGAAAATGGTGTCTTTTTCTTACATTCTTGAAAATACTAGGTAGAATTCAATGTCCATCTTTAACCATCTCCCCAGAAAAAAAGAAGTCAGTACTTCAGTTTTGTTTTGTTTTGAATTTCTTGTAATTTAGTCATTCATTCAACTGAAAAGTCAGCTACTGTGTGTCAGGCAGAATTTTAAGTATTAAAGAGAAAGCAGTATCCAGAATATATGCACCTTTTACATTAATTATTTGTTTGGAAACATGTTTTCTGTTTCTTCATTTTATATATAGGTTTATTAAACATAATGAACTCTTTATTTATGTTTAATAATAAAAAATAGTTTCTAGCTTGCATATCCTTGTGAAGATTTTCGTTTCAATTATATATTAAAAATGCATAGAAAAGGCCTGGAAAGAAATATGTCAGTATGTTAACTGTAATAATATTATGTAATTAAATTATATATCTATTGCTATTTTATTAAGAATTGGATTTGACCTTTCATCAAAATTCTGTTTAACATTTAAGCATCTGGTAAAATGCTTTTTCTATACTTTACATAAGATATTGAATATTAAACTATGCTTTTATTTTCTTGCCCTAAACTACTCTCAGTACTACTGATTGGCCAACACATTCACCAACTGAATATTCATTACAGGCCTCCTCTGCTTTTTTGCATTATACTATAGCCTATAATTTCAGGGATTTTTTTTTTTTTTTTTTTTTTGCGGTACGCGGGCCTCCGAACGCGCAGGCTCAGCGGCCATGGCTCACGGGCCCAGCCGCTCCGCGGCACGTGGGATCTTTCCGGACCGTGGCACGAACCCGTGTCCCCTGCATCGGCAGGCGGACTCTCAACCACTGCACCACCAGGGAAGCCCAAGGGATTTTTTAAAGAAGAAAAATCCTTCCAAAATATTTCAATGTGAAGGGATAAATTATTTAGGTATTGCTGCATTAAGAAACTATCTTAAATGTCAGTAGTTTAAAATAATAACCTCTAACAATTGCTAACAAGTCTACAGGAGTTCTCCTCCAAGTTGGCAGTTAACTCCAGGTCAGGTAAGTGGCTCCGCTCATCTGGTAGGGGTTCTCTGTTGGCAGGCTGACTGGCCTAGAATGGTCCCTATTCAGACTGCGAGAATCCCCTCCACATAATCTCAGACGGAAAACTTTCCAATTTACCTACAATTTAGTGCAAGATAAAAGTCATCATTTTTTAAAATTTTTTAAAATTGAGGTTTAGGCAAGTTTGTTATACAGCAACAGCTACATGATTCAGAAATTGTTCAAGTTTGGGAGGCTGCCATATCGGAATGCTATAAGATATGGCACTGACCATGACCTTCAGTGGGCAGAGGCTGAACAAAATGGAAAGTCTATCACTAGTGAAGGCTGCAACAAAGTGAGGAAGATGTAATTGGGTGATGGTAAGATGGTAACCTGTGTTATGCAGTAGCCAAGCAGTTGGTAAAACTATTACCAGGAAACTTGAAAAATGGATATTGTACATAATGAATATTTCAGTTTGACTAGGGAATCTACAGGTAGAATACGACAACTGCAACAAAGAGAAGGGCTAGAGAAAGTGGTTGTTTTATATTTATAATATGAAAGAAATGTAAAGAGCCCAGGTCTTCTTAGGTTAGAAAATAGTTTTTCATTTGCAGCCTCTCAATTCTGCCTTAAGGGCAGAAGAGATTTCTCAACATTTAATTAGAAAAGCACTTAACATAATACCTTATGTATATAGTGGTAGGACCTCCGTTAGTAATTCTTAAGGAAATTAGTGTGATGAGTTGAGATTTCCATTTTTTTAACTACAAAAGATTAAGGTAAGATGGTTGGATGAAAAACTTTTTGAAATTTCTTCAAACATATAAGACAGGGCTTCCCTGGTGGTGCAGTGGTTGAGAGTCCTCCTGCCGATGCTGGGGACACAGGTTCGTGCCCCGGTTCGGGAAGATCCCACATGCCGTGGAGCGGCTGGGCCCGTGAGCCATGGCCGCTGAGCCTGTGCGTCCAGAGCCTGTGCTCCGCAACGGGAGAGGCCACAACAGTGAGAGGCCTGCGTACTGCAAAAACAAAACAAAACAAAACAAACAAACAAAAAACATATGGGACATAATTCTGGCCAGCAATTGAGAAGATGTCTTGGTTTTTCATTTTGACTTTATCTCTTTTAAAGCTTAAATCATTCATTAATTCATACACTCTTTGAATAGACATTTATTAGGATATGTTGGAATAAAGTGAGCAGGAGAGAAAAACATGTCAAATTAATGACTTCATTCAGCATACGGTATTCTAAAAAGGGGAGAAAATCATGCTATAAATGCTAAGATAGAAAACTGAATAAGATGTAGCTATGTTTCTGAGTGATAGAGCAAAGTTAAATCACACATTTATTACAGTAGTTAATACTCCCCAAAAGCAACTTAGAATACTGTGTGAATTTTATCTTAAATTTTCATTTAACTTTGCCTTGTAATCCACAGACATACAGGTTGACTTTGCTATAAATAGAATGTTTTAACTCCATGAATATTGAGACCTTTAAGTAACAACAGTGTAGAAAAGTACCCAGAAAATAATTTTACTTTGGAAATAAAATTTCATGTAAGACATATTATCTATGTTCAATATTGTGTATGTATTAGTATGCAGAAAACAGAAGCCAGAGCATAATAAATATAATAACAATAAAATATATTATTACATGATAACCAGAGTTTTTAATATGTTTATGTATGTTAAGTGATGGTCCCCCAACAAATACATTAATTTGTTACTATTTTTACCATTTTATAGATGAGAAAACTAAAGGAGAGAGTAGATAAGCATATGGTAGAGGAAAATAGAGTAAATAGAGCCTGAATCTAAACACAGTAAGATTCCGGTCTTCCCTGAAGATACAAAAATAAACATTTTTTATTGATCAAGATAGTATACTTGTCCTGTATGGAATAAAAACCCAATAAAGGTTATTATTTTTTCTTTATTTTTAAAATTTTCTCTTTTGACTAGTCATCAGTTTCTCTGGACTTTTCTCCTACTATGTCCATTTTGTTGTTATATCGGCTAATTCTTTATTAATTTCTTTTTGTTGTGTTTATATATATTTTACTTCTTTTTCGATATACCCCATCTTATGCTTTTTGCTCATCTTTCCTTCTTTTAAAGTCTTTTTCTGCTAATTCCAATGTCTAGATTATCACTGGCTCTATGTATGTTAATTACTTTATCTTTTTATATCACTTTTATCTGATTTTTCAGAATATTGTAAAAATGATTTCAACAATTCAAAATTGTTGAAAATATATTGTAAAGGTTTTCCTAAAAAGTGTTTTGATTTCTTTTTTTTGGTAGATAGTTTAGTTACTGGCAATTCTAATTAATCTTCCCAATGCCTGATTATAGTTCTTGTTATCAAAGAACTACAGAAGGCTTTCTTGGTTTGTTTGGTTTGTTTTGATTTTTTTAATCACTCAGGGGAAATATGTTTTGCTTTAGGGTGTGACCTGGTTGCACTCTCAAATAAGTGTGTGGGGTGTTTGAGGAGTCTTTATTCTGGCTGGGTCCAAACTCTATCCCACACCATGTGTAATTGTTGAAATCTCCACTCAGCTGTGTGCCTCCCAGCAACAGTTACCTACCAGATCTCTTCAAGTCCATGTGCACATACAATCCAAAAAACCAGGAAAAAAATCCGAAGTCCAAGGAAATTTTTCACACTGTTTTCTGGGGTTTCCTTTTAATGACTTCCCCTGTCTGGTACCTGATTTCCAGTTTCAAACCACTTTAGTTGTCCTGGAATCTGATCTTTGCCTCCTTTGCATGGAAAGACTGACTATTTCTATTTGGGCTTCATCTATTTTCTAGCATACTGCTTTGCACTGATTTTTGCTCAACACTTTCAGATTTTTTTAAATGTATACTTAATTTAGACTTTATATTTTTCTGGAGAAAAACAAGTTTAATCCAGCCAGTCTGCCATTTCCAGAATAAAAAATTGTTGAGCCTTCTTTTGATCAATTTCTAGATTGGATGTATTTAATGTAACCTGTATACTTTTAATATCCTTTGAAATATATAGTCATGCTGCTTTAAATATCTTCATCAAGGAATCTTTTTGTTCTTCTTTCCTTTACTTATATGTCCAGTAAATTTCTGGCATACAAATTTGACATAATAAGTCAATTCAACACAGCTATGTGTTCAAGTGGCCCAAAACCTAGGCTTGTGTCTCACAAGTCTTTTTGTTTGATTATTTGGTGTTATCTGTGTTTTGTTGTGTTAGCATCTGCAAGCTAAATATTTTTCATTTTTCTCCCCAACCTTCCCTTTTTCCCAGGTCACATTTTAATTTTCTATGTGTAACAAATTTTTATGTGTAAGAATGTTTTTTTTAAGTGATTAACTTATTCTCTTTGAGTCCTGATAGAACCTGGTTTTGGCTGTGCATTCATTCTAAGTATAGTACCAGTGAATGAATCCTCCAGGACACCTTCATTTATTTCATTTATTTTTCATAAGAATTCAGACCTTCTTGGGATTTTAATGTTCCTGTTCTGTTTGAATCCAAATTTATTTATATTTATTTTTGCCAGAAAGATTTCACAATAGTTCTAAGTATTTCATTTTTTAAAATGAAATATTTTCTCTTTTCCTATTTTTAAAAATTTGTATTGTTATTTTTGTCATCCAGGAATAAAACTTCACTAGACTTTACTACATTGAAAGGTCTCTTTTATTGAAAAAATCATTGTTAGTAGATTTAAATATTTTTTATATGCATGGTCAATTAAACTCTACATTTTAGTTAAATAGTATTCTTATTTCTCTTAACTTTTCTGATTTTTATCACAATATTTGAATTTTCTTTGATACTTTGTTTTCCTTATAATAATTTTAAGTTGTGTAACAAATGCTTTTTGCAATGCTATTCTTATTTGTTTGTTTTTAACTTGCAACAACTTATTAGTAACATTTAGGGCATTATAAGCAGTAATATAATTAACATTAGAAAACAATTTTTCTCATAAAACAGGATTGGCCATATCCAATACATTTTTATATGCAATATTCTCATGGTTACAGAACAGATTTTCTAGTCCAATAGCTAGTTTAAGCAGGGTTTTACTTAATACTCTGCTAACTGCCTAATTCCCTGGAAATTTTAAAAGATAAGGCCAACAATATACCCTAAATCTCAGAATGCATTGTCACTAGGCTTTTTTCTATTTTCAACTGTGATTATAAGTTTTGCTTATGCTGATGCCTGGAATTATAAAAATGGAATTCCCACTACCAATGTCAGTCTCCCAGTTTTTCCAGAATTTGCAATATTTTCCTGAGTTTTTTTTAAAACCACCATAAACTTTTGTAAATATCAAAGTCTCAATGAAGAATATATATAGATTTTCCATTACTACAGGCCCATAGTATCTGAGTACCAAAGGTAAAAACAGTATTTTATTTTTTGAAAGTCTATATTATAAGGTTCAGGTATGCCATGATTTTAAGACCCTATTTGTGTTGTTGCTGTTATTATTTCTCATTTATTTGTTTTTTCATGTGTTTTGTTTTGTTTTTGTCCATTTAACACTTATGTTCCAACATTCTAGACTTGATTTTTCTCTTTAAATAATTTGAGGAGGGATTTCTTTGAACTTTGATTTTTCCTGTTCACACATGAAATGTAAGTATACAATTTAGAGTGTCTTCTATATGCATGTCTTTTATCAAGCTAAAAGTAAAAATTAATACACATTTTTGTATTAATTATCATGTCTAATATTCTGAAATTATACATATCTTTAATCTGCTTTATAAATGCCTTATATTAATTCATACTCCTTCCTGTATTTGTTTATATTTATTAGCCACAATGTATTAAGCCACTAAGTGTTTACATAGGTTAATTTTCAGTTTTCCCAAAGCAAAATATATATTGAATATATGTTAACCATCACTTCATTTTCTATTATTAAATCTATCTTTTGATAAAAATTGAATTTTAAAATGTTTTAATTCTAAAATATATATCTAAATCCTAAAGAAATGATGACCCTGAATAGAAATAAAAAATAGTGCAACATTTACCACTAAAACAAAGGGGATAATAAGAAAAGTAGTGCTCAGATAAAAATATAAATGAATCATTATATCACCAAAATATTTAGAAGCAGTGTTCATTTTAATCAGTAATAGGTGAAGACAAAATAAAATATGTTGTATATGTTATTATCATGCTGTTAAATCATCTAAAATGTGGGACTTTAATTTAAATGTAGCCAAATTAAAAATTAATCTTAGAAATTGTATTCTTAACATAAAACTTAGATAAATAGTTTTCATTAAAATTTCCTAGAAAATCTACAACACAGATTGTTTCAAAACAAAATGAGGGTTGTTCTGTAGATATGCAGATATGTAATTAAAATTAGATCAGGTTTTAATAAAAAGCAGTATCAAATTATCAAAATGCTGAAATTTTATTTTAAAAATTCTAGTTGAAATCACGATGTAATTAAATTAATACCATAATAATTTTCAGGTATCTGTTTTGTATTTGTTAAGTTTCAATGAGCATAGAATTGCCAGATATCAATTCGTGTATAATATGAATACATTAAGTGTTTCTCTTCTATAAATTAAAAGGACAGTAATGTAGAAAAATGTTACTGATTGTGTTAAATTAGTACACTAGTTGAACTTTTAAGGATATAATGAGGTACTTAATATGTAAAATGAGATAAAATATGTTAACATGAAAAGAATAGATGCAATGCATTCATAGTATAAAATATTTATATACAGTAAGAACAAGTGAGAAAAAAAGTAAGTTATTTATAACAATACTATAAAGCTATAATGGGTTTAAAAATATAATGGAATGTAATACTGTAATCAGTTATTGTGGAATTAAATGTCAGTGAAAACCATTAGATTGTAGCTTAATTTTCCTAGGTGATAATTCAGAACACAAATTACCAATTTGCATATTAAACCTACATAAATAATGTGGTAGTTATTGCTGTGAAAAATCATATGTTACTTTTGGATAGATTTAATAGTAAATTACCTACTTATTATTACTGCACAAAACTAATCTTCTACCATACAATATACTTAATTCTTTGATTAGTAGAATTTGAAAGCCAAAAGTTACTTTTAAAGTCATTCTTGAGCACATTTTACAAATAAGGAATATAAGATGTGCAAAACATACATGATTTTAACATATGCCATCACTTATTTATTTACCAGCAGAACCTAATTTCTACTTTTGTCTCTGTATGGAACAAAGAGAAAAATACACTCACTGCCCAGATAATCTCCACTGAGACTTTTCCCAGTCTCGTGTTTTATAGCTCTTGGCCCTGATTTCCTCTCAATTTCTTTTTCAAGAACAGAAAACAATGGAAAGCAAGCAAAGCCAACGCTAACCAAGAAAAATTGTGCAAATGGTATCATATCCAGTTGTTTGAACCCAGCAGTTGACTGAAAGAAGAAAAGTCCAAATGACTAGCAAATATGAAAAATGTTTAATCAGTAGTAATTGGGATTTCATATATAAATAAAATCTTAATTTATGTAATAATTAATATTTATTAATATATCTGTATATGTTATAAATATATACATAAATAAATATGTATCAACATTTAATAATTAAACTAGTAGAGTTTTAAAAAGAAACAAAACCTTGGTAAATAGACATATCATATATTATTATAAACATTTTAGAAATGTTTAGAAATGCTTATTGAAATTAAATTTATATATATATATATATATATATATATATATATACACACATTCTGACCCAGTAACTTCACTTTTGAAGTTCAAAGAAGTAAGATAAATGAATTGAATTGTTTAAAATTGGTTCTTCATTACATAAATATCAATATATTAAAATAATGAATTAGCTCCTAAAAATTTTATACATTTGTATTAGTTTTCTAGGGCTGCCATAACAAAGTACCACAGACTGGGTGGCTTGAACAACTTCAATTTATTTTCTCAAAAGTTTGGAGCTAGATGTCAGAGATCAAAGTGTAAGCAGGGTTGGTTTCTTCCAAGGCCTCACTCCTTGGCTTGTAGATGGCCTTTTCCTTGTTTCTTTGCATGGTCTTCCCTGTGCACATATCTGTGTCCTAATCTTCTCATATAGAGGTACCAGTCATATTGGATTAAGACCTACCCATTTTAACTTACTACTCCTTTTAGGAACCACCTCCAAATACAGTCCAATTCTGAGTTACTGTGGTTTAGAACTTCAACATATGCAGTTTTGGGGAGACACAGTTCAGCCCATAGCAACATGAAGGCTTATTATGTTGTTATTTTCAGTAGCAAAAGTGTTGAAATATTACAAATTGCCATGGGAGAGAAATTGTTGGGTAAAATTACAACTCATCCATACTAGAGTGTATTATGCAATATGAAAAATATGTTTATTTTTATTCATATTAATCTGTGTGGATATTCATGATATGTTGTCAGGAGTAAAATATAATGATATAATATCCCTAGATGTAGGCACTTCTCTATTCATCTGTTAGAAGAAGCATGCCTTTTTTAAGCTAATAAAGACATTTAAATGACAGAAACCATACATCTCTTCCCATTAATTTATCTGTTCCTAAAGTCCCATAAACAAGAAAAAGAACCAATTTTTAACAATTCAATTCATTTATCTTACTTCTTTGAATAACTAAAATGCTCCAGAGAGCAGGTCAGACATTAAAACAAGATTATTACTTTGACTATATAAATGGTTTGACATTTTAATCATGGAAGTTAAGCAAAAAATGCTTTAAAGTTTCTTAGAAAACTATTACTTTTAGGTTACAGCTAAATCTCAAATTTAGTATGTGAGGTTTATCATGTGTTCTGACTATTGTTTCAGTTTATATTAACTTTATAAGCAAATTTACAAGTTGTTCTAGTAAATATTCTAAGCAAATGCATAATTGCAATGAGAAAAAGATAATAGACATCAAAGTTCTCAAAAAATTAGTATATAGAAAGAAAATTTTAAAAGTATGAAACTTAGCTGTAAAAATTAAAATTAATGTCTATTTTAAATTAAAATTTTAGAAAACAACTGAGAGTTACTTTATTTTATATTTTCTGATTATTTTCGGGATGTGGTTACATTTAATTCATAGTCCATATAGTTAATGATTCACTTTAATATTTAAAAATGAAGCTCTCTTTGCCAAAGGAAAAAATTTAAATGCTATTTTAGGTATATTTCCTAAAGGTGTCTCTGGCATGATTGATTGATTAATTGATTAGCTATAATTATTCAATGACTAAGAGTAGAAGCAAATTTCTCCTAGTTTGTATGAAAATGTTCCATTTCCTTTCCATAGCATGTCAGACCATGAGTGCTCAAATGTTAATACAGTTATCACAAATCTTAAACCCTTAATCATAATGTCAACCAAAGCTTTATAAAGAAACTCTGAGGTTTGAAGCCATGAGTAACTTTATACAGTAGAATAATCTTTGGGAATAAGTACTGAATTTTTTTTTCTGTCTTATTAACCAACAGAAAAATATTGCACTTTTGACTGTTGTTTGCAATTTTACTAAGATCGTCTACCAAAGCAAACGAACAAACAAAAATTGGAATAAATTTATAATAGAATTACTTTTGAAACAAACTGAAATGAAATTGCACAGCAAAACAGCAGTAGTTCTGAAATATTGGAAAACATAATTAAAAAAAAATGTCTGGTGACATAGGGTATATTTTTGAAAAGGAAATGTTTATTAAGTGATAACAATTACTGATTTTCTTCATTTCAATGAACTGTATTTTCTCCTTTTTTCTTCAAATATTAAGAATTTTAGGAAATATAAATCATATTATGTATCATACTTTCTATATATTTGGAGGATGAGGAAGGAAGCATCTGGAACATACTTCCTAAATAGCTGTGCCACTTCGTGTATATTAGCAATACTTATATTTTGGAATTTTTTAATGTTATAATTTTCATGAAACTATACTGGGAAACTTCCAGCAAAACTTAATATTTTTAATATAAAGCTAGAAAAAATTATACACAAAGAGATAGTGCAGTTTTTATAACCTGTAAATCAAAGTTTTTGTCTTAATCATGGCCCTGACAGTAATTTACTTTCTATGGTTGAATAGACAATATATTCCTACAAAATCCCTGCTACATCAAAAATTAATCTAAAATGAAGTGAAGAAATGCAGAGGCTTTTCACTAAATAAAGACATAGAGAGTTGTTTACCTTGAATTACCAATAATAATTTTATTATACAAAAATATATTCCAGATATATTAAGAAAGAAAATGAGAAAAAGAATTATGAAAGCAGAAGAAAACAAGAAAATTAAGGTTGATAAAAACTTGGATCTGGTAATTATAAACTCAATGAAAAAGAAAAAGAAAGATCTATTTGAACAAATTGATGGAAAGTCTATTTAGGGTGCAGTTAGAACACCTGATCTTCAATCTTTTCCGTTATACTAAAAGTTGATTCTCAAGAGATGGTAAAACCACTAGACACCAGACCTGAAAATCTACATGGGGAATATTATTTCCCTCAGCATCGCCCCTGAACTCAGCTATAAAATCACTGGATTCAGCCTTAAAACCTCTACTCAGAAGATAGGAGGACTCTTCTGAGGAATCTATTAGGAAAAGAAAACCTTTTTTAAAAAAATATTTTAAATCCTGAGAGTTAAGAATCCCTTAATAGGGGCTTCCCTGGTGGCGCAGTGGTTAGGAATCCGCCTGCCAATGCAGGGGACACCGGTTTGAGCCCTGGTTCAGGAAGATCCCACATGCTGCAGAGAAACTAGGCCCGTGTGCCACAACTACTGAGCCTACGCTCTAGAGCCCATGCGCCTAGAGCTGGTGCTCCAAGACGAGAGAGGCCACCACAATGAGAGGCCTGCGCACGGCAATGAAGAGTAGCCCCCGCTAACCGCAACTAAAAAGAAAGCCCACGCGAAGCAACGAAGACCCAACGCAGCCAAAAATAAATAAATAAATTAATTAATTAATTTAAAAAAATATCCCTCAATAAAACGGCACATCTATTTACCTTTGGAATATCCACCAATCAATAAACATGGCCCATGCAGTTGGAGATTACAAAGGACAGTGATCTTCAGGTAGCTGAGAAACGCCTCTATTGTGAAAGACAAGGGAAAACAGCAGCAAGAACAGAGAGGACTGAACAAAACCCAGTAAATGCCTGGAGAAAACAATCTAAAATAAAACAAAAAATGGAGTATTGGTATCCTTTAAGGTAAGTTGTCTATAAGAAAGAAGAAAATGAAATATTAATTAAAAAAATTAGAATAGAAACTTCAGAGAAAAATAACAATAAAATTATTTTGAAATTAAAAGCAGAAATTTAAAAAAGAATAAAAAGTGATAGTTGAGGATATTTTCCAGAGTGTAGACAAAAGCATGACAATAGGACTGTATTACGGCTTTGCCAGAAGTTAGTAAATAGAACAATAAAACATGGTACTCAGAAACAGACATTTTAACTTTGATATATAATAGCTCTAGCATTTCAAATGTGTGAGTAAAATTTAGACAATTCCATAATGAGACATTTGCTATCCATATGAAAAAATATAATTGGTGCTCTACCACATATCATTACCACATTCATTAAAATTATAAATATAAAATTTTAAAAACTTTATTTTTGGAAGACAAATGTACAATAATTATATGTCAGGATATTTTTATGATATTTGGTCTGATTAAAAACAAATTTCAGGGCTTCCCTGGTGATGCAGTGGTTGAGAGTCCGCCTGCCGATGCAGGGGACACGGGTTTGTGCCCCGGCCTGGGAGGATCCCGCATGCCGCGGAGTGGCTGGGCCCGTGAGCCATGGCCGCTGAGCCTGCGCGTCCGGAGCCTGTGCTCTGCAATGGGAGAGGCCACAACAGTGAGAGGTCCGCATACCGCAAAAAAACAAAACAAAACATAAAAGGCATGCTTCTCTCAGAAAATTTAAAGATAGCCATCTATATGTTTTGTTTTTCTTTTTTTGTATTTAAATCTTAAGCATCTATCTTTATACATGCCATCAGGTAAGCATTTAACTTTTGTTTTTCCAAATGATCTGTAATCAAATAAAAAATACACTTTGGTCTTTTTTTAAACTATAGACTTGAAATGTCCCCTTTATCATAATACTTAAGTATGTAGTGTTAGGAAACACAGTGTAATATCCCTTACTATCTGTGTGACCCTGGAAAACCTCATAGACTCTTGGTCTGTGTCCTCAACTGTAAATGGGATTATAACAGTGCATACCTGACACGGTTGGTATGAGAATAAATTTATGCATGAAGAAAGCATGAAAAGAACCTGGTACATAGTTAATAATTATGGGCTAGCTAAATAATACCTATATATTATAAATGTGAAATATGAAATATTCTTAAACATTAGGCCCCACAACGGGAGAGGCCACAACAGTGAGAGGCCCATGTACCGCAAAAAAAAAAAAAAATTTCAGAATCTTATAAAAATATTTTATAAAATTGTTCTGAAGGATTTATTTGAAAAGATTAAAAATGCACACACACATACCCAAACTAAGGAAGTAATTATAATATTAAAATTGAAAATATCTGCATATGAAAAAAGAGGTTATTTCCAGTGGGATTTCAAATTAGATAAAAATTTTAAAATGCAATATTTGAAAAAGTTAAAGAATTTTGTAACAGATATTTGACAAAGATACTTAATGTAGCAACTTTTATTTTATAATCCAAAGGAATAAGAATTTAACCTACCACTATTTAATAAATCAATATAGCAATGTCTAGTAAAGTTGAAGATATGAATATTCTATAGCACATCAATTCCAGTCATTGTTATAGAACTCTAAAGACATTCTTGCACATATTTATAAGAAGATAGATTTAAAAATGTTGAAATCAACATTATTGTTTATAAGAGAAAATATTTAGAAATGACATATAAGGACATCACAGGATAATTGATAAATCAATTGTTATATAATTACATAATGTAATACTATATATCAAAAATTAATTAAATATATGAAGAATTAATTACATCTATATATTTCAATATGGATAAATATTTCAAATATACCATTGATCAAGGATAGGATGTTATAGAGGATACCAGCATAGATTCAAATCACTTACACTTTCATATATGCATTGCTTGTCATCATGGCTGTTTTAGGTCCTTTAAGCCATTATTAGAATAATCAGGAAATGAGGCTAACTGTCATCCACAAAATGGGCCACTTTGCCCTCCTAATTACTGAGAACCTGCATTGCCTCAGATGCTCATTGTTTGCATTCACTTGTAATCCAAATATCTTCCCACTCAGTGTCTATTCTAAGAAGTTCATCCTTGTTACCAATTCTTCAATGTTATTATTTCTAAATACCTGACCATCTTCCAGGTGGTTCTGGAATACCATAGAGATTCTGTACGTTAACCTTGGCTGCATTTCTTCCTCCTGTGTTTACTGGAGCCTATATCTTAGGATATTAAGAGAAAGTCAGTAAATTAACAGCTTGTTTAGTTATAAGCTTAGGAAGTTTACTTGTGGTTTTTGGACCTTCTTGATCCCAATTACCAATATACCACCTCAAATGTATAAGGCAATACTGCCCTAAATGAGCAATTTTATGATTCAGTGATTTAAAACCACCACCACAACAATAACACCCATCATGATGATTGACTCCTCATTTTGTTCAAGGTTCTGCTCAAATCTGTCAGCCTCATGGATGGAAGAAGCTTGCCTAGGTACGATATATGCTGTGTATGTTGTGTCCTAGTCTAAATGTACCCAAACATTGTGCCTCCTTTCCATTGGTGAAACAAAATGGACCATCATACCTTGCTCACTTTGAAAGAGATTTCCTGACATGCCTTGATTCAGACCAATTCTTGAAAATTTATCCAGGTTCATCTATTACCCTTTATCACACAGCTATATTCATAAGATATATAGCATGTTTACTACCTATGTCTAATTAGCATAATGCCATCAAAGTAATAGCAGATGTGATGTGATGTTTCCTGAGATTTGAGTATGATGGCTTTTTATCCAGATTGCATTATACAAACAGTAGTATATTGATTTAGATTGATTTAGTCCAGGAACAAGATAAAGACTTTTTCCCCATTGTTTAGTATTGTTTTGTAAATGTAAACTGCTTCATATTTTTCTTACTAATGGGAATGCAAAGGAAGCATATGTTGCCATTCAGGTGCCAAGAGTTATGCTGATTTCCCTGAATAAAGATACCATATCTGGAACTATAGTGAAACAGAGCAAGACCCTATGGTCCTTGCCCCCCATGTCCTCTGCCTGCCTTTTGTCTGTGGAAAAACTTTAGCCAAAGAATAAGTTTAATCAGAGAAGTGAGAAAATGCAGAAACAAAGGAAAACAGTCAAAGGAGACCAAATAATAATAATGTAGTCATTAAACATTGTCAAGGACCTTTAATTCCTTCTTACGGGCTACAGGTAATATTCTGAGCCATATCCTGTGAGCTGTCTTGTAGATACTGAGACCCCCACTAGGTGGAAAAAGTTAACTACATCATGACCAGACTGCAGCTATGACATAAGCTGCCACAATTCCGAGAACTGGCCTCAAGGAAATGGGAAGAAACCGACCCTGAAACTGAAGATGAACTGTGCTTAAAACAATCAAGATGATGCTGGTCAGACCACCGCACGACCAATTTCAAGATGACTGTCAGAGCTGACTGTGTGGTTTCTACATGTAGCCCCCTCCCTCAACCTGTAAAAACTCTCGCACACTGGTTGTGGTGGGGAGAGTCGGCCTTTGGACAGGCATCCACTCTCCCCCTTCCCCCCTCCCCCCACGGCCGTTGCCAGCATCCAAAATAAAGCAAACTTTCCTTTCCACCAAACTTGCCTCTTTACTGGCTTTTGAGTGGCAAGCAGCCGGACCCCACTTTCGGTTACAATAACTCTGATTGCCATCAACCCCTGATTTAGTCCAACCATCCAGTGTTACTATGCATTGCTCCATTGGTTTGTGTGCTGGACAGGCAAGCAAGTTAAATCGAAGATGTAGGTATCAGTACACATGCATCTCTCCTTGATGATAGAAATAATCTCTAATCCTCAGGGATGGAGCAGTTCTTTTGACTTACTCTCTTTGATAGAGTATGTAGTTCTGGGGGCTTCTGAGTAGCTCTTTCTGCCATAATACACTTTACTCCATGAATAATGAAATCAAGGTAGAATTCTAATTTATATTTTGGGATTTATAAATAACACATGATTTTTCAACATTTCCACTGGACACATTATTAAATTTGCCTGGACCAAATCTTTCTATTATCTATATTACCTAACCTCCATAAACCCTTTGTTTGTGAACCAGAGTGGCATTGGGTCTCTGCGAAGCAGTGCAAGTTTAGAACCAGCATCTGAAATTCTTTTAAAGTTCTGGGTAATACGTATTTCTTAGTGCTCTGTCACACACACACACACACACACACACCCCAAACCCTACCCTGGTAAATATCTGCAAAGCCCACTTGGGAATGCTTGGGGTAGAGTCTATACTTCAAGCCAATGGCCATGTTGTAGGATTCTCTTCAGATATTTCCCTCTCCATCAGTCAAAGGCCTCCACTTACATAACCAACATAAGGGAACTAGTAAGAAGCTAAGCATCCTCATAGTCTGCACTTGAGTGAGGGTTCTATCAGTCCTAGACTTTTTCTTCCTGTACATGTCACATATCACCCTAACAGACTGTCAGTCTCTGACAACTACAAGGTCCCATGATAGTTTGTCTATAATTATAGATGTCATTCTGCCTCTCCTTATCTCTGATGGAGCACTGATATCTGGCCTCTGAGATCCCATTTTTCTCATTGAGATCAGGGAACTCAATTCTATCCGGTACTTGCCGCTTTCATTTCTGGCACACAAATGACATTTATAGATCCCTCTAAGGATATTGATCCACCACCCACTCTTCTCCTACCAAATTTTAAATGTCTTACTGAAAGTAGCATATTCCAGTCCCTCACTGGGTGATACTGCATATGACATAGAGGTCAAAATCAGAGTGAAAGACTGAGTTGAAGTATTAACATTTTTATTTCTTCCCATATTTGAATTTTCGGAATACGAATCTCTCTGGGTTTTCTAGTCATAAAATTCCACTGATGACAGTACAGAAAAAGCCTGCTTACTTATTTTTTCAGTATTCTCAATTAAAATGTAAATATCTATGAAATATGCTACACAGTGTTCCTGAAATGTGATTCAGGGACTATTTGTATCAAAATTATCTAGAGACACTTGTATCGAACTGGAGAGTCCAAGGCTTCACACAGGGACAATTGAATCAAATTCCCTAGGAGATATGTGTGTTAATATACATTTTAACAAAAATTTTAGATGATATTTGTGCATACCAAAATGTGAGATGCAGTCATACAGAGAAAGTTAGCATACATAGTCAGAATTCAGAATTGCATTAACTGTCCACATCATAATCTTCATGCTGCATTAGGAGCAGATAGGTTGGAGGAAGAGAGGAAAGGTGTCATGTTGTCTGTATAATAACTCCCTCTTCCTTGGGTCATGAAATAAATTCCAGATGTTTGCACTACCAACCCACAGTATGTTTTTACCTGTCATCACATACTTTCCTCCTTTCACCTCTAAACAGCACAGTGATTGGAAGACACTCACCAAGCTCTTTCTCAATGTGGGAATTAGATTTCTTAAAATAGCAGTTGACAGCTAATTTAAAGTGAGACTAGACCTAAAATAACAGCCTGATGGAGTAGATATGATGTTAACAGTAGACTCAGGGATCAAGGTTGAGGTGGAGCGAGGCTTTGGGTTGTGGCTGGATCCAGCAGCGCTGGGCACATACCTTCAACACTCAGGGTTTCTGTTCAAGCCAAGTGCTTCCTACTGCAAACACCAGCCTGTCTGCCTAAGGGCTTTCTCTGGAAGTGATACGGATTTAATGCCCCTTTGAGCAGCCCTCAACCAATGACGAGTGGAGTTGACGGATAAATAGACGAGCTTCCTCACCCCATAGATGAGACATCACTGAGGCACAATGTATATGGTCTCTCAGAGGTCTGCTGTGAGTGGATCTCTCATGGCCCACAGTGTTTTGCTGCTTTAACCTAGCTTATATTAACCTAGCATATATAAGCTTCCTTCTTCCTTTCTTTCCTTGGCTTGCTACCCACCTACCTTAAGCATACTTCCTGAATGATTAATTGAAAAGTTTCATAAATATTTGTATATTCTAATTGTTTCCACATAAATGAAAGTTTGATATAATGTTTATGATATTTTTACATACATAGTATATTAACTATATTTATTTTCAATACCCAAGGAAAGATTAATTATATTTGGGGTGTTCTACAATTCCTTTTGCACTTTGACCTCATCATTGCTTCAATTACTTAATTAAACACTACTTTTAGTAAATTTTATCACCTAGAAATACATTTTCCCACAGTTGGCTCTATTTATGAGGTAATCTTATTTCCCTTAAGTGTTATTATAATAGTTTTCACCTCATTTAAATTTGTCATTAATTTGATTCTGAAATAAAATGACATTTTTCCTATAAGTTATGAAACACCATCATAAATTGCACTGCAGTTAGGGTGTGTATCTTTTACTATCTGCTGATGTTTTGCGTGATCACTTTGAAACAATTTTTACCATTTATTTACAGATCTTTTTCACCAAACAATCGCTGGAAACTTATTACAGTGTTTTACATTTCATTTAACTTCACAAGCCTCTAAAATGTGAGTGAAGAAGGAAAAGTTTGTATTTTTATTAGACTTTGAGTCACATATAATAGTATTTTTTGAATGTGTTCTATTCAGGTTAACAATGGGCAGAAAATATATGAAAAAAAGTTACTTCTCTCCTTTTTATGAAATTAATAAAGATAATTACAATTAAAACTTTTAAGCATTATTTCATTTTGGTTTTAGAATAAGTGATATTAATTTTCTAAAACAAAGGATTGTTTTCTGGTACGTAGAGGTTAAATCTTACGTTGCAGGTAAGGTGTAAGTTATATATTAGTTATTGATTAGTGCAAAACAAAGTGCCCCCTAAATTACAACTACTTTGTTGAAAACAACAAATATTTATTACCTCACATAGATTTTGAGGCTTAGAAATCCAGGTGTAGCTTTTCTGTATCTTTCTGGCTCAGAGTTGTCATGAGGTTGCAGGTAAGACTTCTGCTGAGACTGCATCATCTGAAGCCTCCTTGACTCACTTGTCTGGTGTTTGATACTGGCTGGTGGTTGATGCCTCAGTTTCCTGCCACTCAGGCTTTCCTTCCACAAGTGTTTTGAGGACATCCAGTCGCTTTTCTTAAAATGAGTTATGAGGTTTCGATATGCATTTCCCTAGTAACTACTGATGTTGAGCGTCTTTCTGTGTGCTTATTGGCCATTTGAATATCTTATTAGGAGGAATGTCTATTCAAACCATTGGCTTATTTTTCGGTTGGGTTATGTTGGTGGTGGTGGTGATATTGTTGTGTTGTAGGTTTTCTTTATATAGTCTGGATATTAATTCCTTATTAGATGTATGATTTGCAAATATTTTCTCCATTCTGTAAGTTGTCTTTTCACTTTCTTTGGAATGTCTTATAATTTTTAAAATGAATTCCAATTTACCTAATTTGCTCTTTTGTTGCTCATGTTTTTGGTGTCATATCTAAAAATCTATTTCCAAATCCAAAGTTATGAGTATTTACACCTATGTTTTATCCTAAGAGTTTTGCGTTTAGCTCTCATATTTCAGTCGTTGGTCCATTTTGAGTTAGTTTTTGTATATGTTGTGAGGTAGAGGTCCAACTTCATCCTGTTGCATGTGGTTATCCAGTTGTCCCAGCACAATTTGTAGAAGAGACTGTTTTTTCAACATTGAATGGACTTAGTATCCTGTCAAAAATCAATTTGTTGTAGAAGTATGGGTTTATTTGTTTTCTGTATATCTTATACACATTTTTTTTGTTTCTCATTTTCTCCATTCCTTCCATATTTTGTATTTAGTTGATTTTTTTAAAGAACCATATTGATTCAGTTTCATATATATATACATATATAAATTTATTTATTAAATTATAAGTTAATATATTAATATATATAAATATATAAATACATGTATAACTAATATACAATTGGCTCTTGAACAATGTAGGGGTTGGGGCACCAGGATTTCATGCAGTTGAAAATCCCTGTATAACCTTATAGTCAGCCGTCCATATCCTGAGTTCTTCACCCTTGGATTCAACCAAACTCAGATCATGTAGTAAATACTGTAGTACGTATTTATTGAAAAAAATCTGCATATATGTGGACTTATGCAGTTCAAACATGTGTTGTTAAAGGATTAACTGTATATATATATATATATATATATATATATTTGACATAATATATAAATTAATACATTTTATTGACTTTATATTTTAGGGTAGTTCTTGGTTCCCAGCAAAATTAAGAGGAAGATACAAAGATTTTCCATACATCCCTTTCCCTACACATGTTGACACTCCTATATTATCAACATACCTTCTAAGAGTTTATCTTTGTTACAATAGATAAACCTGCTTTGACACTTATTCACCCAAAGTCCACAGTTTATATTATAATTCACTCTTGGTGTTCTACATTCTGTGGGTTTGGACAAATGTATAACAACATGTATCCATCATTATGGTCTCATACAGAATATTTCCACTGCTCTAAAAATCCTCTGTACTCTGCCTATTCACCCCTCCCAACTCCTCAACCCCTAGAGCCCACTGATATTTTTACTGTCACCTTAATTTTGCCTTTTCTAAAATGTATAGTTAGAATCATACTCTAAGTAGCCTTTTCAGATTGGCTGCTTTCACTTAGTAATATACATTTTAGGTTCCTCCCTGTCTTTTCATGGCTTGAAAAATCATCTATTTTTAGTGTTGGATAAGATTCCATTTTCTGGTTGTACTACAGTTTATTTACCCATTTATCTACTGAAGAGCATATTTGGCTGCTTACAAGTTTTGGCATTTATGAATAAAATTCCTATAAATAACCATGTGCAAGTTTTGTGTGGACATCAGTTTTCAACTCATTTGGGTAAATACCAAGGAATGTGATTGCAGGATTATACAGTAAGAGGATGTTTAGCTTTCTGAGAAACTGCTAAAGTGTCTTTCCAAAGAGGCTATGCCATTTTGCATTTCTACCAGCAATGAATTAGAGTTCCTGTTGCTCCACATCCTTGTTAGCATTTGGTGTTTTCAGTGTTTGGGATTTTGGCCATCCTGATAGATGTATAGAAGTATTTCATTATTGTTTCAATTTGCATTTCCCTGATGACATATTATGTGAAGTATATTTTCATATGTTTATTTGCCATCCATATTTCTTCCTTAGTGAGGTTTTTGGTTCAGGTCTTGGGCCTATTTTTCAATTAGGCTTTTTTTTTTATTATGGAATTTTAAGAATTTATGGCATATTTTGGATAACAGTCCCTTATAAGATTTGTCTTTTCTAATATTTTCTACCAGCATGTCTTGTCTTCTCATTCTTTTTAGATTGTATTTCACAAATAGAAGGTTTTAATTTTAGTCCAGCTAATCAATTATTTCTTCCATATATTGTGCTTTTAGCCTTGTATCTAAAAAAGCCATTGTCATATCAATAGTCAGTAGCCATCTAGGTTTTACCCTTTGTTACTTTCCAGTAGTTTTATAGTTTTGCATTTTACATTTAGGTCAATGATCCCTTTTGAGTTAATTTATGTGAAGGTGTAAGGTCTGTGCCTTGATTTTTTTTCTTTTCGTTTTCTTTTCTTTTTTTTTTTTTTGCATGTGGCTATCCAGTTTTTCCAGCACTATTTGTTGAAAAGACTGTCTTTGCTCCATTGTATTGCCTTGGTCATTGTCAAAGATCAGTTGACTATATTTATGCAGATCTATTTCTGTGCTCTCTATTTTGTTCCATTGATCTATTTGTCTATTCTTTTGCTAATACCACATTATCTTTACTACTGTAGCTTTATGGTAAGTCTTGAAGTTGGATAGTGTCAGTCCTCCAACTTTGCTCTTCTTCTTCAATAATGTGTTGGCTATTCTGAGTTTTTTACCTCTTCATACAAACTTTAGAATCAGTTTGTCAATATCCACAAAATAACTTGCTGGAATTTTATTGGGATTGCATTGAATCTATAAATCAATTTTAGAAGAACTGACATCTTGACAATATTGAATTTTTCTATCCATAAACATGGAATATCTCTCCATTTATTTAGTTCTTCTTTGATTTTGTTCATCACAGTTTTGTAGTTTTCTTCATATACATCTTACATATTTTTCTTAGAGTAATTCCTAAGTATTTCATTTTGGAGGGCACCTAGTACTGTGTTTTTAATTTCAAATTCCACTTGTTTATTGCTGATATTTAGAAAAGCAAGTTATCTTTATATATTAACTGTTTACTTTGAAACCTTGCTATAATCACTTATTAGTTTTTATTTGTCAGTTCTTTCAGATGTTTTACATAGACAATCATCTCATTTGCAAACAAAGCACTCCTTCAACACTTAGCCAGGCTTTCCTTGAACCCAGGAAGTACCCTACAGGGTGATAGTTCTATGTCTTCTCAAATCTTTGTGAGCATTTGTCTTGCCCTGGATGTGAACATAGCTTCCTAAATCCCCTTTTATACTCACATTTTTTAATGTTTTAATGTCCCAAAGAAATTCTTCCCAGCTTTTGCTCCCAGGTATAGGTAGCTTATGATATGTTTCAACTGTAATCTCTTGCCACAAGTGTCTGAAGGTTGTTAGGTTGTCTTGCAGTGTTTTTGAGTAGTAGCCACTTCTTTTATGGCCTGACTTCTGAGTTAGAGGAAATAGATATTAGCACCTTGGGTTGATTTTGGATGCATGCAGCAGTAAGCAGTAGCTTGCAGTGAGCTGCAGCTGGAAGCTAGACCTTAGTTCCCTGACTGGGGATTGAACTCTGGTCACCTGGATGGAAACCAAGAATCTTAACTGCTAGACCACAGGGGCCAGTGGCTAAAATCTAAATCCCCAGTCCTTGTCTATCTTAAAAGGAGGAATATGACAAGGAGATGGAAGGTATAGAAGAAAGTAAAGTATTTATTAGAAAAGCAGAGTACACGTTGACAGACTCATGGGTGAACTCAGCAAGAGACTCACAGAGTTGTGCCTTTGAGAAGTTTAAATCCTTTATAAGGGGGCGGTCTTTCAGGTCTTTGACTTCTTCTTGGCCAATCCTCTTGGTTTGACCCTATGTCTAATTTGTCTCAGAACCCTCTCCTGGGTACGCACGCACCCCTCAATCCAGATGGATTTAATCACAAAGGCTTCTGGGAGGAAAATAGCAAGACTTACTATGGTCTGGCACCTCCTGCCTTCTTGACCCTGTAAAGACTTTTGCACATGTGTAGTGTATCCCTTGCCCCAAGGATGGGAAATGTATAACCTCTTGACCTTCTAACAGTGTTTAGTCCCTCTCTGTCTCTGCCATAAAAGTGTCCAATGTCCAGTTATCCACCCTATTTTTGTTGTTGTTTCTTATATCAAAGTGCAGATCTCAAAATGTAGACAGGAGTCTGGTCATAAATATGTAGCCCAGAGCCCATTTGTCTCTTGCCTCAGGAAATGTAAACAGGGGCCTGGTAGTGAATGTCCAGCCTGAAGCCCATCTTTTTCTCACCCCAGGAAATATGAACAGGAGTCCAGTTGTAATGTCTAGCCTGGAGTCCATCTATCTCCTGCTTTAGGGTCACTCCCACAAGTAGCCCTTAGGTAGGTTAAAACAGACATACAAAATAATTTGCAAATAAGGTCTGCTCTGCTTTCTCCAGTACCAAGAACCACAGTCCCACTCCAGGAATGTGGCTTTCCCTATTAAAAACTGTTGTCACATCCAGGAGAGGCAGAGAAAGGGAAATTCAAAACTCCACAAAGCTTTTCCACAACTTGAAGTTGCTTTTTATTCAATTTCCTTGGTTGCTGTAAATCTTTGGCTTTTTTTCCAGACTTCTGACAAAGTTGATACTGACAGTTTCTGCTTGTTTTTCATTGTTTCTGTAGGGAGTTGAGAGCTTGGAGCTGCCTATTGCACTATTTTGCTAGAGTCACTCATACTATCGATTTGGCATATGCTTCTGGTTGCACAACCAACCTTGGTACAATATGAAGAGAAACTGAAAAATGGTGTAAATACCAGGGGGCAGGGAGATTGTGGACCAATGTCGAAGCTGTCTGTCACAAGTTAACTTTCATTCATTTCTTTAAGTGGTTTTGAGACAGAGAGAGATAAGACTAGTTAAGGCTATTAGGAGAAGTTGTGGAGATTTTTTTTTTCCATTCTGGCTTTCAAACTCTTGGTTCATAAAATTAGAAATAATTCACTTAGTTCAGGTATGTGCACAAGTGGAAACATGCATACATGTAATAAAATATAGAAAAATTATTTAATTTAAAAAAAGTAAGAAAATGACCTCATTGGTCCACATCTCAGTGAGAAACAAGACACATTAAAAGCATTACTATAAGACAGGTATTGAAGTAACTTTTATCAAAGTTTGGAAAGAGTTAGGCAAACAAATGACTAAACACCAAGTTAACAGTAGTAGCAGAAGACCAATGCCACAACCAGGTTTGAGATGAAAACGGAGGAAATTTTGTAACCAGAAACTGGAGGATTCTACAGCCATGAGTAGGAGTAATACAATAAGACCTGTGTCTTTTGGAAAATGACGCAGCCACTGCCAAACCACAGTATAACAGGTAAATAACGACACAATAATATCTCAAACTCACTGTCTTCCAGTCTTCTGATCTCCAACCTGCACCTACCATTAGCCAAAACTAAGCTAAAGCCAGAGTGAAATTGATCCAAGTTATTATCCATAAAGTTCAGCTCTTCGAGACACAGGTCAAGGTGGAGAATAATAGATGATAGATCTGAGTGGGTAAACGGAGAATATTCAGCATAATTTAAGTTGACTTCCATACACATAATACAGCAAAAAGTAATTTTACTAAGATTAGATAATGAAAAACAAGTAAAAGGAGAGTAGAACAGGTAGAAAGAGCCAAGTGAGGACTAAGTGTGAAAAATATGGCTTAAATATCTGTAAGTCTAAAGTTAGGCCATTTATTTCCCTCTTCCAGCCAATGCAAAGATCAAATTTTGGTCAGTTAAATGAAACATAGAATCATAAAAGAACAGAAAATTTACTGAGGTATAGCACTACTATTCCCAGTACAGTGACCAAGGAGACATGCCTAATGCTGGTCCTCACACAAAAAACTGCAATTTATTGAACACTGCAACCTTACAGAAAATACAGGAAAAGTTCAATAAAGTTACATCTTGTAGCATCCCATAATGACTGCTGCCAAGGTATTTGCCAAAGGTATTTCAATAAAACCATTCTAAGCAGACTGAAATGAAGTACTTTGTATTTGCAACCTCAGCTGTTCTGATTGAGCCAGGGATAGATTATGTAGAATGGATAAACTGCATACCCCAAAGGTTATATCAGAAAGGTTGTATTTTCAGCAGAGCACCAAGGTATTGCCACTTATAATTCCTTATAGGTACTTGGAGTGCAGCTAAATTACCTTGCAGGTCACATTAAAGACCATGTGATATTTCTCGTAACTCTCTAGCCACCAATGTTCCCTTTCATTCTTCTTTTGCCTTAACTCTTAAAATTTAGTGTAGTCCTGGGAGTTCATTCTGCCTGTTTCTCTTTTCAACATGTGCATATCATATATGAACAATATAATCCATCTTCATATTTTCAGTTTTTTAATGTTTTGATGATTCCCAAATGTTTACCACCTGTTCTAATTGTCCTCTTGAGCTCCAGACCCCAAAGCTTCACTTACTGACTGGATACCTGCCCTTGGACATCTCAGGGTGATTTTAAACTCAGCACAGCTCTACCACTCTGCACAAGTCTGGTTCTTTTGTTTGCCCACACATAATCAATCTCTAAACTTGTGTCATTATTTTACAACCTACCAAAGTTATGGTTTTATACTGAACAGAATTCTCATAGTGCACCCACACTACTTTACTGTAAGATCATGATCACTGACTGTAAGGCACCATGTAAAAGATAGATCTACTTTGGTCCCTCAGAGACACACTGGCTACCAGTCTAAATAGTTTTGTTTTGTTTTGGTTTGTTTTTGGTTTTGGTTTCGTTTTGATTTGTTTTCTGAATTGGTCTGAGAAATTCTAGGAGTTCTGAGGATACTGATAGTTTGGTGCAACTTACTTTCTCTCTTTCCCAAATATGTTCTTTCTACATTTTCCTTCTAACCTCTAAACAAAAGGATGTTTCTATTTTCTACCAGACTTTAACATGCTGGAGGCGACTATCTTGACTTAAAGCAGCTCTGTGAAGTTTTAGTTTTGCCGGGTATTAAGAACTGGTTCCACTTATACACATTTCCTAATCAGAGTCATTGACCTCTCTACCTATTCCTCTTTCCAGGCCCCAAATTTTGGAGTGGATATCCTGAGCACACTAATTTGATTCGTAGAGACTATGGAAATAAACAATTCTTCCCTCAGTGTCAATAACCAGGTTGATGTTTCTGCATCCTTTCTTCTTACCTCCTTAATCTAGGCCAATTTTTCCTAACCTTGAATATACATTAGCATTATCCATTGAGCCTTTTGTTACTAACAAGCAGGCAGATGAGAATTGCTGATATATACTACTGGTGGACAGCTGTTTCCCAGAAATCTACTTGACCTCTTCTCCTAGATATTTCTGAAATTTGCTCAAAAATCACTTTCTCACAGAAAACTAACCATTTTACCATGTAAAATAGCATATTTCCCAGCACCTTCTGGGCAACCTCTCTATCCCTCTTTTCTTTCTAAATCATTTCCCATAGCACTTGTTACCACTTGACAATTGTTTGTTTATGCACACTCTCCCTGTCACCACATATTTTGTACGATCCATAAAGGAGAGATTTTTATGTTTTTTGTTGTCTGTTACCAGTGTTTAAAGTAGTGCTTGGCAAATAGACTTACTAAATATCACTGAAAAAAAGTGAATGGTCTTTTATGTGACTCAGTGGATAATACAGCCAGTAGTCTCTAAGGCTTAGCGGAGCCTCAGTGGAACTTTCAGGATACTAGGCTCTGGCTCATGACACTGGATTGCTGTGGCTTTGTCATCTCCCTTAGGCTGAGTCTTCTTTTACTAGTTTTAAGAGGAAAATTTCTCTTCATTTTACTTCTTAAATCATAATAAGTATACCCAAGAATGTTCTTTCTCCTAAATTTTCTTTAGGACTTGAACATTTGTAACTTAATAGCCAGAAGGTTTTGTTGACTATGCCTTTTTTTTTTTAATCTGTATGTATTTCCAAATATATACCAAACAAATCAAAGCATTTTTATTGAAAGGAAGGAAAAGACAGGGAAAGACATAGAGGCAGAGGATAAGATACCTATTCCATTTAAATTTGTTATAATCATGTTATATAATTTTAATCTAGAAAGCCATGTTCTTTGCATCCAAGATAAAACTTGTCTTATCAGATTCTGGAAAGAAGATTAATTCAAGAGGTGGGGAAAGGAATTGGAAGAAAACATCACCTGCACAACTATTTCAAATTCAAATTCTAAACTTATCACATTAATTGTGATATGACCCTATGGACTATTGCAAAGGTTCTAAATGAGAGTATGTGCAAAAATTCCAGGAGAGATTTTGTAAAGGCAAATGTTCATGCTTCATCCCCAGAGGTGGTAATGCAGTAAGCCCAGAAATCTGCATCATTTAGAATGAAAAACGATGTTTGGCACATGCTTGATATATGTAAATTTACCTAACAAGGTAGAAATAAATAGTAAAACAACAAGATAGGGCTTCCCTGGTGGCGCAGTGGTTGAGAGTCCGCCTGCCGATGCAGGGGACACAGGTTCGTGCCCCGGTCCGGGAGGATCCCACATGCCGTGGAGCGGCTGGGCCAGTGAGCCATGGTCACTGAGCCTGTGCATCTGGAGCCTGTGCTCCACAAGGGGTGAGGCCACAACAGTGAGAGGCCCGCATACCGCAAAAAAAAAAAGAAAAGAAACAACAAGATAACAAAATATATCTGAATTCCAAAACACAGAAGTAACCACAAAAATATGGGAAAACATTATTCAGATCTACACACACACATGCATACACACAAATATTTATGTAAATACATACGTAAAATAGGTCTAAATATTTATAGATGGATGCATAGATATGTAGATTAAAAGTGCGATAATCCCATGGATACTACTCTTTAAATATTAAGTTTAATAATACTATTTTTGAATAGAAATGAAATAAGACAATGTTAAATTTTGAATTTCATATATATGTATATATGTGTGTGTATATATATAAATATATATAAATATCACATATATATCTACATATCTATGTCAAATGCTAACAAAGAATTATTAAAAATTTAGAGTCATTGTGGTTGGAATCTGCCTGTTTACCTAGCACCTCCTATAATTCTGATACAGATAATTCTTGGACTATGCATTTAAAAAGTCTGTAGTGGCTGTGTAGCCCATCTGAAAGCAAAGAACCTATGTTAACATCCTTATGAAACAATCCCACACCCCAAACCAATAAAATGAAAGTTAATGTCATAGTTTGATTTTAGTTCTAAATGCCAATAAAATTAGGTGAAAGGGAACAAATGTCCAGTTATAAGATAAATAAGTTCTGGGGATCTAATGTACAGCATGGTGACTATAGTCAATAATACTGTATTATGTACTTGAAAGTTGCTAAGAGGGTAAATCTCAAATGTTCTTGCTACAAAAAATAAATGGTAATTATGTGATGTTATGAAGGTGTTAAGGTCTTTGTGTATTTTAGATAAAAGTCCTTTATCAGATATATTTTTTGCAAATATTTTCTTCTTTTCTGTGGATTGTCATTTCATTCTCTTGACAGCATCATTCACAGAGCAGAAGATTTAATTTTAATAAAGTGAAGCTTATCAATTGTTTCTTTCAAGCATCACCCCTTTGGTATGTTATCTAAAAATCATTGCCAATCTCAGGTCATGTAGAATTTCTTTTTTTTTTTTTTTTGCGGTACGCGGGCCTCTCACTGTTGTGGCCTCTCCCGTTGCGGAGCACAGGCTCTGGACGTGCAGGCTCAGCGGCCATGGCTCACGGGACCAGCTGCTCCGCGGCATGTGGGATCTTCCCGGACCGGGGCACGAACCCATGTCCCCTGCATCGACAGGCGGGCTCTCAACCACTGCGCCACCAGGGAAGCCCCATGAAGAATTTCTTGAATTCAAGAATTTCTTGAATTTCTTGAGTTTTATAGTTTTGCATTTTACAACTAGGATTATGATCCATTTTGAGCTAATTTGTGTGAAAGGTTTAAGGTCTGTGTCTAGATTGATTTTTTTTTACATGTGAATGTCTGGTTGTTTCACTATCATTTGTTGAAAAGACTATTTTTGCTCTATTGCATGTTTTCCTCTTTGTCAAAGATCAGTTGACTATATTAGGTCTATTTTTGAGCTCTCTATTCTGTTCCATAAGTTTATTTGTGTATTCTTCACCAATACCATACTGTTTTAATCACTGTAGCTTTGAGGTAAGTCTTGAAGTCAGATAGTATCAGTCCTCCATCTTTATTCATGTTCTGCAATATTGAGTTGGTTATTCTGGGTATTTTACCTCTTCATATAAAATTACAAATCAGTCAATATCCACAAAATAAATTGCTGAGATTTTGTTGAATCCTTGTATTAAGTCACATCTACTTTTTAAAGTAGATTTGCTAAGATTTCTTCTTTATATTTATGTAACAGTGCTATTTTTTTCTATTTTGAAAAGCAATGAATTTTCCTTGGAACTATTTTGCATATATGCATAGAAAAGAAAATTAAAATAACCATAACTTTATGGTCACACTAATACCAATGTTGACTTTTTAAATATGCACATGCATTTATTATATTTTTTGTAATCATATAATTTATACTCTATATATGAATATAAGTAATTTTCTACTATACAATAACATGATAATTTTATCACATCTTGATACTCTGTTTTCCTCTAAATTATGGTATTAAATATAACTGAAAAATATATATAACTTTTCTTTTATCTAATAAATCTTGCTTATTACCATCAACTAACTGCTGTTAGATTGATATAAGAATTTATTATTGTAATTAAAATAATTTTGTTATGACTCTTAGGATTTTACTTGATTAACTCTATTTTATATGTCCAAAATATATCAACTATTGGAGCATAGTTTTTCTGATTTTTTCCAGTTTTTTTTAAAATATACTACATAATTGTGTCTTATTTATTGTCAAAATATTTTCATGTTGCTATGGCTACTTTACTAATTTGTAGTCATAATTCTGATTTAATATGAATTACAAATATTTTCTTTTTCTTAAACTATTCTGTGGAATTAAAACCAAAGCCATACTAACCTTTAGAAAGATATTTATATTTTAGAAATTGGTTTTCATTTAATTAATATTATTCCATAATTTGTCAAAGGCTTTCTTTGACCATATCTTGTCTGCTTTTGTTGTTTGTTGCAACTTCTATTCATTTTGTATGAGGTAAAATATATTAAAGTGTTCTTTTGAAATGGCATTCAGCTTTGTAAATTTAATTTCTGTGAAACAAATCAGGCTGTTTTCAGGATAGTCAGCAAAACATGTAATCACAGTTAAGTGATTTTTGAAAATGAAGTTTTTTTATTTGTACATCATGCATTTTCTACTGATACTATATTAGAGAGCAGAGTTTTACCATAAAAACTAATAAGTGAAATAAATTATGTAGCTATGCTAAGTAAAATTATAAAGTACCTCAAAGCATATTTAATCTTTGAAAAAGATTAAAGAAATTTTTACATTCCTCAAAGTAACTGATATTTATTTATTTTATTTTATTTTTTTTTGTGGTACGTGGGCCTCTCACTGTTGTGGCCTCTCCCACTGCAGAGCACAGGCTCCAAACACATGGGCTCAGCAGCCATGGCTCAGGGGCCTAGCCGCTCCACAACATGTGGGATCTTCCTGGACCGGGGCACGAACCCGTGTCCCCTGCAACAGCAGGTGGACTCTCAACCACTGTGCCACCCGGGAAGCCCAGTAACTGATTTTAATGTGTTTAATTTGTACATAAACATGTTTTACAACATTATTTGCTGGCAGATCTTTCATCATTTTATATTCTCAAAACGTCGTTTTTATAAACAAAAAGAAGAAAAATATATTATTTTACTTATTCTGAGTGAGAGATAGCAGCACTGTAAGTCCAAATCACCCTGGTCAAATTTTCAGTTTATTTAAGTATGCTAAATGCAAACGTCAGAATGCAAGGTCCAGACTCAACCATAACATTCCATTACTTTCATATAATTTTCCTTTGTTTCTCTATTTTTTAAATAAAAAGCCATCAAACACCTTTACTTCTCCAACCCTGTTTTCATGAATCTGGAAATTGCTGCAAAGAGGAATTGGAAGTATTATTTTACCTAGCAATGCTAAATCTTTGTATTAAATTGAGCATTAGGCCCATAATTTAAAATATTTATGTAACATATGGCAAATTATAGTGTTAATTTTCTTCCTTCACTTCCACCAATATCTAGTGAAAAAAAAAATATAGCATGCTTCCTAAGTTTCCTCAAGATTATTGAAACTAGAAGAACATAAAAAGGGAAAGGTAGGGAGGGTGGGAGGGAGGGAGATGCAAGAGGGAAAAGATATGGGAACATATGTATATGTATAACTGATTCACTTTGTTATAAAGCAGGAACTAACACACCATTATAAAGCAATTATACTCCAATAAAGATGTTAAAAAAAAAAAAGGGAAAGGAAATGAAGCAAAAAGAATTGTATTTAGCCGTAGTATATGTGAGTGTCTCCTGACTGTAGCTAAACTATTAATATTCAAGAACGAGAATCTAAGAAATGATGAAAACAGTCTTTATATTATTAATTATATTATCAGCAACCATAGAAAAATCTATACTTACCTCCTTCAAATTCTGGATGTCATTTGGAGCTGACATTTGCCAACATATAAACTTAATATTTTTAAAGTCAAATATTCTTACTTTAGCTCACACTGTGCTCAACTGGAATGATTAGAAAGATGCACTAAAAGTCAGTAGATAAGAAGGTCAAAGAAATCTTCTCTATGAAAAACAGTGTACTATAAACAATTCATCCTGAAGATACATCTTCTTGTGCCTCTCACAGGAGTGACCAAAAATTCCGTATCATCACCCTACCTCAGTGGGTTTAAGTTAGGTTTCCTAAAATCATGAGCACTTTATACACTTTCCACAATTTTCTGTAATATATATACATACATACACACACGTGTGTGTGTGTATTGTATTTAATCAGGAAAAAATTAAATTTCTCCCTTTTCTTATAAACATATATAAGACAGCCATTTTCTCACTCATTCATTTATTCATTCAACAAATATATATTAAAAACTGGTTATGTGCTAGTCACTGTGCTCTATCCTGGTGTTACAGTAGAGATTATGAAAGCATCTTTCCTGCCCTGCCTGCATAGAATTCATAGTCTAGTGGGAAAGAGAAATACTAAGAAAATATTTAATCAAAGAAATCAATTCAATTGTATTAAATGTCACTAAACAGAGTATCAGATAAAGTGTCATGTCTGAGGAATCAAGAAAGTCATTCCTGACAAACTGACACTGAGAGTGACCTACAAAGATCAAATAAAATATGTTATAAGGAACAGAAAAGAGAATGAACGATGATAAAGATAACTGAGTTTACATAAAAACACATGTTGTTTTTATAATAAGGTAAAAAATGTTTTCTGGATAGTAGCTTTTTTCAGCTCATGTTCCAATCAGACCACATTAAAAAAAGAGACGGAGTTATATTGTTTCCTATAAGTGTCATTCAGAGGCACTCCCTATTATCCAGGCTTCCTGAAAAATATGGTATGGCAAATTGATCTTCATTCCATGGAGGCAGCCCCTCAAAAGTTGCAGATTCCTGATTTAGAAACTTCCAAATAGTCCAACTTAGTATAGCACGGATTATCTAAGATAAAATCAAGGAGGCCAACTGAGGAAGAAAAAGCATGTTATAAGCCTTGGACGAAAAATAAGTTGTGTGAATAATTCCTTCACCTAGTCAACTATGCATACATCCTAACATAACAAGCAATAATAATGACAAAAATGAAAAGGTTATTAGAGTTTACCAATTCAGTTTAAGCATTTACTCTATACACAGAGAGTATATTTGAGTTCTACCCAGTAAGATTACATCATTGAATAGTCAGTATGGTTCATGGGTTAAGAGCATGGATTTTTCTAATCAGAAATATTTCTTTTCTTTGCTCCAGAGCAGTGTGACTCTGAGCAAGTTACTTTAATCAAAATGATCTTTGTCAGTAAATTGAGAAAAATATTAGGTCTTACAACTGAAATAAGCCCTGTAAGAACTAAATGTAAATCAACTAGCATGATGTCTAGCAGAAAGTGTTCAATACATGCTAAATGGGAAAATGCATTCTGTGTAAGTAAATATCCCCTAAAGTACTATGTACAATTTAGCTGGTGGCATTAACATAGTTTATCATTCCTTTGTTGTTAGATATTTCAAATGTTTACTTTCATGGTAGAATTTTTTAAAAAATTATTTAATAAATGCCATAGTGATCCTCAGGCATTAGTGCTTTTTTAGCTATATTTATGGATATTTACTAAGAGTAGCTTATGAGCTAGAGTATATGGCATTTTTAAGCATTTCATACATATTGAAAATTTATCAACAAACAACATGATTGCAGCTCACCCTGCTATTAACAATGTCAAGTAGTATTCATTTCACCATTCCTTTCATAACCCTGAATATTCATATTCTTTCTGTGTCTAATTTAAGTTTTGTAGTTTGATAGATAAAAATGATACCTTATTATTTTAATTAAAAAAATTTTTGAACACTAATAAACTGAGCATTTTTCCAAAAGTAATATTTGAAATTTCATGTGACATTTACAAAATAGCATGTTGTTTTCATGCTCTATATAGATGGAGCTCAAAAGATGGAGTTCTGGTGCTGTATTACCTGACTGCCACCTTTAGAAATTAATTACTTTTTGTTTATACTTCTTCTTCTTAGATTACAATAAATCGTGTCATTCATGCAAGTTCTTACACAGACTTAATTGCTTCTTTGAAAGGTTTGGCAGATATATCAAGCCAGTTCATTAATGCACAGATGATTCCTTCACATTAAGAAAGACACATTGGAGCACCACAAATGTCAAGTCAGTTATTACGCACAAAAAGCAGAAAATGGCAACCATCAAAAGGTGAGCCCTTATTCAATCGGGACCAGTAATAAAACTGCAGTAATTTCTTTGTGTAATAATGGAGAAATATTAGATTATTTTAAGGTCATGCAAGAAGAATCTTTCATTTGTCAACTATGTCCCTTTGCAGAGGGATTTTGTTTTTTCTGTGTCTCATGATTCTGTTCACAAATCAGTCTGAAAGGAACAGTGGATTTTACTATTGTAATTCATTTATTTGGATTTCTTTGCCCAAATATGTATTGAGTCAATATTATTTCCAAGCACATGTAGATATGTGTCCTTCCTTTTAGCTATTTAGAGTTTAATAGGAAGGATTAAAATGAAAATATCATTAAATATTTTAAAAATAGACAAAATGCACTAATAGTAATAATGAGAAAGTAATAAACATAGAGGTTTGGAAATTCAGAATTACTACTAGCTCTGAATTCCATCTGAGTGGGGTCAATATTATTCATAATATTTATTTGACATTAGAGAAATCTCTAAAAAAGTGTTTAAATGCTAATTTAATCATCAATATAGTATACATTTATCTATTCCATCTGCTTTTAAAGGAATAAATAATGAACTAAAATTACACATCACTGGCTGACTAGGACATACCTCCTCTTAACAACTTTGAAAAAGATAGATAATTTCCATAATATCACTCCAAAGTTATTATTTCTGCTATATAAAAAGATTTATTTTTCAGTGAGTATGGTGGAACAAAAAGCTAATAAAAAATTTGTATATAGCCTGTGTGCCAGGAGGGATTCACAGGAAACAAAAACAGGAAAAAATCCTAATTTCATCAGATTTATATTTTAGTGAGAGGAGAGAGTAAACAACAAAAATGTGTAAACTATATGGTAAACCAGAAGGAGATGCCTTCTATAGAGAAAAGAAATGAGAATGGCACGTAGGAATTAGAAATTTGAAGTTAACGTAGTTTTACATCAAGCTGTGTAGGAAGTCCTCCCCAAGAGTGTGATCCCTGAACAAAGCCATGAAATTTCTAGTGGAAAATTATTGCAGATGGAGGGATGAGCACATGCAAAGACTCTGTGGCCTTATAATTCTTATATTTTTATATGAAATAAAAAAGACTACTGTTCCTGGGGTAGAATGAATCATTGGTAGAAAATTAGGTTTGCCTAGATGGGATCGCAAAGATTCAGCTCATTTTTTAGTAAATTATAGAAAGTACCATATTATCAAGCTGTATTTTGCATGTATTTAGCATTTATGAAATGCAAAATATGCTACCACTTGTAACTACATATCACATGCTGGTCCTGGAAGACAGCCTGTGCATCAGTGGGCACTCCCAAGCATTATTTTCCTATTTCAGTGCAAAGGAAGGTTCATAAACAACTTGTTTAAAAGTTCAGCTTTAAAAAAAAAAACTTAGTCATGCAAACAGTGGGTGCTTTATACAAATATTACCCTCTTTTTTAAAATTTGTGTTTCTCCAAGGAGTTTTTAGTAAAGTTTGCAGGTAAGAATGTTAGTGAGAAGAAAATAATTTGTGTTTTAATTAAACCCATATTTTTGTTGTGACAAGCAAACATTTTAATGGACTTCATTTTTCATAATTTTTATTCTGATAAAATAAAAAATTATGAAATAGTAAAATTAGGTTTACATTCACTCATTTTATAACTATTAAAATCAGAAACTCAAAACAAGTTTATAAACAAGATACGAGCAATTTTAAAAATTACATAATTAAAATTGGCAATACTAATCCAATGTGAACAATACTTTTTGATAAAGTTAAAATTGAGTAGTGTGGTGAAATAACTTTTCTAGCAAAACAATCAATTGTTTTTATTTATATTAGCTTTTTGTTTCTGAATATGATGAAAAATATTGTACCATCACTGTTACTGTCATTAACTTTTTAAACATATGTGTATCATTTGTATGAGTAAATATATTTAATAAAGTCTCATACAATATGATAATGAATGTGTAAGGCACTATTTAAACTTTGTCCCAATGATTATTTATGACTAGCTTCCATAATAAAAAAAGCGGTTCAAGTTCAAATGTACAAACCTGGAATCTGAGAAATGCCTATACTCTTTGTGTGACTCTGTCCCTCTTTACACCATTTAAGGACTTTTGGCTTTGACCTAAATATACTGCTATGTAATGTCTTAAGATGACTTAATTTTCAGAATACTTGTCCTTAAATTGCTATAAAAATGTCCTTTGTGCAGCCACTTCTTATTTCATTTGATCTCTACTGTGCTCAAAAGTCATCATAAATTTAAAAGCAAACCTACATGTGGGCACTGAATTCATTTATTTTACTTTGTTAATCTGACATTTTGGGTGATTCAGAATGCATTAACTGATTTTGTTAGATTAGGATTGAAAACCAAACAAGACATTAATGAAGTCCCAATAAACTAAAAAATGCCAGAGAACATGTCACTTGCAGAGTCCTTTAGAAACTCCAGAAGTTTGTGAATCTTTATTTAAAAATCACTGGGTCTGTTCTCTTAACTGTGGAGTTGGATGTTCTTCCTGCAGACCTCAGATAAAGGGTACTGGGCTGTAAAGTCTTACACCATCAAGCACACTCCTGTTAAATCATCAAACTGTCTAATTGCCTCTTCTCTTCAATATATCTTCATTGATAAGATAATAGCAAAGAAGAATTAAAGCCTACTTTTTAGTACTAACCTTCCAGGGGATGAAATCAAAAGAGAAACTGAATGAGGGTTAAGCCAATGGTACATAAAATAAAGCATGGGCCTTTGAACTCCTAGTCCAGCACAGTTTTTTCAAAGAGTAATCTGTAACATTTGCAGCACTAAAAGGTTCACCATGATGACTGAACTAAAATCCATATCAGACTCCTCTAGTTATTTCCACTGGATGGCTAAAGCAGCGGCAGCAGCCCAATGAACTCTGACACTTCATTAGGCAGCAGTTAGATAACTTCCCACCACACAGGTAGACTAGACCAGTCACAAAAATTTCAATGAACCTCTAAATAATGTAAAAGCATGACGTTTTCTAGTATCATGCAGAGTAGTACAACTTAAAGCAAATTTAGCAATACATGAATAACATAAGACTTAAAAGAAAACAATTCAAATATTATATCAAACCTAAAAAGTCAGGATATTCAATAAATACAAAGTCCTAAGATGAATTCCAATAAAAAATACCTGCTTGTAATATTATCAATATGTTTAGAAGCTGATCTACATTTTGTCAGGATAAGGTAGAACCAGTGGGGTAAACAGATCTGCACTAAATCTTGCAGTATCATTTTGGGAACCTGGTAAGATTAAGTGACTCTGACCTCTTGGCTTTGCTGGTTCATGTGATTTGCTGAGGTCAACGAAATTGAAGAAGTGCTGTGAATCTGGATGTAAATTCTAACAGCCAATACATAACGTGCCATCCTCTTTCCCTCTGCCACAACAACAAACAATGATCTAGACAGTGACTACCCTTGCACCCTGGCAACCTGGGTTCCAGAATGCAAAAGATGGGAAGCAGAGCTCCCCACCAGGCCAACTTGAACATGTTGTTTAAGCTTCTGAGACGTTATGATCGCTTGTGTCTTACCAAAGCATATTCCCAAGGCTACTAATTGATGCAATTAGTATTTGTGAAGCAATTTATTTATAGCTATTTTTATTCTAAATATTTTTCAAAATTTCCGCTTCGTTACTTTTGAAGTATTCGATTGTAAGACACTAACTTTAAATCATTTTTATTTTATCAAATAAGACACATAAATTGCATATAAAAACTGTAGTAAACTTCTCTTTTTCTTTTGTTATTTATCTCGAAAAATGTAAACTGTTTCTTACAGTTTGTTGAATTGTTTGTTCCAATTCTTCCTTGGAAAAACAGGTCATATAAGGGGTACAATATTATTCTACCATAGTAGTTTTGTAATTTATAACTGTTTAAATTAAAAGACAGTTTGTATTAAATATAGAACAAAATGAACAAGAACGTAATCATTAGTCATTAGTTTTAGAAAATGCTGAGTTTTATGCTTGTAATTAGAAAAGAACAAATGAAGCATAAAGTCAGTAGAAGGAAGAAAAGAATAAATATCAGAGCCAAAATAAATGAAATGCAGTTTGTAACCTCCACAGCTTCTGCCAGCGGTGTTGGCTGGTGCCCCCGTTGTATCTGCTTGTGTCTTGAGGTTCACTGGTGCCTTGCTGCTGCTGGTGGTGTCACTGTTGTCAATGGCATTGCCGCTAGGAGCACAGGGATTGTGGGATTCTCTGCCACGTTCGTTCAGGGTCACCGGGGTTGCAGGCTTTGCAACCGGGGGGAAGGGAGGTTGGGGAGGACCCGGGGTCGAGGGTGCCTCAGCTGCACCCAAAGGCTGTAGGGTTCATGGAGGCTGCTGCAGCAGGCAGGGAGTGCTGAGTCATGGGCACCTCTACAACTGAAGGGATGGGATCATAGGTCCTGCTGCTTCTGCTGTCCAGTTCCCTGTGGCATTGGCGCCCCTGCGGCTGGTGTGCTTCCCACCGTTTCCTCTGCTGCTAATGGGTTCTCTGGGGCTGCAGGCTCAGCTGCCACAGCCAGGGGTCAGGACTGCAGGCACCCCCTCCTCTGTTCCTCTGGTTCCACCTCCTCTATGTGTTCCAGTCCACCTGCTTTAGACATACAGATTTGTGGAACTCTGGTGTACTGGTGTGTTGGGCAGAGGAAACTGTGGAGTTATGGATGTTTTATGGTTGTAGATTGAAGGAGAGAGACAAAGGGAGGATGTCACACAGCCATAATGCTGATGTCACTCCCCAGTATTTCGTTTTTGATGAAATATTTTAAAAAAGAAAAAGATTAAGTGGTAACTACAATTAAAATCACATTTAGAAGACAATTTCTGTAAACAACCATAATCAAGATCTTTGTATCTATGTTTTTATAAATTATTACAGAATTTACTTGCTGATAAAGAGACCCATGATTATAAACAGGTAAGAACACCATTCTTCATATGGTTCTATGGAAATCACAAACACACAAACACACACTGTTAAGAAGTAAGAAGAACTGAACACAGCAGAATCTGGGGTACATCTGCATTTACCTGAATGTAAATGGACTGAAAAAGTGTGCTTTAGAGACTCTCCCAGAACTACATTATTGCCTGGGAAGAAGAGATAAAGAGTTTCTAACCTCTCCATCTTTCCCTAGCTTGAGAGTATAGAATGTAAGCCAGTAATAGAAAAGGAAGTAATTACAAGAGTTAAATGTTCTGGGATTGGGGATGTTTATCTAACTTTCACATTCATTTAATTGAATGCATCAAAGCAGGTTGTGGATATGAGCAGCTCTGTACAGAACCTAGAGAATTAGGGTACCTATACCTACAGCCTTGGAAGCACTTCATAGTGAAAATTATAATTCTGAAATACTAGTCCTTATTAAAGAAAACTACAAAGACTTTAAATTCACTCAAAAATGATGCAAATTACAAACATCTTGAAAACCAAACATATGGATTTCTTGGCCAACTCTCAACCTAAAGATATAACTTTTCTGTTGCAAACCAAGGGAATTTAATTTTAATAAATCCATCAAATGCTTCTTATATATCCAGCAGATCACAACTTCACTAGAATAGAGCTCTCATTTTTACGTTTAGAAAAATTATTGATACAGATAGAAGATTTCCTGGCTTTAACTGTTCAATAAACTCACATAAAGCTTTACATATGAGATGGAAAAAGGTGAGAATAATAAATATGGGAGGACAAAGCAGAATTGTATAACTTAGAAACTGCAGTGGTTTTGCAAGAAAAAAAAATGGAACAGAAACGATCATAGAAAAGTTATTTGCTAGTTTAAAAATTATCAGACTTTTTGTGGAACATCACTATATAAAAAAATGAGGTCTCACTTAAGGCTTGATACACATTAGTCAAGATAGCAAGTTATCTGAATTTAAGAATTGTATAATTCTCGCTGCATATTAAAAATGTCTTTCCAAGAGGCAAGTTTCCAAGGGTGTTCTTGGTATTTTTATATACCATACTGAACTGTAACTTGTTACAGGAATATTCAAGTTGCAGAAAAAAGAAAAAATATGTTTTTTAATATTTTCTCATCTAGTTGGGAGTTAATAGTTAGATTTATAAAAATGTATGATTACTGTCTCCCTTATTATTATTATAAAAATTGTTTATGTATATAAAATTTATAATAAGTTCTTATATTGAAATAAAAAATCCTTTATGAAACATGTATAATGGCAAGTAGGGAATTGGGTCAATGTAGGTATGTTGTTCTCCTAAGTCATAAGAGACTAATGTTTCTATATTGGCTTTGGGTAAGTAACTAATTGTGAACTCCCAGACTCTTGGTAAAAGAAGTATATAAGAAAGTGATAATTTGCTCCTTAGTATTACTGAATAAGTCTTTTGAATAAATGACCAAATGAAAGATAACCACTCTGATCTGATGTAAAGCTTTGATGTAGAAAGACTTGTGAGAAACACACTTCTGATAAATACATAAGGGCAATGAACCCTGGCCATGAAATGGTATTCATTCATATTTCAATATAATTCATTGTGTTTTAGGATGTTTTATTTTACAGGATAAAAGTAAAAGTCTTGTGAACATTTGCAGTCATTAAGAAGAGTTTGCCTGTTATTTGGGTTGAGTTTATTTGATCTATGTCCTCTCATTAACCTCTTTTCATATTTACTTATTTGTGTTGCAACTGATGGTTTTCTAATTTATTTTTCACTCTCTTTTATCTGGCCACTTGAGAAAAATTAGGTCAGGGAAGACAGTTAGGCTTTTGATGTTGTTATAATAGGATAGAGTTTGACAGGTGAAAAATCCAAGGGAGGTCTAATTCAAATTCATAGTGTGTCTGACTAAAGCAAAATATAGTTCTTGCAAAGAAGAATTCAGACTAGTATCTAAATATCTTGGCAGTGCATATGCTAGGTTAACATTGAATACGTACATGCCCTGAAGGAATTAGATCTTCAGTATGTACTTGTTTTGCATACTGGTCAATACATTTGATACAATTTATAGAATCAATTTTTGAGAAAAAATAAATAAAATTCTAGAGAGGACCAAAAATACACCAGAATTTAAAATATGCTGAAAGAATACAAAATTCTTAAAACCATGTCAATGATGGGAGTTATGAATTTTATATATCTGAATAATTGCTTTTATTTTTTCTTAATTTTTGACATATTTACACAAGATATGTACAGTTATATTTGTTAGTTTTTGCTGTAAAAATTGATGCTTACACTTAGTATTTTAACATTAGAACAAACTTTTTTTCTTCACAAATCTATAGGTCATTGGGCACTGTTGACAATCAGACTTGGGTTTGAGTGATCTCAGTTGGGTGCATTCATGTGTCTGTGGTAAGCTTATGGTTGTGTTAAGACTGGTTTGTCGCCAATAAATTTATTCACATATCTGGTGATTGCTTAGCTGTTAGCTAGTATGATCAAGTGGCTGAGTGTTGCATTTCTTACTAAAGAATCTAGGAGGCAAGTCTGGACTTGTATTCATGGCAGAGTAGGGTCCTAAGAAACCTACCAGATGTGTGTAAGGTCTCTTGATGCCTGGGTTCAGAATTGGCACATTGCCATCTTGGCTGCAGCATACTGGTCAAAGTAAATCACAAGACCAGTGCATAGTCAAGGGCTAGGGAAGTTAATTTTCTTTGATGGGAGGTATTGCAAAGGTAAATTGGAATTGCAAAGAAGGATGGATAAAGGATAAGGAATCATTGTGATATTATATGTGTGTGTGCATGTTTTGTGCTTTCATGTATATATACATACATAGTGCTGTGTTTCCCTGTAAATAAGGTGATAATTGTATAGCATGGGGGGAAAAAAAGCTTTCTCCCCTTTTGTTGATATAAAACTTTGAACTTGGACCTAGAGCACAACTATGACTGTTAATGCCATATGTTTCAGTATTTACAGGCAGATGCTAAAGGCCATAATGTCAGAAACTCACAAGACAAAATACTAACAGAGGTCTCTCAGGATACAGATCTACAGTCATAGAAATCATGGGTCCTTGGGGATTTTTGTTTCTCTAAATCCCTCTGTTAACCAAGATAGGTATTCTTGGTGTAGTGGCTATTTTGAGAAAGTGGAGGATAAGCAAAGGGTTTTAACATTTTGAGAGTAATTGTAACTTGGAAGCTTATGAGAGACTTCTTTAAAGTTTCACTCAGAGTCAGACTTCAGATGTAGCAGAGACTGTGTACAAAATTGTGCCTTTTCTACAACCCTTCCTTCATCCACATGTTTTACATTGTGATCCTGCAGATCCTGCTTTCAAGTGGTTGAGTCTGTTTTCCTATGTCTTGTATCCGAATAGGCCTTGTGACAATTTCAGTCCAGTAGAGTGTGACAGGAGTTAACACGGTGCCAATTCTGAGTCTATTGTTCAATAGGCTCTGCACACTTGTCCTCTCTCAGGACCCCTGTCTCCTTTGGTGAACGATCTAAGCTGTCCTGCGGGAGGATGAGAGATCACCGGGAGGTCAATCCAGGTGTCCCAGGTGAGGCCCGAAGCTTGTGAAAGATTCAAGAAAAGATTAGCACAGCTGACCACGGATGCATAAAAGAATCCCAGTCAAGCCATAGAATTGCAAGTTAAGTAAGTGGTTTTCTAAGGAACTAGGTGTATGGGTGGATTTTATAAGCAAGAATGGCTAACTGATAGATTTAGGGACATTAATTCATTCCAAATTACCTTCAAAAGTTATACCAATCAAATCATCTCTTTATATTTTCTAGGGTCTACAGTTATAAGATGGAATGATAAAAATTTACAAATATATTAATAAAAATATAGTCTCAGTTATATTTTTATATATGGGAAATCTTTAAAAACAGAGACTAAAGGAATATTTTTATACAAGTGACTGCTAATTGACTAACACATTAATTCAATTAAAAAATGGCCAACCCATCCATGACTCTTGTGTGGAATAAAATAAAAATATATGTAATGATTCTATTTTATGAAACATATATAACAGATATGTAAAATATGGTTGTCAGATTAATTTTATACAAGGCAGTGTGTCTTCTGAATTCTTACCAATATTAATTAAGAATAAGAACCTTGGGCTTCCCTGGTGGCACAGTGGTTGAGAATCCGCCTGCCGATGCAGGAGACATGGGTTCGTGTCCCGGTCCGGGAAGATCCCACATGCCGCGGAGCGGCTGGGCCCGTGAGCCATGGCGGCTGAGCCTGCGCGTCCGGAGCCTGTGCTCCACAACGGGAGAGGTCACAACAGTGAGAAGCCCGTGTACCGCAAAAAAAAAGAACCTCCATCATTAATTATATTTTAATTTCAATAAACATGATTATTTCATCACTGTTACGGGCTTGTGAATAATTCTTTGTAAAAATATCTTTTTATTATAGCACATTATACTTTTTATTAATAAGCAACCTATATTATTGAATTTTTTACAAAATGATGGAAACTATCTTGTGACACAGATTTAAAATAATGTTTTGGTATTTTTGAAACAGTGAAAACATATTGTAGATGCTGACAAACAGTTTAAATAAGAAACGAGGATATAAAAATTTGAGTGATCATTTTTGATAAAGTATTTTAATTAAATAATTATTGATAGATATTTAGTCCTAGGGATTTGTATTTCAAGGAAGAGGTTGTTTCTGACCATTTACTACTTACACTGGGGTTCTTTGCACTCAAGTGTGGCTACATAGCAACTAGGAAAAATACCATTTTAGGGAAAAGATTAACCACCCATGGGTAAATCCTAGTTTTAAAGATTGACTTGAGTGTATTAGACACATGGCAATTTGTCTGTACCTTTGAATCCTAATCAATCATTGATGTTGCTACTTCTCTCCAGGATTCCTTCCAATTCATAAATATATCATATGAATTTTTTCCAGTTTTGGCATAGATAATTTAAGTAATCAAAAGATGTGTCAAATAATATTATAAGCACTTTTGCAAATTCACAAACTCCTTTCAATTTGTGGCTGAAACAACACCAAATAGTATGAGTCTGGCTGAGAGCCAAATGCAAACAATTCTCAGTGCTCTCATCCACATTCCTCCCTTGGCCTTTCTGAGTGACAGTCCCCTCTTTCCTTCTAGCATGGGAAATTGAATAAAAGCAGCCACATCTCATTTTCCCCTCTCGGAGAATTTGTCAGTAACATTGAACCAGATTGTGTCTATAAAAAGCTGAGAAAAAAATACTGAATGGATTCAACAGAAAAACTCATGTTCAAGTGGCTTAGGCAGGGTGGGAAAGATAATCTGTTGAATTAATATTTTCATACCTCACTTGTTTTACTATTATACATACAGAGCAACACAGAACTCCTTTCATCAATAGCCATACACTCAAATTTGATTCATGTTCTAGTATTGATTTCATTAAATATATTTTCATATCTTCTATTATTCAGTACCTCACTTAGACACAGGCATGCCCCTGATCTGAGTCCTATGCCTGGGGTGGGGTGGTGGGTACTGCTCTTTGGAGTGCCTTTGAAATTTACAAGTTTCCCACAGTGCTTGGGATCTTCCAGGGCCATCAGGCGTTGTCTTCGTTTCTTCCTTTTAGTGCTTTCCCTGACCCTTTCTCTGCGAGGTCCACTAATCATGGGTTGAATCAGGTACCCTGAAGATATTCAGAACTTTCATCAACGTGATTGTCCCAGGGCTCCATGGCCCAGCCCCAGGCTCAAGTGGATGGCTTGGTAAGAGGATCATATCCTCTGTCCACTGCAGAATTTCTGTCATGGAATCATGATTTCTTTCATGGGCTTCCAGAAAGTTCTGTAACATTGACTTTGAATAAAGTAAATTAATTATACAGTGAGAACACCCACAGGAAAATATGGCTACTACCACAAAGAACACACCAGGGAAACCATGCTATTAATTCTCCACATTTTAAAACATATTTTTTACTGGAAAAGAGAACTATGTAATTATGAAACAAGAGTAAAATTGCAACTGAAAATAATAAAACTGTAAATAATTTTACAGGGGTTTGGAGATGTGGGACTGAAGTAAGTATGAGATGGAACTAAAATATAACTGACTTTAGGTACCCAAACACCATTAGAAGTCATTTGCTGCCTCTTAACTTGGCTTCTATATACATGTTGGTTCATTTCTCTCCTATAAATTTCCCAATGCACACACAATCATGCACATATCAAGGCTCACATACTTAAAGCTTGCCATCAGAAAGGAAAAGAGACACTCTGCTTACGTATCTTCTCTATGCTTGTGTATATACCCATTTCTGGGCAGTCACCGTGCTTTTGTTTTGACAGCTTGAAACATGACACAGTATTGAGTTTGGCAGCTACTAAAGACATAATTGAACTAGAAGGGATGGCCAGTTCCCTATAAGAAGAGCTAGTCAAAATAATAAACTTACTCAAAATAATGGTGGGAGGAATCACAGATTACAAGTAAATATTCAAAAATTCAGAAATTTATTTAATTGAGAAATTCAATAAAGTTCATATTTGTTATATAAGTATAGTGTGTGAAATGGTTAAATATCCTGAAATCAAGCAGGCTGTATCGCAAATTCACTGAATATAGAATCACGCAATCTGAGTCCTTGTTTCAATTTTTACTAATTTGCTTGGCTAGCCAGATAAAGTCTTTAGGGTTTTTTTTGGAGTGGATCTTGTTCAGTTCTAAAGCAGCAACTTCATTTAGATCATCAAATATTGTGAGTGAAATGCGAAGACAGTGATGTTTAACTCCTCTGCGTTATTGTTTCACATCTTTCCAGGCATTGAGGAGCCTGCAGAGAGTACTCTGTGATCTTCGGGACCAAACTGAAAAACACTAGACTATATAATCTATAGCTTTAAATATATTATCAAATCCTCTTTACTATTGCATCAAACCAAATTGTAATGATAGAAACAGAGAAGTGCTCAAGACCTAATAAAAATGGCATATGACTTGAAAAATAAAACTACTTAATGTGTTTTTATTAAGCAATGCTTTTGGATTTTTAACACCAGCAATATCTTGCTGTTTATGAAAGAAGAAAAATATTTTAAAAAATTCCTGATGTCTTTCTAATTTTGTTTAGTGATATTTACTAAGAAACCATTTATACACTTTTAAAAATATACAGCAGCTTTATTGAGATGTTAATTCATCCATTTAAAATACTGTTCAATGGATTTTATTATATTCAGGTTAGTGTAACCATCACCACAATCAATTTTAGATCATATAATCATCTTAAAAATAATCTATGTCCCTATTGGCAATTACTTCTTATTAAGCCCCCAACCCTGATCACAGAGATTACTCCTCTGTTTTCTTCTAAGGTTTTTATAGTTTTAGTTCTGTCTTAACAATATTAAGTCTTCTGATCCATGGACATGGATGGGTTTTCATTTATTTAGGTCTTTAATTTCTTTCATAGTATAAATTTTGTACCTTTTTGTTGAATATATTCCTAACTATATGATTTTAATACTCTTGGAATTGGAATTAATTATATTGTTTTATTTTCAGATAATTTATCAATAGTTTATATAAATAAAATCCATTTTTATTTACTGATCTTATACTCTGCAAGCTTGGTTAATTTATTTTGTTAGATCTAACAGTTTTTTTCTAATGAATTCTTTGGCATTTTCAATGTACAAGGTCATGTTTTCTCCTATAGGGATCGTTTTATGTATTGCTTCCAATTTGGGTGCATTTTATTTAATTTTCTTACATAAATGCCGCAGCTAGAACCTCCAGTAAAACATTAAATGAAAGTATTGAGAGTGAACATTACTTTCCTTTTTGACCTTAGGAAGAAAGCATTTGGACTGTTATCCTTAAGTATGATGTTAGCTGTGGATATTTTGTAGATGCTTTTTACCAAGCTGAAGAAGTTCCCTCTATTCTTAGTATGTAGAACATTTTTTATGATGATGGTTTATTGTATTTTGTCAAATGCTTTTGCTACATCTACTGAGATGATCATGTGGTTTTGCCTTTATTCTACTGATGTGATATATGACTGATTGATTTTCAGATGTTAAACAAATTTGGGATAAATATTGGTCATGAGGTGTAACCCTTTCAATATGTTGCTGGATTTGGTTTGCTAATATTTTGTTGAGGATTCTATATTAGCAAAAAGAGTATCATCTCTTTTATTGCAATATTTTTCTGTGACGATATCAGAGTAGTACTGAATTTATGGAATAAATTGAGAAAAGTTTCCTTTTATTTTTTAAAGAGTTGTTGAAGAATTGGAATTAATCCTTCTTTACATATTTAGTAGAATTCACCGTGAGGACATCTGAGCCTGGAGTTTTCATTGTGAGGTGTTTTTCAGTTACTATTTAAACTCTTGATTTGTTATTAGTTTGTTTAGAATTTCTATTTCTTTTTGAGGCAATTTCTGTCATTTGTGCCTTGGTATTTCTATTGTATTTGATTTAATTTATCCAATTTGCTGGCATACATTTGTTGATAGTATAGCTTTATAATCCTGTTCATTTCTGTAAATTCACCAGAAATGTACCCATCTATAATTAGTGATTTTAGTAATTTGAAACTTTGCTCTTATTATCTTGGCCAGTCTAACTAAAGATCAATTTTTTGCTTATTGCAAAGAAGCAACTTTTATTTGCATTGATTTTCTCCACCGTTTTCCTTTTTTATTATCACTCTAATGATTATTGTTTCCTTTCTTCTGCTTGCATTAGGTTTAATTTGCTCTTATTTTTCCAGTGTCTTAAGGTGGAAAGTTAGGTTATTGATTTGAAGTAATTCTCCTTTATAATATAAGAATTTAAAGCTATAAATCTACCTCTAATCATTATCTTAATGCTTCCATAAGTTTTCATATGTGTCTTTGTTTTCATTCATCCCAAAATATTTTCAAATTTCCATTTGAATTTTTTCCTTTATCTATGGGTTATTGAGGACTGTGATGCTTAATTTCCACTTACTTTTGAAGTTCCCTTCTGCTATTCCTTCTGCTATTTATTTTAATTTTACTCCATTGTGAAGAATTTACTTTGTAAGATATAATATGGCCCAACAGATGATCTATTTTGGAGAATGCTCCATGTGCACCTGAGAAGAATATGAATTCTGCTGTTGTGGGGTGGAGTTCTTATTCATAGATATCTGTTAGGTCCAGTTGGGTTAGTAATAACCATCATTACCCAACCATATAATAGCTGAGTCTCCAAGCTATTTTTAAAAAATGAAACTGACTTGCCATTAACAAATGATTATGCATGACTAGCAACAAAGTCTTTCAAACATAGCAATGTAGTGTTTGTGTGTGTGAGCATGCATATTTGGAGAAAGTAGTTCTAGGCAATCATTTGTTTAGTTTAATTTCACAACTTGATTTTCTGGACCAATTTGCTATTCTGAGGCAGCCCAAAATTTGAAACTTGCCTGGAACAGCTCTGGGCCAAATAGGTTCTCTGCCTCTTTCCCTGTATATAACCCTCCCTTCCACTAAGCAGTGAGAATTGCCTATTTGAACTGACCTTTAATGGCAGGGCTAATAATTAGAGGTAGATGCAGAGGAGAAGATTTCCAAATGGATGTAAAGTGGCTCATTTTATTATAGCCCATTTTATTAGATATGATTACTGACAAGAGAAAAGTGAGTTGCTCAAGTTTTAGGAGCTACTAGGAAGAGCCCAGAGTTGAGTATATAATTCTACAATTATATATTAATTTTAAACTGTCATAATTACAGATTTTACAGAAATTCACAGAAGATGTTTTTGTTTTTCACATTTGCTTTCTCAATCTAATGACTTACTAGGCAAAGAGACATAAAAATTTTCTATATATTTTTCAATGTTAATACCATTGAATTTTAGATGTACCAATTTAATAATAGCTCTTCAGAGTACATAAATAGTAGTAAATTAAATATACTTATGAATTCTAAGAAATAGAAAATGCTGATTAAAATTCAACAGATATTATTATATTTAGAAATTAGGTAGGAAATCCAGTTACTTAAGTATTACTTAGACTCATAATGATTTTTAAAAATTGATATTATACAGTAAAAATCTCTTCTTTTTATATTAAATAAATTACAACCCAGAGAATTTAAGCATATCACTAGCCTATCATTTAATATACACTTCTGATTACAACAGTTTTTAGTTTTAATCCAGAGCCTTTTTTTTCTAGTGATGCTGGAGACATAGGGGAAATGTATTGCTTGGAATATATTCTACAGAATTAATTTTTACTTAAAAGAGCTGTACATTTTTCTTACTATGATCCAAAAAAATTTTTTTAATTGTTATTAAATATTATTTTCTGAATAAAATGTGTTTTACAAAGTGAAAGTGACACTTTTATTTTAAATTAAGATCTGATCTTTGATGTTTAGCTGTAATTGGAAAGACACATTAGGTAATTTAAACATTATTAAAAAAAATTAAGACTGTCAATCTTAGAGGTCTGTAGCAGCAGTCTCTATTTCAATATGCTCAAGTTATTTAATATTTAAATACTTTTATTAAGGCCTGTAACTTGATTGAATAACTATATTAGTTTACATTTATTTTCACCCTACTTTGCCTTTGTTTGAAAATTTATTAATTTTTAATACAGCATAAGGAATTTTTTAACATTTTAAATTGCTCTTAATATTTTACCTTTTATAATATTTTATTAAAAGAAATTATGTTGTAGAAGATCATGCTCTTACTAGCTTTTCTTCCTCTATTAATGTTATGCTTTGTTTTCATGATGATGTTCTCCTAGCAAACCTTTAGTTCATAGGGATTAGAGTGAGTTTCTGGTTTCATGCTAGACAACATTTTGCCATATTAATAGTTACTACTGAAGAATTAGGAGTATTTTATTTTGCAAATTATAATGAGTATATGACATTTAGCCTTTATATTTATTTTCCTTCGTGTTTAATGGATATTTCTAAGGCTAATTATCACTTTTCTATATTTAGTGAGAAGGAGCACATATGAAGATAAAAGCACAATGTGATATTTATGAGATGTCACTACTCTACAAATATAGAAATTCTCTAATTATCTCAGAGATATTCATGAAATTTTCAGTGCTTTTCTAGGAATTGGATTAATTGAACAAAAGCTGATTACCGTAAATTAATATTTGAGAGAGTTGAGCTTGCCTCAGTAGTAATGCAATATCAATTTTAGCATAATGTCCTAGCAGAGGCTCTGTACTATTAGTTATTATTTTAATTTATAATTAACTTTCAAAAATTGCTAAAAGGGGATGAAGACGGTGTCTCTCCATGTATGATGTTTTCATTAAATTATTTTTATGTTGTGGTTAACCATATCATCAAAAGTTTGAAGAATTAAATTTGTATAACAAAAACTTTTTTTACATGCAAAAACAGCTGTAGAAGCAGAATGGATTATAGTTTAAGTCCTTAATCCAGGGTCAGAGATCTTGTGGACAGTCCATTGTTAGAAGATAGTATTTTTGCAGAAATGCAGTTATACTGTACATGGGAAATCCCACATTTTTAAAGTAGTTTTTGGCACACTGGCTTCCTAGGCACAAGTCTTTCTCTTCTAAATGTTATAACAACTGAAATTTTTACCTTTAGCAACTTTTATTTGGGATTAGGCTACCCTTGTGAAAGGGTCTGACTTCTTTGTTGTCATATATTTATGAGTTATAAGATAGATAATTTTTTTTCTTTTAAGTTTACAATTTTTCTTCAAGGTAAATTATTATGGAAAGTTGACATTGTTCTATGCATATAAAATTAAAGCCCCTTATTCCTGGCATACTGCTAACTGAATTTGTTGGCATTCACTTATATCTTCAGAAGATAGACAGATAGAAAACTTATTCTCTTCAATATACCTAGGTAAGCCTAGTACCAGTGCTAGCAGGCACTAATCCTCTAGGGTCATCCCTGAAGAAACTTCAGAAGTAATTTTCCAAGGCTAGACAGTTCCATGACTGTAAGGTTTTTTTCTGAAATAAGTCTGGTAGAGAAGATAAAGTATAGTGGATAAAGAGGCTTATAAAATTATATGCCAAATTTGGAACACGCTGGAAACAAAGTCAATGACTAAATAAAAAGAGGGGACAGAAAAAAATTGCAAGGACATGAATGTTTGTGTTATTTAACTCATGGGGGGGGGAATCCTTTCACAATGTATACATATATCAAATCATCACGTTGTACACTTTAAATGTCTTACATTTTTATTTGCTAATTATACTTCAGTAAGCTGGGAGGCTGGGAAAGGTGTAGATTAATGGGAGGAGCTGGGGTCAATTCAGGAAAGCTCTCTGAACTTTCATGATGTGCCTTTGCCTTCTTGGATTCATAAAGTCCGACTGGGGCAGTTCCTTTTTGAAAATGAAGATTTGCCATGGCTTCCTGTAAGCACTTCATCACAATGCTCTGATTCAGCTACTCCGATGCAGCTACCACAGCACAGCAGCTACAGTCCATTGTCCCCTCACTGTTTCTAACCATTTCCGGTCTTCTGATACCTTCGCATTCTACATTACTACTTTATTTCTTAGAAGTACCCTTTTCCAGAGTTTCTTGGCTTTAGGCCCAAAGATACTGTCCTAGAAATATCATCTGTCAATAAGACTGTTCTTTTTCTTTCCACTTAATGAACCAATGAATCACTGCATGCCAGGTTTCGGTTCTTCCAGCTTGGATTGTTTACACTGTGTCAAGATCTACTTCTTCACAAAGTGCTTCTGCTGTATGATCTCTTCCCTCATTAAATCCAGGACCTGAGTTTCAGCTTGACTCTACTGGCTGGTCCCAGGATAACTCAGATTCTTTTTCAGTGTGCCTATTTTGAACCATGCTAAACACCATATTAGGGATCTATGCCGCATGCGCATGTTTGCAATACGGTTTGTTATAAGAGAGACGGCTTTTAAATAAGATTGATTACACTGAATGACAACATTAACTGTAGCTCAAGAAGCAAAAGAATGGTGATCAGAGATACCACTGAGGTTTTTCCAGTGTATAAATAATGGCAATGCAAAATTCATGCTTGAAGCTAGAAAAGAACAGTGGAACAAGCATAATCATAAATGAAGCACAAAAGAGGATGTGGTAAATTTTTAAAATCTCATTCACACCGTAAATTTAAATTATAGGGCTTCAAGGCAGCTGTAGTTATCTGATATACTTAGCAAATATATTTAGGTAGGAGCATCTGTCAGTTTTTCATTCAGCTCATTGTATGGGATATCTTAGCATACTAATGAGAATGGATTTTGGAATCAGGTGGAATCAGGTGGACGTGGATTTGGATCTAGATTCTGCTTTCTACCAGCTACATAAAGTCGGTGATAAATTAAATTCTCTAAATCTAAATTCCTCATATAGAAAATGAGATTATGATACCTACTTGTATGAATAAAAGTTCCCAGCTGCAAGCAACTGAAGCAAATTCAGGGGATTTGTGCAGAAAATGAGTTTATCACAAGAATTTGGAATTGTTTGGGTGGGCTGAGCATTACTGACCCAGGAACACATCTCCAAAGCACATGGCAGAACAAGGCAGATTAGAATTTTAAGACTGCTCTTGTCAGGATAATGGTTGGAGCACGCACAGCTGAGGCTGTGGGTACTGGAAACTGGGCTTGGTCTCTGGGATTGCTTCCACTGCTACCTAAGGTCATGTGTTTCTCATTCTTTTATTAAAAATAAAACTTGATGGTGAATGAAACAATGGTAATTTAAAGGAAGGTAAGTGTAGCAAAAGCAAAGACATCTCATCAGCTAAGTCTTCTCCCACCTAATTAAATTGTCTATACCAATAATGTCTCAGTATTGCTCTAGCTGTCTCAATATCTCTATAAATATCTTAAGTGCTTTAGAAATATGATAACAATAAAATTTTCAGTGAGATCTTTGAAGGTGAAAATATTTCTTATTGGACTTGAGATTCTTTTACATCATAGCATTTTCTATTTCTGTGTTATTCTATTTTGGAAAAAAAAAAGTCATTACCAGTTTAATTTCAGGTTGAGGTTTTTCTGCTTTTATTTCTTTTTTATTAATCTAAATAAAATATATAGCATGACTTAGTTATTTATGGACAAAGCAAGTAGTGAAAAATTCACAACACAGTGGGATAGTGGTTAAGAAATATAGCCTTGCAAATCTCTAATATTTTCAAATTATACAATACTTTAGTTTTATTTTTTAACTTACTCTTCTGAATTAATACATCAGAGTACAATAAGTGTAGTTGTGACTAGTAATTTTTATTTGAGCTTCCTTTCATTATAGTAAGTAAGAGCATAAAAATAACTGAACATTAGTCAAAGGTAGTTTACACATGCATTTATGTGAAATAAGTATATATATATGGAGTCCAGCACAAGACTCACTGGGCTACGATGATCAAGATGTCAAGCAGGGCTGCTTTCTTTTTGGAGACTCTAGGTGAGAATCTCTTTCCTTGCTTTTTCCAGCTTCCTGAGTTTGCCCACATTCTTTGGCTTATGACTCTGCCATCTTCCAAACCAGCAATGGCCCATCAAGTCTCTCTTATATTACTCTGATACTTACTCTTCTGCTTCTGTCTTCCATGTTTAAGGAGGGCAGAAACTGCGTCCATTTAGTCACTGCGTCCCTGAGCAGTTCTGGAGGTCAGAGGTCCAAAATGGTTTTTATGGGGTCAATATCAAGGTGTCAGCAGGGGTTTGTTTCTTCTGGAGGCCCTAGGGGAGAATCTGCTTCCTTGCCTTTTCCAACTTCTAGAGGCTGCATGAGCTTTAGAGTGACTCCATGTTGGAATCAGTGCTCAGTCATTTACTAGTTGTGTAATATTGGGAGGCCATGTCATCTCTCAGAAGCTCAATATATTTGCCTACATAATGGAATAATAGTAGTATATACCTCAAAGGGCAATGATTCAAACAATGGAACCCACTAAAACTATCCTGTAGATCTTGTCAGAAGTGATTCCTGAACCCACTTCCAAAGATTTTGACTTTTTAGATCAGGGATGCTTCCCTGAATTCCTATTAACAATCTGCAGACCACACTTAGAAAAACACTACCAAATTTTTTCAAAGGGATATTTCTATTTAAAGATGTTTAGAATAACACTATGTAAAAAAACTCAGAAAACTGGTAAAACTATTACTATGATAATCAGTGAACATGTGTATGTGTGTATTTGTGTATGCGTGTATTTATGTATGTGTGTTTACAATAATTTATTACTTTTAGCTACTCTATTTTTTGAGATTCCATAGAGTAGATACACAATTTAGCCTTAAGCTGAATCATTATTAAAAACTTAGCAATTTTGATCTTCACATTTTAAAAAGTTTTCAAATATGAAGGTAGATATTAACGACTACCTTGTCTGTGACAATTTTAGGTACTGTAAAAAAGATTTTGATCTCATGATCATAAAATGATTGGAAGATTTTGACAACAATAAAATAGCTGAATAATCTTGTATAGAATAAATAAATGCAAAGCTTGCAGGTACAAGTTTAAACAAACAAACAACAAAATGCAATTGAGCTTAAACTAGAGCATAGATTCATTCCCATGCTATAAAAACCCTGAGACTTGACATTGAAGAAAATATGAAAGCCTTATAATGGTGAGATTAAGAATGGACTTTAACTGTATTTTTGGAAGTTGACTAAGGATATAATTATGAAAAGAATATTTTGATTTTTAGTCTACCACAGTCCTTAGTATAGAAACTTATTTATGATATTGTAAATTAAACAATAAAAAATTCCCATACTCTTAAGTTTTTCTCTGATATTTGTAAGTAAAATTAGCCTGCAGCTTTCCTTTTTGGTATAATCTTGATTCAATTTCTCAAATAGCTTTGGCATTGAGCCTCTAAATATGTCCAAGAACTTGATTGTCAAAATTTCTGGGTGAGCTTTCTTTTCTTTAATATTATTTCCTATATCTTCTGGGATAATACAACTGAGAAAAAGAGATAAACATTGGCGAGGGGAAGGAGTTTTCTGGTCACCTGAAGAATAGTTTTCCCACTTCTAATTAATCACATGTCAGCCACTGGGCATGTGTAATTAATGGCTCTTGCCTCCAAAGCTATAATGTATAAATACATTGCTAATCTAGTTAGAGAAATAGTAGCATGCTGATGATCACTGCAAATGAGAATGATTTGCTAATCCTGTTTTTAACTATTGAAGGCAGTGTATTAACTCATGTCAGTAATTGCAAAGGGATTAGTTGGAAATAAAATACATGGAATGATGCAGCATAAATATTTGTTTACACATATTCATATACACATTATATAAAGATAAGATCAATTTAACTGCATTGCATGTTTTGTTTTACTACAGACATGGCATAGACACTATAAAAATAGGTAGAAAAATCTGGCTTCAAATAGCTGTTGTAACTCCTGTTAACTATGGAATTTAAAATAATTAGTTAACTTCTTTGAATTGTCTTTTTCACAAATGTAAAAGAAGAAAGCATAATTCCAACTGTAAAGATTTTTAGAAATATGTATGACATTTTTTATTTAGTTTTTAATTTTGAGATATAACTGATATACAACATTAAGTAATTTTATTTATTTTTTAAATTGAAGTAAGTTGGCTTACAAAGTCGTGTTAGTGTACAGCACAGTGATTCAGATATATATATATATATATATATATATATGTTCTTTTTTGATTCTTTTCCCTTATAGGTTATTACAAAATAACATTGAATAATTTTAAAGCATTGTTGATGATATGTTGATTTGATACATTTATATATTACAATATGATTTCCACTGTAGTGTTAGCTGGCACCTCTATCATGTCACGTAATTATCATTTCTTTTTTGTGGCGAGAAAAGTTAAGATCTGGTCTCTTAGCAGCTTTGAAATTTATAATACAGTTCTGTCGATTATAATCACTATGTTCTGTATTAGATTTCATGAGCTTATCTACCTACTGGTTGCAAGTTTGCACCCTTAAACAGCATCTCCATAATATCTCCACCCCCTAGGCCCTGGTAACCACCATTCTACTCTCTTGTTTTTTGAGTTTGGCCTTTTTAGATTGCACATACAAGTGATATTAAACAATATTTGTCTTTCTCTGTCTGACTTACCTCACTTAGCATAATGCTCTCAAGGTCCTATCATGTGATCACAAATGGTAGGATTTCCTTCTTTCTCATGGCTGAATAATATTCCCTTATGTGTGTGTATATATATATATTCATTCTCTTAATCTCTTCATCCCTTGCCAGACACTTAAATTATTTCCATATGCTATTGTGAATACTGCTGCAAGAAACATGGGAGTGAAGATATATTTTCAATATCTTGTCTTCGTTTCCTTTGGATATATACTCAGAAGTAGAATATTTAATTGGAAGTTCAGCCCAAGGCAACAGATAATATTGATAAGACATACCATGGTTATTCGCCAAAGCAAAATTACAAGTCTTCAAGCAACATACTGAAAACTAGCTATGCCACTCTTAAAACTGTAACCCATATTAAAGATATAAATAAGAGTTATTGGAGGATTTAGAAGATAATTTATCCATAGACAGCTGCTGATTTGTTATGAACTTTTTTCTCTACAATTTTGGAAGGTGGGGGATTTCCCCCAAAACTCGGAATTAGAGAGAAAAGCTTAGAATATAGCCCACTCAGGAAACAGGATATAAGGCTACTGCAGTTGGGTTTGGGAGATCCAATGGGCTAGTTTTTAACACTTTTCAGCTGATTTTAATATTTGAGAAAGAGTGTGTTTAGCTGCTGAAGAAAACCCAAGGGGTCGTGGCTATCTGGGGACAGATTCTTGCTGCTTGAGTTTGTTTCCTGTGGAGCACAGTATAGACAATATGTAAGGGACAACTAGTGTGAGATCAAATTAGATCCTGCCCAAAATGGTACTTGGAGGAGCAAGTGACCTCAGTAGGAAGAAGCTGAACATATCATTGCATTCCTGGGAGTACATTACTAACATCGACAAGTGAAAGATTTCTAATGACAAGATATCTCCAAAGAAGACATACAGATGTTGCCTCAAAACAATAAGAAATAAGTTTTATATGTCATCTGGATGAAAGACTGAGAAGCCAGTTTTAAAACTGCTTTAGTCAAGTGAGAATTTACTGCTATTCCTCCTTCTTCCTCCCTCTCTATTTCTACTACCCTGACCTGTTAGAAATAGGAGCTCATTAGTTAAAACAAAGTAGGTAGTTGAAAATTGGGGTTGGGGGGAAAGGATTTTTTACTCCCTTCCTATGTTTTAGGACTACCACACTTCGCCAGCCATTGTTCATGAAGAAGACAATATTAAACTAAAAATTCAGAATGCTTAATGAACTAGACATTTTATATTACTGAAATGAGATGGTTTGGCAAATTTAACCTGATCTAAGGAACAAAGAATAATCAGAAAAGTTATCCATGGCAGGTTAAAATTAGCCCACTGAATAAAGTTAGAGCAACAGTAGAAGAAGTATCTTTGCACTATCATTTAAGCCTATCACTTATGCTTCTGCAATATACTTATTTTATTGCAATAGAATTATGTTTTTAAAATAAAATTTTTGTCCCTCCACTTTAAATCATTCACTTGGACACTGAAAATTTTGTCCCCCAAATATTTTGATCCTGCTATTTTAGTTTTCCTCACAGGAAAGAATGGCAGTTACTGATAAATGATATAATTAGGATTATACATTTTGATAATAAAAAAAACCTAGTTATCTCTCAAGATTCTCACAATTTTCTCATAGATTAATTTAAATCAGCAGCATATTGATAATAAATATTACAAGTGTAAATTCCAAAAACGTAAATTTTAGTGACTAAAATGGCATCATTTTGTTATTTATTAAAAATTGAGGAAAGAATCAAATCAGCACTTTAAAATTTAGATTGGCTAATTTGATCCGGGAAAATTGAATCTGAAACACAATTAAGAAAAATATTATTGTAGTATTTATTGTAACATTTTGTAAAAAATAAGTATAATGTTTATGTTGAAAATAATTAAAACAGACTAATTTAAATTAACATTAAATAATAACATGTGAGAACTATGTTTATCCATATAGAAGTATGTTTATCCATATAAATACTAATACTATCTTGGTAGTGAAAGTTTCATGATGGAAAGTAATTTTTTAATAAATTAATCCATAATATTGGGGAGGTTTTTGGTTTTTTACTTAATTTTTATTCATAAATATAAAAGCATGTTTTGTGATCAAAATACTGCATCCCAAATCCTGGCATTCAAATAGCACTATACTAAAACATTGCAGGGAAAACAGCATGATCAAAACATTTACTCCCCTCTGTACATATATCTAAATCACTATCTAGGCAATAGTAAACACTTAACAATGTTGCTTCCCTTAACACATCCCTTTAGAATAGCATCTACATCATGTGCCGTGACATATTTTCTATCTATATCCAAATCTGACTTAACAATCATAATTAATTCCTAAAGAATAAACAAAACTATCTCATTCTGCTTGATAATGAGTGGAAATTTTTAAGCAAGGAGATGAATGTAAAAAGAAATGAAAGGTAGGTCCAGGGTTGCATTAAGATATGTGTCATAATAAAAAGCAATGTAATTCACATGAATTAAGACGTCAGAAGTTGATATTATTTTTGTTTAATAAATGATGTTCAATCAGATGTTTTATTTGTACACAGAGTGTGAGATTCAGGGGAGAGTTCTCAACATATAAGTATTGTTTGAAACTATGTAACTAGATAAGAGCACCAAGAAAATAAATTCATAAAAATAAGAGGTAGAAGGAATGATCACTGGTCACTCCAATAATAAGAGATGAGTAGAAGTCAGTAAAGAAGATTTAGAACACGTTGCATACCAGATAGAAGGAAAGGAAGAAGAGTGTGTTAAGTGAAATGTAAGGCAAAAAGATGTTATTTAAGGGTACAAACTTGCAACTAGTAGATAAATAAGTCCTAATGCACAGTATAGGGAATATAGACAGCAATATTGTACTATAATCATCAAACCTGCCAAGAGACTAGATCTTAATTTTCTCATCACAAAAAAGAGAATAATTATACGAAGTGATATAGGGGCTATTGCTACAATGGCAATCATACTACAACATATAAATGTATCAAATCAATGTGCTGTACACCTTATATATATACGCACAATATTATACGTCAAATATATTTCAATTAAAAAAGGCAAAATAAGAATTTCTAAGAGAATGGATTGTATCAGTTATCTGCTATTTATCAGTCAGGTTAAATAAAGTGAACATTGATAGCTGACCATTGGTTTTAGCCAATTTGAGATCATTGGTGATTTTTGTCAAGGGGAGATTTTAGTAGTGTAGTGGGGTCAACTACAGCTGAAGAGAGAATGGGAAAGGATTTAGTGACAGACAATTCTTCAAAGGAGTTTGGTTGTGACGGGGAGCAGTAATATGGGTAGTAGCTGATGGAAGATGTGGAACAAATAAAAGTTTTTTTTTTTTTTTTCAGAAGACAAATTAATAGCTTAATGTTGTTCGGCAAACATTTTTTGCTTCTTTATATTATATAATACATATTTCCCTGTATTAGTATATACTGTATCTACTTCATGTTTTTCAATGGTGTAAAAGAATCATGATAGAAGGGCCCACTTTATTTATTTTAACAAGTTTCCCGTGGATGGACACAAGTTATTTTAAACTTTTTGCTATTAAAAGCAATGAAACACATAGCCATGGCTATATTTTTAAATACATGCACATATTTACCTATAGGATGAATTTATGAAAGTGAAAATACCACGGCCAAGATTATATGTAGATAAAAAAGAGATATTACCAAATTGTTTCCCAAAACATCTGCACCAATTTATTTATTTATTTATTTATTTTTAAGTAATCCAGTTTTACTGCAGCAGTATAAAAGTCATCCATTCACCTCAGTGTAAGATTTAAATGCATCTGCACAAGGGTACACATTATATAAAATGTAGTAAGATTGCTGCTGCTCTGCCAAGTACTTCCAGTCACTACCCAGGTCCTACTGCAATACTGGTTTCCCAGTAGTTTTATGGAAGCAAATCATTAAAAATAATAATAATAAAGCAATTAAAAAGATAAATCAAAATGCCTCAGTGACCATATATCCAATTCAAACCTTATCTATTTAAATGTTACAGCTATGCAGAAGAAATTACACAAAGAAGCATACACATAAACACTCACAAAAAAAAAAAAGGAAACAACATATATATTTATATATATTAAAAAAGAAAGGAAAACAAGAACCAAATCAATAAACAAATCTACCAGTGACAATAATCTCTAAATACTAAACTAAGATAAACATAATACCAGAAACAAATTAGATGCAGAAAGCAAACCCCATTTCTACGGTTGCTCCCAAATTCTACTGCCTCTATTTTGGGATGATTCGTTGTCTGTTCAGGTATTCCAGAGATGCAGAGTACATCAAGTTCATTGTGGAGCTTTAATCCACTGCTTCTGAGGCTGCTGGGAGAGATTTCCCTTTCTCTTCTTTGTTTGCTTAGCTCCTGGGGCTCAGCTTTGGATTTGGCCTCGTCTCTGCATGTAGGTTACCTGAGGGCATCTGTTTTTAGCTCAGACAGGATGGGGTTAAAGTAGCAGCTGATTAGGGGGCTCTGGCTCACTCAGGCCGGGGGGAGGGAGGGGTGTGGAATGCGGGGTGAGTCTGCGGCAGAAGAGGTCGGCGTGATGTTGCAACAGCCTGAGGTGTGCAGTGTGTTCTCCTGGAGAAGTTGTCCCCGGATCATGGAATCCTAGCAGTGGTGGGCTGCACAGGCTCCTGGGAGGAGAGGTTTAGATAGTGACCTGTGCTTGCACACAGGTTTCTTGGTGGCTGCAGCAACAGCCTTAGCATTTCATGCCCATCTCTGGTGTCCAGCGTGGTAGCCTGGTAGCCTGGTACACCTGGTAGCCACAGGTTGTGCCCATCTCTGGAGCTCATTTAGGCAGTGCTCTGAATGCCCTCTCCTTGCGCACCCTGAAACTATGGTCTCTTGCCTCTTAGGCAGTTCCAGACTTTTTCCTGGACTCCCTCCCTCCTGTGGTGCATTAGCCCCCTTCAGGCTGTGTTCACGCAGCCAACCCCAGTCCTCTCCCTGGGATCTGACCTCCAAAGCTGGAACCTCAGCTCCCAGCCCCCACCCGCCCCAGTGGGTGAGCAGACAAGCCTCTCAGCCTAGTGGGTGCTGGTCAGTAACGATCCTCTGTGTGGGAATCTCTCTGCTTTGCCCTCTGCACACCTATTGCTGCACTTTCCTCTGTAGCTCCGAAGCTTCCCCCCTGCTTGCCTGCCATTTCTGCCAGTTAAGCAGCTTCCTAGTGTGTGGAAACTCTTCCTCCTTCACAGCTCACTCCCAGAGGTGCAGGTCCTATCCCTATTGCTTTGTCTCTGTTTTTTCTTTTTTCTTTTGCCCTACCCGGGTACCTGGGGAGTTTCTTGCCTTTGGGGAGGTCTGAGGTCTTCTGCCAGTGTTCAGTAGGTGTTCTGTAGGAGTTATTCCACGTGTAGATGTATTTCTGACATTTGTGGGGAGGAAGGTGATCTCCACCTCTTACTCCTCCACTATCTTGAAGGTCTCTCCATTATTTGATTTTTCATATAGGAGTTTCATTAATTTATTTCTGATAAAATATAAATTGATGCATATTAAAAAATTTAAGTTTATTTGAGCAAAAATCAATTCAAATTGGGCAGCACCAAACTCGAAGTGGTTAAGAGTGCTTCTCCCACAGAATCTCAGTGAGAGGTTTTTTAGAGAAAAGGCTCAAGCAAAACAAGAAAACTATTGATTGTCTATAACTTAAAGCCTAGTTGACTGTGATTGGTTGTCCTCAGGTTTTGACTTGTAAGTTTGAGACATTTACAAGCTTAGGTTTTGGTTTGCTTTTTTTTTTTTTATTGGTGTATAGTTGATTAACAATGTTGTGTTAGTTTCAGGAGTACAGCAAAGTGATTCAGTTATACATATATGTATATTCATTCTTTTTTAGATTCTTTTCTCATATATGTTATCACAGAATAGATTTCCCTGTGCTATACAGTAGATCCTTGTTGGTTCTCTGTCTTATATAGTGGTATGTGTATGTTCATCCCAAGCTCCTGATTTATCCCTCCTTCTCACATTTCTTCTTTGTTTTCATAAGTTTGTTTTCAATATCTGTAAGTTTTTTTTTGTTTTGTAGGTTCATTTGTATCATTTTTTTGTTAGATTCTACATATGAGTGATATCATATATTTGTCTTCGTCTGACTTACTTCACTCAGTATGACAATCTCTAGGTCCATCCATGTTGCTGCAAATGGCATTATTTCATTCTTTTTAATGGCTGAGTAATATTCCATTGTATATATATATACCACATCTTCTTTATCCATTCCTCCACTGATAGATGTTTAGATTGCTTCCATGTCTTGGCTATTTTTGATGCTGCCAGAGCACTAGCATTACCTCAGTCTAGTGGCCTCCTAGTTTAATTAATCTAACATTCCTTTCAGAAGGAATGCCTCCTTTGGAGAGTCTAAAGTGAAAGACCTTATGAGATTTTCAGAAAATAAATGTCTTTGAACTCTTTCCCTGGAATGACAAGTCTTCAAATCAGGGTGTTTTAACTCTTGAGGTATAATGAATTCACAATTCACAAGGAGTGTATTGGTATCAATAATTTTTAAGAATTTAATTCCTTCCTAGAATTGATTTGTTTGAGGATATGTCATTGATATTCTATATTCCAATCTCTTTTTTTTTTCCCACAATCACTGTTTTTTCAATTTATGGAAATAAGTCATAGTTTTCACTCATTGTAAAATGTTAAAAAAGGCAGTGGTAAAACATTTGCAGGTGTCTCAGACATGGACAGTTCAAAAGATCTGTGTACAAAGAAGTTTACATTAACAAGGCAGCACTCCGTCCAATTGAAAAAAAAGAAAAAAATACTTCTCTATAAAATTTTGCATTGCAATTTTAATGTGTTTTTCAAAATTGAGAGAGGCTGTAATTATTATTATTATTTTTTGCTAATAATAGTTGTAAGGATTACTAATTTCAGAAAAAAAGTTTTATAATCAGGCAAAATAAATTGCTTTTAAATAATAAATTTATGCTTACGATTTTTAAGGATAATATGGTGGGGGTCATCAGAAACACACTTCTTAAAATATACATTATATTAAGATGAAATATTGTAGGAAAGAGAATGCAAGTACAAGTTAAATGAGAAAACAAAGTATACACACTCTGTTAAAATTAATACACGATGAAACTTTCATATTACAAAGGATAACTTTAAAATAGTGATGGAATAGTTTTATTTTTTAAATGACATTTTAAAAAATAAGACAGAAATTGTATTTATTGCAACACTTTGTACTCTAGTTGAAAAAATCTAGAGGTCAATTTAAAAAATGGGGAGAAATGCACAATTATAGTGTTAAAATAATTTTAGAGAAATGGAAGTAAAAAAAATAAGTAAGCTACTGTTTTGGAGTAAACAATTTTCATTTGAATTAAACCATTTTGATAATAAATGTGAACAACCAGAATTTGGTTGATCTTCATTTTTAATTTGCCAGAGAAAATATTTCAGTAAAAGTGTGAACAAATATATCTTAGATCCAAGTCCTCCGTGTTAAAGATAAAGTGACAGGAATGTTTTGCTAGTATCCACTAATGTATTCAAAAATAAAACTATAACAACAGTGCACATATACCAACATACAAAGCACCTCAATAAATTACTATGCTATAAAAAGGCAATAACTCATAGTTCAATACCTCACGATTGTTGTTCTTTCATCTAGAACTAAAATAATTATACAACTACATGCCTAATTACAGATAAGTTTAACTAAAGAAATATCTAGATCTTTTATGAAAAGCTGATTAGATAGTTTACGTCTATATAATCAACTGGGTTTTAATGACAATCTTACTGTGTAACAAGGCTGCTATTGCTGTAAAGTGTTTCAGTCAGTTGGATCATGTATATATTCCTTGTATTATCCTCACCAAAAGATGTAGGTCCCAGTGATTTAAAGAAAGGCCTGACAACTTGAAAGGACCAAAGAGATAATAAATCATTCAAAGATTATCATGAAATGATCACTAATATAAAGTTAAAGTACTATGTAATAACTATTGTTTAAAGAATTTTCAATATTAAAAAAAGGAAGATTAAAAAAAAGAAAAGGAGAAGAAGGATAGAAAGAGACAAAGGGAGGGTGGGAGAAAGGGAAGAAGGGAAAAAGGGAAGGAGGAAAGAAGGAAAGAGTAAGAAAGAAAGGAAGAGAGAGAGAGATTGGGAGGGAGGGAGGGAAGGAAGGAAGGTAGGAAAGAGAAAATGAGGGAGAATTGTACTTCTTGCTATGGACTGAATTGTGTGTTTCCCAAATTTATATCTTGAAGTGCTCACCCCAAAGTGATGGTATTTGGAGAAAGAGCCTTGGGAATGTAGTGAGGTTTAGATAAGATCATAATTTTGGGTCCCACATGATGGGATTAGTGCCTTTATAAAATAAGAGATGAGAGAACTTACTTTCTTTCTCTCTCTGCCATGTGGGGACAAAGCCAGAAGGCAGCCAGAAACAGATCTCTCACCAGAACCTGACCATCTGCCCTTGTCTTGGATTTATAGTCTCTAAACTGTGAGAAAATAAATTTCTGTAGTTTGAACTCCCAGTTTATCTGATTTTATTATGGCAGTCCAAGCTGACTAAGACACTTCTTAAACAGTGATTTAATTATCTAAAATATTAACTGAATATTGAGCCATTGGATTTCAAAAAAGACTTCTTTTTTCATTTCATTTCTTAAGTAATGAACATAATATTAAGATGTAATAAAAAAAAGCCCTCAAAGCATCCCTCCAAAACTCACTTCAAAGTGCTTAATATAGAAAAATAATAATGAATTCCAATGAAAATGGAGTAATTAAATTTAATAGGCATAAAGAAAATGCATAATATCTGCAGGTAGAACTGAGATGAGGATTTGATGTAGAGAAAGCAGAAATATATTCTTCATGGTGCTTGAATTGCAAATACATTCATCTCATGTAAAAATGTTTACTTGTTCTTACCACTTCTAATCATAATTGAACTAAAAATATTTGTATACTTAAGAAGAAAAAAAATAAAATTAAGGGAAAAATTATCATTATATACAGATAATTTTAAATACAAAATATTTAAAACAAATTTATAGATGTTTCACAGAATTGTTAAATGACAGATACAGAATTACATAATGATAAAATCCACATTCTCATGAAGTGAATATAGATCACTTACTAAAATTAACAACATACTGCTAAAATGTTTATTATCTTTTATTATTTTTAATTTGAGCACATGCCCTATAATCCAGAAATCATTCTACTCTGAGATTATATATACATTTTGGGTATGTGTATAATGTGTTTATGTGCATTGGAACCTGGAAAAATATATATAGTTACAATGAGTTATAAATAATGTATGTGTATAACAAATTTATAGCAGTATTATTCTTAATAAAATATAATAAGTCTAAACTAGAAACTGAAATGCTCTGCAGCCATAGAATGAACAAAGAAAATGTGGTGTAGTGATAAAACTAAATAGAATACAGCCATTAAATCAACAGTGTGCAGCTCCATGTAGCAACCAGCATGACTCTGGAATATATACTCTTCTGCAGAAATCAGATAGAAAATAATATGTAGTATACTATATTCTTATGAAGTTCAAAAATAGGATAAAAATTGTTCAAGGGGGCTCTTAAAAGAAGCAAGTGAGTGATTACCACAGTGTCAGGAAAGCACATACTTGTGATATAAGAAATTGTGATTCAAAAGGAGTATTCAGGGGGATTCTGGGATGTTGACAAAATTCTACTTCTTATCCTGAAGAGATTTTGTCACCCTAACTCTAACCCTTTGTAACCAAAATTTGCAGTCATTTCTCATTTATTAAGCTTAATAGTTGTGTTTTATGTACTTTTGTAAATAAGTTATATTTCAGAAAAAAACCAATTTTGAAAAAGCTAAAATCAGAATTTGTATTTAATAATTAGCCCTGTCCAAATTTTAGTAGTGAAATACATTACACTGAGTGCAACAGATTGCTACATTCATGGTCTCTAATTAATCACACGTCTCAGTATTCAAGCTTTTGTGTACTGTCTGTATTGACTGGACTTGGCCATGTGATTTTGACAAATGGCATATCAATAAATGTTACAGGAAAAGAGGTTTGATAAACACTTGTACATTGGGTCTTGACTTCTTGGAACGCCGTTGCTACCATGTAAGAAACCTAGGCTGATATGCTGGAGAGGCCAAAGGGACAAGAACGAAGCTCCCCCAGCCAACAGCTCCAGCTCACTGCCAGACAAAGAAACGAGGCCATCTTGGCCCATTCAGCCCCAGTTGATTTGCTAGATGATGCAACCACATGAGTGGTCTCAGCTGAAACCAGCAGAAGAACCACCAATTGAACTCAGCATAAATTGTAAAGTCATGAGCAAATAAATTGATATTTTAATTTTACCAAGTTTTAGGATGGTTGATTATACAGTGATAAATAACTAATTCACCATGCAGGTAGTTTTCAATACTTTATCATCCATTGAGTAGAAATGGACTTTTAAAGTAATATTTAATTCAAACTATTTTAGAATATAAATTTTATGTACAGTAGAAAAAAGTGTAAGCTTTTTTCAGAATTATTTTCAATTTTTTTTTTCAGAATTATTACTTGTATAAGTAGTATCAAACTTGGCAGCAGATTTGAATCATCAAGGGACATTTTAAGGCTTTTAACTTCTCTTCCCTTCTCAACTAGATTCTGATTTAAATGTCTGGAGTGTGGAGGAGGGGCTATCTTATGTACTTATGTATCTATGTATCTATCTATCTTGAACTTCTAAGGCAATTCTAATGTAAGGTTGAACATTGAGATATGATAACAGAAAGAATCTATTTAAATTCTAATGTATCTAAAAATAGAACATTGTTACAATGAAGTAAATATAACCACAAGCAATGGAACAGCATAAAGAGAGGCTACAGTGATTAAGATATCATACCTAATGATCCTGAAATTCTGAAACTCTACTTGTAATTTTCATTTGCCTAGAATTATGTGACATTTCTTTCCTCAAACAGGGTGTGTTTTAAGCAAGGGGCTATGGAGACTTTTAAATAACATGTTTTTTACTCTAATTAACAAAATGGTTTTTATATCTCCTAAATGTTGGAGGGGTGACAACTATTCTATTCAAAAAGTTGGTCATAAAAGTGAATATTGTTGAGTCAGGCATGCTGGGATCAATCATGTTAATATGCAAAACAGTTAATAGTGAAACAGTTCAATTATGTGGAAGAACAAGCTTAACAAAGTGAGGCAGCTGAATTAGGAAAATTATTTTGAAAATCAGCATTGCTTACATAATCAGTAAAGGGGATCTAGGGTCAGAAACTGAACATAGTGTGAATCAAAATAGAAATCGGAAGAAAACAACAGTAAACAGTACAAGATAACTTTCTTAGGCAAAATTAAAATGTTTACAAGTCACATTTTTTGTCATAAGGTTCATGGGTGGGTCAGGCTGACATAAGGCCACAGATCTGTGCACATGCTAGGGGTCATTGTCAACCAGCGTATAGTCCAGCATCAGCAGTGTTGGCATAACCTGGTAACTTATTAGGAATGCAGAATCCTGGGAACTAACCAAGATCTACTGGGCCAAGATATACTTTTTTCAAGATCTGTAGGCAATTCATATTTCAGTTAAGCTTGACAAACAATACTTCAGGTGATGTATTAATTTCCTATTGCAGCTGTAAAATATTACCACCAACTTAAAGGCTTGGAAACAACACACATTTATTATCTTACAGTTGTATAGGTTAGAATTTAGACATGGATTTCACCGGGCTAAAATCAAGGTATTGACAGGACCATGTTCTTTTCTGGAGGCTTTATGTGAAAAGCAGTGTCTTTGCCTCAACATCTAGAGGTCACACACACTCTTCTGCTCATGGCCCTTTCTTCCATCTTCAAAGCCAGCACTGATGAATTTGTCTGATCTTTCTTCCATCAACACATGTCTTTCTCACCACAGTTGGCAAAGGATTTCTGATTGTTAAAACTCACCATAATTAGATTATCACTGGGATAATCTACATCTTGAGATCTCTAACCATAATCACATCTGCAATGACCAATGTCCCCTTTTCCATGTAAGGAAGCATGTTAATAGGTTTCTTGGATTAGGCTGTGGACCTTTTCAGAGGCCATCATTCTGTCTACTATGGAGACTTTAAAAGGGCAAAGGGGGAGCTTCTGGAGCTTCTTCACCTATACTCTAAAAAAAGTGGCTCTGGGTTTCCTAGATTGGCAAGTTAATTCCCACTATTTATTTGTTTGCTGTTGTTGTTGCTTTTTGTTTGTTTTTGTTCACTGCCAGGTATTTTGGGAATAATCTGGTACATTGTGGCCTCTAGCACCATATGCTTCACCTCTGAGGACTGAGGATAAACTATAGTGATTATAATATGTGTTAATTGCATCCACAAGAGCTCTTACTTTATCAGAATGGAATTTAGCTTTTAGTTTGAATTATTCACTATTAGCCTTCTCAAAACATCCTGCATTTTTTAAAGGTAGTTTTCTAAGACTGTATATTACCCCTTACTAGTAACCTTTACTTGAGAAATAAATATGGACAACATTGAAGTTGCCTACCTATCATTTCTCTTCAATAGTATACAGTAACCTCTTAGGTTTTAGGGACGATTGCTTCAAAGCAGATAAGGAAGCTATTTCTTATTAAATTTTTGGATGATCCAAGTGAAACTATGTCCATTATAGAGAAAGCCATTCAACTTAGGGTAATGGAGAAATTAGAATATTGAGATATTATTCATATTTAGAAATTGACAAATTTAGGAATATCTGGTGATCTCTGATAACATTTAATGGTTTTCTACTCCAAGGAAGCAATAAGTATACATTTTATTAAATATAACTTGGCTAAAAATCTGCATTATGTGGCTCTCAAAAATGCAGTCTTTCATATTGACCCATCTGAGTTATTGTGCATCAATAATTAATAATGGATAACTTCTTGGAGGGCTTAGAGTTAGAATACTTGTGTAGGTTGGTTTGTAGAGTACAGTAGTATTATGAATGGCATTTATATTCTACGGAGTTATCAAGACATGTTAAAAATGAACACAAAATAAACTGTGAACAGACTTAATATTTTATTATCTCAGCTATCACACAGAGTAAAATCCTTGAAATAACTCATGGGAATTTTTTCTGAACTCTCCTTAGTAAATGATCACCCCAAATTCTTCACAGCCACTCTATTGTCCTTGTTCTCCCTCTCCTCCCTCAAATTCTCCTAACCTGGCTTCCTGTTACCCTATCCCTCCTGGCTATATCCAGTCTGACTTCCTCCAGACTTCTGGATGCATTAGTACTTTTCATCCTGTAGTAGTGCTCTACCCTTTGTGTAGTAAATCAGTTAAGTTTAGCCCAGATTCTTATAATTTTCCAATGAATCCTTTATCTCATTCAACCTAGCAATGCCCTGGAGCAAGAGAGCAAACACAAATCATTTTTTCTCATGTCATCTTTTTTTTCTTTAACATCTTTATTGGAGTATAATTGCTTCACAATGGTGTGTTAGTTTCTGCTTTATAGCAAAGACAAATCATTTTTAATAAATGAGAAGTTGTGGAAAAGGCTGGGATTGCTAACACATTGATATGTATATCCTGCAATTGCTCTCATATATGTAATTGCTAGCTTATTCACAGTAACTCTATCCCTTCCTCTCCTTCTTTAAGATCCTATAAAGAAAGGGAGTGGCAGTGACATGAATGTTCTCTATTTTATTTTAACATTGTAAACCTGTCACATTTTAGCTCATTGCTAATAAATTACTGTCAATACACATTAATTTTAGTCTAACTGTATTGGAAAGTTATTACTATTATACTGCAGATAAAAATTACAAAATAATTAATCAATAGTTGAAACTCATAAATAAGTATATATCTGGAGAGGGTGTGGAGAAAAGGGAACACGTTTGCACTGCTGGTGGGAATGTGAATTGGTACAGCCACTATGGAGAACAGTATGGAGGTTCCTTAAAAAACGACAAATAGAACTACCATACGACCCAGCAATCCCACTACTGGGCATATACCCTGAGAAAACCATAATTCAAAAAGAGTCATGTACCAAAATGTTCATTGCAGCTCTATTTACAATAGCCCGGAGATGGAAACAACCTAAGTGTCCATCATCGGATGAATAGATAAAGAAGATGTGGCACATATATACAATGGAATATTACTCAGCCATAAAAAGAAATGAAATTGAGCTATTTGTAATGAGGTGGATGGACCTAGAGTCTGTCATACAGAGTGAAGTAAGTCGGAAAGAGAAAGACAAATACCGTATGCTAACACATATATATGGAATTTAAGAAAAAAAAATGTCATGAAGAACTAGCGGTAAGACAGGAATAAAGACACAGACCTACTAGAGAATGGACTTGAGGATATGGGGAGGGGGAAGGGTAAGCTGTGACAAAGTGAGAGAGTGGCATGGACATATATACACTACCAAACGTAAAATAGATAGCTAGTGGGAAGCAGCTGCATAGCACAGGGAGATCAGATCGGTGCTTTGTGACCACCTAGAGGGGTGGGATAGGGAGGGTGGGAGGGAGGGAGATGCAAGAGGGAAGAGATATGGGAACATATGTATATGTATAACTGATTCACTTTGTTTTAAAACAGAAACTAACACACCATTGTAAAGCAATTATACTCCAATAAAGATGTAAAAAAAAAAAAACTGAAAAAAAAAGAAAAAAAAAGAAGTATACCTACTAAAGGGTAATATGAATCGTCAAATTGTCCTCAAGTGATCCTGGAAGGCTGATTTTCCCTTATTCTCATAACTATGTTAATGTAGTTGACACAATTTTTCATTTCCATGAATAGGTAAATACTTATAAGCTTATTCAAAAGATTAAGACTAAATATTAGGATGAACAGTTACTAAAGTCTATCATATTCTCTGTGAGAAGAGACCTACTAGTAAGTCTGACCAGCAATATCTCTCTTACAAATGCTTATCTTACACATGAGATTGTTCTGTTTCCACCATATTATTCAGTCCCTTGGTTGTAACTGATGCAAAAGGAAGGATGATTGCTCCACACTGGGCTAATCAGATCTGTTGGAAATTTAGAAATGGGATCCAGAAAAAGGTCAGTATGTAGCTGAAACTATGGAAGGTATAGGAGGAGCTTATTTTATCGCCGATAAGAGGCATCCCGACAACATTTTAAATCCTTATGCAGGGTCTCTACTTAAAGCAGAGCATTATCCCCAGTGTTGGAATTGGACACAAATTCCCTACCTTGAGTTAGTTTCTGTTCCTTATAATCAAGTGTTTTAACTAATTTAGTAGGCCAGACCAACAATCTTTCTTCTTTCTAATTATGAGTGTTGATGTTTTAGTTAGCAATTTGAAGACACTAATGGATCCTTGCCATAAGATAGAATCTATACATTCACAGAAGGCCTAGCATTTGCTTTATCAGCCAGAACACTCACTTGGGAGGCCTGTGTTTTCTCTATACCCAGTCTGTTGTGCAACTGCAATATTAATATAGAAGCAATGTTTCTGTTTTTGCAACCCAAAAGACCTCCCTATATGTGGAAGGCTAGATGGTATGTTTTCTTAGTATTAAAACTGCATAAAAAGTAGTGTTCTCAATGACAGTCTCAATAAACATTGTTTAAATGTGTAATTGAAGAAATGAGTGAATAAAAGAAGTTATGGAATAAAAAATTGGGGGTAGTCAAGAGGATTGTTATCATATATTTTCTCTACCCAGTTCTGAAAAATTTGGGAGAAAAGCAAAACTATATTCAGGCCAGAATATCATGTTTATGATTGATAGAGGCTATGGATTGGGGTTTTTGTTAAGTAGGCTTACTTAGGCAAACTTTGCCACTCAGTCCCAAGACAACATAGAAACAGATAAGATAAATTCTGTCTCAGTGCAAAGTTTGTGCTGGACATGAGCAGGCCTGATTTCAAGAAGATGGGAGCCCAGGTGAACTGAATAAGCACATTATTATTTGAAAATATATGATTCAGGTAATTGAGTCCATCTATCTAAGATTTGAATGAGCAAGGTGTCTGAGTGAATAAAACAAAGAAGAAGCAGAAGTACTACACTGTTGGAATTCCCTGTACTAAGAATGAAACATCAGGAAGGGGGAAGAGATATTTTTCTCTTTTTGTGCACATTCAGAGTAGAGTGTTTGAATAAGGCAAGCAGTACATGTGGTCTGTCACCTGTGTACTCTTGAAAGCCATAGGACTTGTGTAAGTTTGCAAAACATGCTGTAGAGTGTCAGTTGCTCATGAAAACCTCTAATTCCTGAATTAATTAGAGATAGGGCTCTTTAGGATGTGTCCATTAATATCTATCTCTAACCACACTGCTTTATCCAACATATAATTTGAATGAATTCAACCAACCCTTCCACAGATTTGTATGATATCCAGACTCTCCAGAGTGTTGGATCTGGGCATAAATGTAGCGCTACAAAGTTCAGCTGACAACTGTAATGCTCTGAGTATTTAGACAAGCTAAAGGCCTGGGTCTATCTGCCTTTCTTCATCATTTTCAACATTCAATGATATTATCTTGCAGTCAATCTATTCAACCACAAATATATATTGTGTTTAATTTTTATGGCATACAATAGCCTAGGTTCTGGAAAATAAACTGAAAAAGATAAAATCCCTACTCTTGGACCTTTTAGTTTAGTGAATGAGAAAGAAACTTGACAAATTGAATAAGTAAAATTGTTAGCAGTCAGTGGTGAGAAGAAAAATAAACAGAAAGGGAAATATCAGAGTAAAATGTCACTTTACATATTTTGGACAAATTGGACTGGGCAGGTATCCAGGGAAAGAAATTTCCAGGCAAGGAAATAACCAGTAAAAGAGGAGCTCTGGTGACTGCTGATTGGCTAACAGTGTTTCTCAAACTTTTTTTTTTTTTTGTCAGCTTCTTGCTAAAAAGCCATTTTAGACAATTATTTTGCTCTATAATTTTCTTTAAGGAAATTTTCATGCTACATATATACTATAAATCTGTTAATGTACTATATGCATATCTATGATTTATTTTAAAAAAAGAATATGAGATTTTTTCACCACACCCCAACACTGAGAACCAATTTATGCCCCCTTGGGAAAGTTATCACCCCTGTTGAGAATACATTGCCCAGAGAACCATCAAGGAAAACAGAGTATCTGGAGTGGAGGAAGAAATGAAGAGATTTAAGGAAGAGGTTAGTGAGGTAACAAATGGCCAGGTCTGGCCTTGCGCGGAAATATAAAGATGTTGGATTTTACATTGAATGAGACAAACATGACCAGTGTGTTGAAAGGACATGAAAGAGAAACTTGAAGAGCCTCACCAAACATGGCTTATCTTCTGTCTGCCTTGTATTTCCCTCTCAAATGACAACTGTCATTTCAAAACTGACACCTTGTGATCACCCCATAAATTCTTAAGACATAATGGCCAAAGGATTTTCAGATGAACGAAACCAAATTCATTTCTTATTTGAAACTGTCATGTTTTGGGAGTTTAGGATCATCATCAAACTTTGGTAATTTCCTGAAGAGGTTGAGCTGAGTTACCTATTGTTGTTTGTTTATTGGGGTTTTTTTTGTTGTTGTTATTGTTTAAAATTAAAGTTTAAATATAACCCTTATAAATCATAAACACTTAAAACCAAGCCCTAATCAAGGGGCAAGGTGGTATATATTTTCCATTGAGTTGGGAGGGATTATTTTAGAATTACTTATTCTTCCACAGACACATAAAATGTATTTCTTCATTTAAAATACTATTATTAACAAACTCCAAATACTGTTGGATTTTTTTATTAATGCACAGGCACTCGTAATAAGGCTTTTTTTAAAAAAATAATTTATTTATTTTTTAATTTATTTTTAGGTGCATTGGGTCTTCGTTGCTGCACACGGGCTTTCTCTAGCTGCAGCGAGTGGGGCTACTCTTCAGTGTGGTGCGCAGGCTTCTCATTGTGGTGGCTTCTCTTGTTGCAGAGCACAGGTTCTAGGCACACGGGCTTCAGTAGTTGTGGCTCACGGGCTCTAGAGCACAGGCTCAGTAGTTGTGGCACTCGGGCTTAGTTGTTCCACAGCGTGTAGGATCTTCCAGGACCAGGGCCCAAACCCGTGTCCCCTGCATTGGCAGGCGGATTCTTAACCACTGCACCACCAGGGAAGTCCCCATAATAAGGCTTTAGTAACAGTCCTTGTTAGTGTTTCTAAACTGTCATATTTATCATCAGAGTCATGTGAGTGATTTAAATAATGTCCTCCTCATCCCCAAACTATGATCAGACTGATTTAAGTGTGTCCAGGGAATATTTAACAAGATCACTGAATAATTATATTATGCCCCTAAATTTGATTATCAGTGAAAAAAAATAGGAGAATGTGAACTCATGTCTGGGAAGGAAAATAGAGAAAAGGAAAACATTTAGAGACTGTAGAGGGTTGGGTCACTGAATTTAGGGTTTGATTGGATTTACAAATGAATAAAAAGTGTGGCTCATCAGATAACTATTAGGATCCAGACTACATAGATAATTGATAATAGTAATTGTAAATGTCCTAGCAAACATAATGATGAGAAAAAGAAACATGAAAACTGCAGACATGCATATTGTTTAGTGTTACATGCGTAGTTGGTAAAACAAATTAAAAAAGGAAAATCAAGCAAACCTCTACGTAAGCAGCTTAGGATAGGTTTGCCACTCTCTAAGGAAAATTCAGAGAGCTTCGCTTGACATGAATATTCTATTGAGGGAGAAACAGATTGTTCCCGAACAGGGGGATTTCAAAACCAAAAGTGGTTAAGAAGCTCGGCTCTCAGCAGTGACTGCTCAGTTTACAAACATGAATGAGGGAGTACATAGTTTTGTGTTTGGTTACTAGAAACTTATGTTCCTTTTAGGGTAGCAGCACTCAGCCTACTTGTCTGTATCTGATTGGCTAGGAAGTTGGAAGGTCACGCTGACATGAAGAAAGCTTAAGTTTTGGTTAAGGTCAGAGTCAGCGTTTCAGGGAAACCAAGAGAGTTTAAGTTTCAATTACCTGGCTGTGAGTGTTCAGTCTAGAGGCCTATTCAAACCATGGTCTTTATTTTGGATTCTGTTTAACACCCCAATAATAAAAGGAGAATCTAACCACAATCAAATCTCTTACCTGCATGGTAGATTAATGGTATTCACTTTAATAATATTTAATTAATGATAATGTGTATAAAATTATGTACACATTACTTATATTTAGGCACTTCTTTCTATATATTAAAATTCACATTAATAAAAATCTTTCAATCCAAAAAAATTGTAAATGTGAAAAATAAAAGAGGATGTTGAAGCAAAATGAAGGGAGATAGATGATTCTCTCTTAGTTAGATATTTATTCAAGTAGGTTAACCATGATAGCAAACAAACTCCCATATCTCTGTGCCTTAACACAATAGAATAGTTAATGCTAGGTCAATAACAGTTCTAGTGCATAGTGGGTGTTCAGTGTTCAGTGGGTAGCATTCAGTGATCAACCTCCCCTGTTTGCACAGGACTAAAGAGTTTTCTAGAATTCAGGACTTTCATTTCTAATCCTGGTTAAGTCCCAGGCAAACTGGGACAACTTATGGTCACTCTCACTCTACCTGGATATTCGGAAGCTAGGGTTTCTTTCTTCAACTCCATCATTTTTTACTCTTTGTTAATCTTCTTCTGGAACCTCTATGATTGACCACCTGGAGACAAATAAAGAAAGATTAGAGTAGTAGCATGAAAGAGATTTTTTTTAAGACTGGCCTGAAAGTGACATATATCACATGTTCCTACATTCTATTGGTCAGAACTTAACAATGGTACCCTGATTGGTACCAGGAATTCTGGGATTTATAGTCTGGGAATGTGGACTAAGATAAGAGACTAACATGTTAATGAGCCAAAAGGATGAAGATTGAAAAAGTCCTTTTTATTTAGAAATGACAAGGCCGTTAGTAACTTTAAGAAAAAGAGTTTGTATAAAATGGAAAAAGTAGAAGCCAAGATACAGTTTTGGAAAATAATTAGGATGTTAAGGTAGAAAGAGCAAGTATAGGCTATTCTTCCTAGAAAGCTTGCTATGGAAGGGAAGAGGCATGTGCTGTAACATTTAGAGAGGATCAGAACCAAAGTGAATTATGCCTGTTATTTATTTATTTTTTTGTCTTTGAAATAGTGGAATCTGGATGTTTATGAGATACTATGAGGTAGCCAATAGAAATGAGACAAATGAAGACACTTCGAACACATGGGATGATGGATAGAGCAAGTTCCCAGAGGATACTGAAAGTGATGGGATTTTGAATAAATATCAGTAAATTCATTTTGGAGAAGAAGAAAGAAACATCTATCTAGACAAACATATTTGTAGACTCAATTTGGAGAGAAAGCACACCATATCACTTCAATTGTCAACACAAAAGTACAAGATATTCAGGATACTCCATTGTTTTTTCTATGACAGATACATCTATCAAATAAAATTTTTAGAAAATTGTACAGAACTCAGAAATTATAGAAATGAAACTATTATTAAAATTATATTTTTTATCTTGATTCTTCAGTAATTCCTTGACTCAGAACAATTGTATAAAATATTTGATATCTTGGATTAAAAAGAAAACTTGGTTGTGGTGAGAAATTTAAAGTATATATATGTATATGAGGTAAAATATAATAATGATTTATAAAGCAAAGAAAAAATCTTAGAAGCAATTTTATCTTACTGAAGAAAAATATTAAAAGTGTTCCTTTTTAATTAAGAAAGATGAATTTCAGTAATGAATCAGAACCTAACATTTCAGTAGAATGAATATGAGTACGTACCTGACACAGCAAATATTCCATGTCAGCCCTCAAAGCAATGATGTATTAATTATATTCTATCAACACTGAGGAAGTAGTTAGGTAGCAGTAGAAGGATAAATGCAAACACATCAGCCTGAAACACTGGGTTCTGTAAACAAGCATTATCAAGACACCCGGATCTTCATCAGCTGTCAAATTTGATCTAAATGTAAATTTTTTGAAATGAGTCTGATATAAGATTCTCATATACCGATGTTTCTGGATTAAAGTTGTCGATAAATAAATGACATTTATATATGTATTAGAGAAAATGGAGATACTAAATGTATTTAATTTAATCCATATAGGCATAAAGGAGGAAAAAGAAGAGATGCATGTTAAAATATTTCTACATTATCAATAGTGCCTAATAAATCAGTATTTGAGCTGTATCTTCTTTCTCAGTTCAATTTCTATTAATTTGTTTTAGAATACTCTTTAGTCTCAAATTAGTCAAGCCAGGGTATTAAATACATCACCGTAATGGTCTCAAAATTACTTCCAAATCCACAGAAAGACTTTTGGAAAATGCCACAATCAACGAGTCAGACTAAGTCCTTTTCTTGTTACTAGCTCTGCTCTGAGGCCATTTACCAAAAAGGCTAGATAGAAGGCCAAGTGTTACTGAAATTTTATTTAATAAAAGGAGCCAGACACTTATTTTCTCAATTTATATAAATTGAATGAATTACCAAAGGAATGACATTTTGGTAATAACGACAGTAGTAAATATACATATGATACCATACAGGATTTAAAGAAAACTTTTGGAATTACTTCAATGACACACACTTTAGTGTATATATATTTGTATAACCTTAACACTGGGGAGTTATTTATATCCTTATATATATAAATATTGTATATTTAATTATAGAGTCATTAATTGATCCCTGTCATCTTTCTAAGCAATCTGCATAGTCTTCTGATGATTTTACAGGTTAAAGTGGCTTAATTTCCAGAATGGCCTCTTCATACATTTATGTTTCAATGTTGATAACAACTTCCCTGTTTAGTAAACCAGGGCCCACATTACCAGTGTAATTACTAAAGGTTTTCATTCTGCTTCACCATAGTGTAAATATTAATACTTCTCCTTTCCTTTTTCATTAATTTCTCCTTCTATGATATTGCTGTTGAAGTCTTGCTTTAGTGGTTCTTTCCATCACTCTTTTCCTTGTGTCTGCACAACCCATGAAATTTGCTAAGCTATACTGCTGAAATTCTTGGTTTAGTGTTTCACTTCCCTGTACTCGTGGCTTTGACCCTTTTCTGTAGTGGCCGGCCTCCCTCTGAAATAACAACATCTATTTGTTTTCTACGCTCTCCGCTCTGGTTCTTTCTGTCTGTGGGATTTGGTACATTTTAAATAGCTGAATTAAGGCCAACCTGTGATTCAGGTAAGGAATTGGTTATTTTTCAGCGAAGACATCTACCCAGCACAACCAGATAGCACCTTTCTTTGGTTTTCTCCATTTGTTTACTTTAATGGTCCCATGAAAGCAAAATTCTGCCATCTCAGCAGTTTTACACTTACAGTAGTTAATCTAACAAAAATAATCCAGGATTCCTGTATGTGTACATGTATAAGCTGCTCCCACCATTAACTTTTTTTTTTTTTTTTTGTCTGAGATTCTTTCATTGCTGTGTGCGAGCTTTCTCTAGTTGAGGCGAGTGGGAACTATTTTTCGTTGTGGTGTGTGGGCTTCTCATTGCAGTGGCTTCTCTTGTTGCAGAGCACGGGCTCTAGGCGTGTGGGCTTCAGTAGTTGTGGCACATGGGCTTAATAGTTGTGCCTTATGGGCTCTAGAGCTCAGGCTCAGTAGTTGTAGCACATGGGTTTAGTTGCTCCGTGGCATGTGGGATCTTCCTGAACCAGGGATCGAACCTGTGTCCCCTGCACTGGCAGGTGGATTCTTAAACACTGCATCACCAGGGAAGCCCCACTACCATTAGCTTCTAATTGCTTGAGTTTTATTAACAACATTTAGTTACACTGAACATGAGCTTTGCTTTTTCAGGTTGAATTCTTTAAGAAATGAAGTAAAAGTACATGTGTGGCTCAATTTTATCAGTGTTGGGTATGGAGGACTCAAATCATGGGATGCTTTTTTCATTGCTTCATTGTCTAATGTAATCTAATAAAATAATGATATTCTTCCCCTTCAAAATTATCAAGTCTATAAAATAATATTCTAATCAACATGTATTTTGGTATTAATAAAGTACTAACTTTTGCACTGATGAAAGTATAAATTCCATTTACTAACAATAGCTACATTTATAGATGACTTTTCAAGTGCTAAGCACTGTCCTAATCAATTTATGATCTTTGCATCATTTAATCCCTGTATCAAACTTATAAGGTTAACAATCCTTACCATTGTCATGATGAAACTATCTTAGAGGAAAAACACTACTTGCCCAAGTTCATATAGCTATTAAAAGTGGAGCCAGGGGCTTCCCTGGTGGCACAGTGGTTGAGAATCCGCCTGCCGATGCAGGTGACATGGGTTCGTGCCCTGGTCCACGAAAATCCCACATGCCGCCGAGCGGCTGGGCCCGTGAGCCATGGCCGCTGAGCCTGCGCGTCCGGAGCCTGTGCTCCGCAACGGGAGAGGCCACAACAGTGAGAGGCCCGCGTACCGAAAAAAAAAAAAAAAAAAAGTGGAGCCAGGATAAACCTTCAGGAGCCCACCTCCAGAACACTCAGTCTTAAGTCTGTACTCAACAAAAGTTCTCTTATTTAGAGAATTTTTTTTAACAATTAAACATTATATTTGCCTGGTTAATTTTGATAGAGAATCTAGTACATGTAGATCAGTCAGAAACCTGAAAAAAAAAAAAGCTTTAGATTACACTGCTTGAATGACAGAGTATTTGACAATTAGAAGGCAGATGACTCAGAAGCAAACGGTAACTCCATTAAAAAAACGAACCAGGATATCTGTACGTGTATGACCAATTCATTTTGTTGCATAGTGAAGGCTAACACAACAGTATAAAGCAACCATACGCCAATAAAAATCAATTAAAAAATCAATAAAAATAAATTTTTTTTGAAAATAAATGATCCAATCACTGCCAAAAAAAAATGTACCACTCTTTGTGAACAGAAACTTCAACTTGACAGGAATACAGTACATTCATGCTGCTAAGACTGAGGAGAGTACATAAATTATTCAGAGTGGGGAGAGACATTAATTTTTTTTACAATGCAAAAGAGATGATTCACAGAATAGAAGTGATCAGAATTTATTAATGTATTTCTCCATAGTGAATAATTTATCTCATCCTCCATGGTAGGATAAAGCACAAGCATTAGAATAAAACTAACAGTTAACAAATCTAGCTTTATCTCTTAAAGCCTGGTGTGTTTAAAAGAAGAAACTTTGATGATATATGTTACAATGAATAATTTGCTAATTGAAAGAATATTTAAGGCTTAGTGATTTTTAAATTTTTTCTGTTAATAATGAATAAACCAGTGAACAACTGTTATATTCAGATGCATAATGTTTCATTTTGAATGCTTTCACATATGTTCATAAATGTGATAAAATCAGCTTTGTTTTATTTATCCCACCTGCTCCCTTTTCATTCCTAGATTTGAAATGTTTCACTGGCTAGAGTATAAGGATAAATGATTTCGATTCTCCTCTAGGAAGATAGAGAAGTATAAATAAAACATAGAAGTGTAAATAATCATTCAAGCTCCTGATAGTTACAGGTATTGATCGGAGAATCAGCCAAAATGATAGCATAGTAAGTGTGGAGCAGTCCTTTCTAAGGAAATGTTATTTAGAGCCTAGGATTCCTTAAATCTGAGCTGGCCTATGACTTGCTTCAACCAAGAGTAAGTAGTGGAACTGATGGTTCTGAGCTTAGGTTCAAGACCCCTGTGTACTTCCATTTTCTCTTGGAATTCTTCCCATGAAACACAAATGAGAAATACAGTAGAGCCTACTAGAAGATAAGAGATTACATGGACTGAGGCAAGTCATGCTAGTGACCCTAGACAAGCTCATCCTAGATTAACTGACAGCCAGCTGACTCACAACTATGACAAAGTCTAGTCTAGATCAGTAGAACAACCTATCTGATGCAGGGTTGACTGGAAACATCTGGTCAAGCCCAGGCAACATCAGAAGGCAGACACCCCCCTCACTGATCGCATTACCCCCGAACCTCCCACTAACCCTGTGAGCAATAATGAGTGCTTGATGTTTAAGTCCCCACACACACATGCGAACATATGATTATGTCTCATATAAGCCCTACTATATGCAGGTTCTGTTTTCCTGAGACATACTGCCTGATAATGGACACAGATTTTCTCACAATCAGGCCATTGGAAGCTGCAATTTAGGTGAATGTAGCAGTTACCGCCCCTCTACAGACATACGACACACCAAAAGCTCAACCTAACACCATGCATAGTGTCTCTGCAAGTCATAAATCCAGGTACTGTGTAGATGAGGAATGAATTTTAAATACAGCTTGAGAGATTACCGTTAGAAAGATGAAATATTTGGGTCAGAATTTACCTGACCCTTTTACCAAGTCAGTGTCCTGGCATGCTAATGATTCATCAGCCCTTGTCCTTTTTGTGAATTCCTCAGCTTGAAGAGTTCTTGTTTAGTGCTGCTCAAAGAGCTTCTGGGGTACATATTGTGCATATTGTGGTAGTTTATTTCTCCTAAACATTTCCAAAAGGAGACCTCTACCCAGGGCACACCTTTCTCTAAAACTTGAAGAGCACACAGTTAGCACAAACGCCCTGAATCTTAGGAGTATACCTGTGTGTACATGCTATACATGCTATAGTCCCAGGGTCCTCAACCCTCTGGCTGTGGGCCAGTACCTGTCCACGGCCCGTTAGGAACCGGCCGCACAGCAGGAGGTAAGCAGTGAGTGAGGGAGCCAAACTTCATCTGCTGTTCACTCCCCATCGTTCCCCATCGCTCGCATTACAGCCTGAGCCACTCCCCTCATTGATCGCATTACCCCCGAACCACCCCCGCCTCGCCGCCTCCCCTAGTCCCTGGAAAAATTGTCTTCCACGAAACCGGTCCCTGATGCCAAAAAGGTTGGGGACAACTGCTGTAGTCAACCAGGTATATTCGGAAATGCTTATATGTATTAGGAAATTAGGAACGCTGTCAAATACCCATCCCAGCCTCCACCCCCCACCTCAGCCATTAAACTATATTTTCAGCGGCAACATAACCCTATCTTTTAGGATAGATAATATCAGAATTTCATTCCTGACTAATAGCATATGTCCTAACCAAACCACAACCTGGAACTTTTTGGTCCCTGAATTGACAGAATTTTCTCTGTAGTTAATATTGCATCTGGTATGATAGTTTATCTTTTAGGATTACCTCTTGAAGCCCCATTTTAATATTTTAATTCAAGTTGAGTAGACCATATATCATTGCATGATCAATTTAGCTCTCATTTTATCTATTGCATACTTGGAATTCTACTACTCCATGTATGTATTAATTTATGCAAATGATAGATCGTTTTCAGATTTTCAGATTACTGGAGAACTGTGTAGGGTCTGAATGTCACTTAACTTGCAAGCTAACATGTTAGTCTGTCTCTTATTCGTGGATGCTGGCAGGAGTTATGATACATTGGGGTCAGCGACAAAGGACTTTATTATTCATGGTAATTGCAGTAGCAACAGTACCAGTATTTTCTTGGGCCAGTTCCCAAGCTCCAATCCCACAGGGTGCTGTGAAGAGGGACAGGTGATATGAGCACTCTGAGTGGGCTTTGTTACAGGAATGCTGATACTGGGGAGTCTGAGTCAGGCTTCTCCAAAAGAGAAGCTGCTATTGCCTTGGTTCACAAGAAATGTAAAAGCTCAAGAGGCGCATGGAGACTTTCTACGGACATGGAATTACAGACTTGGGAATAGTTTTCAAGCGCAGATGATTCAGCTGCTTCTACAAGTGAAAACTGTATTTTGTGGGAAAAACACAAGTAAAATAGAAAAAAGAAAATAGAGGTTTTGTATTGAAAAGAGCAAAACCCTGATCCAATGAATACAATGAATTATATTTACATATTTGCATTCACATCCAAGAGGCCAGCTGAAAAAAGTGCATGCACATATCATAAGGCTTAGAAAGGGGCTGCTGCATCCCCATTTGAAAGTATAATAACTATTTTCATTCTTATTTGATCATTAATAAAAACAGTTTTAAATTAATCCTTTCTTGGGATCATGCCCTTCAACCTCTGTTGAAACAGAATACCATGCATATGATGCTGATGACAGATATGTACAATATCTCTAGCTCAGATCTCTCTCCTGAGTACTGCCTGTGCGAATCATTGCCTGCATTTCTCCCTAAAACTGAACTCACCATTTATCTTTCTTTACAGCTATTCTTCCTCCATTGTTTCTATATCAGTGAATAGCAAACCACATGCACCCAGCTTCTCAACCCAGAACAATGAGGTCACCCTTGATCCCTCTTCCTTGTACATCCCACAAATCCAATCACTTATTTCGTGTAACTCTGGAGTCTATCCGCCTCTCTGTATCTTCACTGCCACCAGTGTAGTTCAGGTCACCTTGATCTGGATGCCCACAGTCTTCAAATTGCCTCCCATGGTCTTCCATTTCATCCTCTCCAGTGATGCCATATTTATCTACAAAGGGCTTCATTTGTCTTTCAGATAGATTATAAGCATATATGTATGTATACGTTATCAGACTATTCATCTCTTGAGCCTCACCACCCCTGTCATCATGCACCACTTCTTTGAGGACACTAATTTGTAACAGGGACAAACCTCAGCCAATCAGCAATACTGCATCCACAAGATCCCAGTGTCATAGCCCTGCCCTCTTCTCTCCCCCCACTTTTTTTTAAAGATCAGTAAGATTTAAAATCTGCTCATTTTAAGAGAAATACAGTGACCCCACCCCTCTTCCCATGAAGTTCTGTGACTTAGTTAGACCGCTCTCCAGTTTTCTGTAGCAGTCAGAGAAACTCCCACCTCACGTACCGCTTTCTCCTCTTGTATCTCCTTTCTACCTGGGTTAATATCTACTTACTTCTAGAGTCTTAACTTGGCCACCTCATCTTCTGGGGTCCCTTCAAAGACCTCAAGGTTATTTGAAGTCCACAATCACGGTGTGTTTCTAACATACCATGTATATTGTACATTGTTTTAAAATTCATCTAAATGCATTATTGAATCCATGTCTTTCTGATACAGTAACCTCAGTGAGGACAGAGAGGATACTTATCTTGTTTAAAATCCCCTAAGCACCTAGAAATCTGTAAGTCAAATTTAGGCAAATAATTGACTGATACATTGTAATTGTTCTTCCTAGAGTACCTGAAATCCATGAACTTGTTACTCAGAAGTATAATGCTTATTATTCCACATGCAAATGTGTATTTCAACTAGAAATACTCTTTTTGAGATAAGGCCTCCTTTTACTCTTATTTTGACATCATGGCAAGGTTTCTGGCTTTCTGATTTTTGTCTGTTTTTCACATACTTGAAAAGCAGGACTAATTAGAGAATATATGTCAAATCTCATGCCTGCTTATCAGCAGTACTTCAGGTGCTTTAAGTGGAAGAGAGGAGAAATGTCCACGGGAATAAAATCAGTGAATTCTTGCATTTACTACTTCTAGCAGTAGTGAAATCAATTATTTGTAAGAGGCAAAATAGTATGCTAATAGCACCTTTTATTCAGGATTGTCAACCAAGTGGTCAGTTTTCACTTTCTACAGCATTATGTGAACTCGTTCTATATCTAACTTCTTAAAATACAACAGACACAATAATCACTGCTATTATTTATTGAAGGTCTATTCCAGGTATTGTTAGAAGTAATTTTCATGAATTATTTCATTTCAAAGATCCAGCAGAAACTATGCAACAGATTATAAATCAAAAAATGTTTATTGAAGACCTACTATGGGCTGTAAATGTTCTAGTTGATGGGTCAATAGCAAACAAAATATTGGATATAAAAATACATGCTCTCTTGGAGTTTGCATTTTACCATGGGAAATAGATAATAACAAAATGAATAAATTAATTGCATAGTGTATTATAGAAGCTGGTAAGAGGTATAGAGAAACATAAAACTGGCAGTGGGTTTTGGGGAGTGGTGGTGATAAAGATTCTCTCTTTGACCAAACTCTACTCAGGCTCCCCTGAACTCTATTCTCAAGTAGATCCTGACTTTTGGACTTCCATGTTCATCTGTGCATTGTTCATTCTGCTAAGCCAGTTTAGCCAGAATCCTTGATAGCTAATCTGGTTCCATAACCTCCACCTTCCCCAGGTAATGTCTGATCACTCTGCTGCCTTCAGCAAGAAACCTGTTAGCTAGGTTTAGACAGAATCCCTCCTCACTTCTGATGTTTCCTCTAGGCATTTTCCATCCTTGGCTATAAATTCTCACTTTTCCTTATTGTATATGGAGTCAAGCCCAATCTCCTCACCAACTACTTCTCTCTTGGGGAGAATGGTGGAAATCTCCTACACCCTGTGCAAATATAAGAAATAGAGAATAAGTATTGCCCTGTTAATCTCATATATGCATTGAATATATTTTCTTCATATGCTTTTTGTAAACATCATTTACAGTGTATTTTCATGAACAGATTTCTTGAAATTTTTTTATGCTGATCACTATCACAGTACTATCTACTACTGTTATGTTTTACTGTTTTTTCTTAAGGAACGCTTCATAATCCTGAGTCATCAAATATTCCACTATAATTCTTTCTAAAACATACACCATTTATTTTTCACGGTATATTAGAATATGTATTTACACAAAGTATATTTTGAGGTCATTTTGTCTAAGTTCATTAGTTGGGAATGTAATGAGTGCAGAAAACGCTACTAAATGCAATAAGAAGTAAATATTAAGTAACAATCACAAGCTGCAGTACTGCCTTTAGAGTTAGTGAATAGAGACCCTTAACTAAGGGTCTATGCCAAAGAGCATAGAAATGAACCAGAATGTAAAATATAGTAAAATGTAGTTTTACAACAACTTTTTCAATTTTCTTTGAGGCATGTATAATTTTCAGGTTTAAAGGATAGAGCATGCTTTATTTAATAGTTTGTTACCTTGACATTTTTTTTTTTTTTTTTTTTTTTTTTTTTTTGCGGTACGCGGGCCTCTCACTGTTGTGGCCTCTCCCGTTGCGGAGCACAGGCTCCGGACGCGTAGGCTCAGTGGCCATGGCCCACGGGCCCAGCCGCTCCACGGCATGCGGGATCCTCCTGGACCAGGACACGAACCCGCGTCCCCTGCATCGTCAGGCGGACTCTCAACCACTGCGCCACCAGGGAAGCCCCTATCTTGACATATTTTAAAATATTTTTATATATGGTATGTGAATTTGCATTTGTTTTCTTAGGTCCCACAGCTGTTCAGAGCAAGTCTATATCCAAGCAACAACAACAAAAATAACCAAAAAAGTGAGTCACAAATACTGGTATTAGATGAGTATTTAATTTTTAGTATAATTAATAAACTCTCTAAAATCATTTAGTCATTCATTCTTTAAATGTCACATTCTTGAAAATGTGCAAAGAAATTATCCAGTCACCCAGTTAAACACAAGTCAAATAAATTAAAATTATTTTTGGATTTCTTGAGCTTCATTACTTACACATCTGAAGCTAGGCTAGATTTGGACTGGGTTATTGAAGCATTATCATATAGCAGTCTAATTAGTGCTCAACACCTTCCATTCCATGCTGAATTAATTTTATATAGAAAAAATGTAGACCATGGCAGGTCATGGAATTTTATTTTAATAAATTTATTTTATTTTAATAAATTTATTTTAACAAAAAAAATAAGACCATAGTAGGTCATGGAATTCATGGTGTATACATTTCTTATTTTCTTTGATGAAAATATTCAGATTTATTTGCCTTTAAACAAATTACATAAATCATGTATAAGTTAACTGGGAAACACTTTTTAAATGAAACCAGAGAACACAGATTTCCCTGAAAAAGTGGTGATGGAAAATAGTTCCACAGAACTGAAAGAGGAAAACAAAAAAACAGAACCATCAGAACTGAGAAGGCCAGCATTGCACAATGACTGTGTGATTTCTGGGCTGCCGAAAAGGCTGTGCTCCCATGTTTTAATGTCATTAGAGAAAATGCCACTTATAATTGTAAAATTATTGTCAAATGACACATCTGTAAAACTCTATATATTTCTTCTTTCCAAAAATGTAAGCATTTTAGAACCATAAAATAATTATTGGTTATAAATATTTCAACTAATGAGAGACTTTAAAATATCTAGGGAATCACTTTAATTCACAGTTCTTTGAGAAGTTATTCTAAAACTAAATTGCTTCTAATTATTTTGAACTTTTTTTCCAGTCACAAAAGATTTGCTGTAAGAACATTTTCAAAACCATCTCTGAAACAAAGCAGCAGCCCAAACACTTTTGGCTCTGGCATAAGTATTTCATTAAGGTATAAGCACTTCAATTACCAAATAACAGGGCTTCACCATCTAAGGGATTAACTGCATGCAAAATGATTGATCTATTTAAAGGGTACTTCCAGTTATACAGTTAAAAAGTTACATTAAAAATCTATCTTTCAGAAGTCAAGACAGATTTCCCAATTCTTTTGGGAAATCTTCACTTCCTCCCAGAAGCCGTTGTCCATATTCTTTTAAAATGAATGGGAATTTAAGAGAAATGTGTTATAGTCTCATGAGGAAGTAATAAGTGAAATTAGAAAGTACTTGGAATTTAAAAAAACAATAAAAATCCTCATGCAAAACTTATCAAACTCACCACATATATATTTAAATCTCAAATGGTTAAATGTTATCCATTCAAATTTGGTGATTTATATAAAGTGGACTGTAATATTAAATTCTGGTTATTTGAAATTTTCATCACTAATGAAATAAAATATTATAAAAATAATATAATGACTATGATTTCTGTAGAAGTAACCTCATTTAAAATAATTCTGTTACAAATAAACATATATTAGTAATAAAGGAATTTATAACTCTCAAAAATTTATCCACTAGAGTTTAAAATAGTGGTTTAAAAAACCCTCAACAAATAAATTTTTAAAAGGCTTTTTGAATGAGTATTATACAGTAGCAGAGGTGGTAATTATTTACAAAGCCACAGTTAATTGTTTTTCCATCCCCACTCTACAGATAGATAGATGGGAAAGAAAGTGGAAAGAAACCATGGGACTTGGATATTTTTGAAAACTTCTTTAAGATTACTTATTTGATCTTTAATATAACTTTCTAGGTGTTATGGACCGAAATGTGTCCCCCCAAAATTCATAGATTGAAGCCCTAACCACCATTTTGTCTGTATTTGATGATAGGGCCTTTAAGGAGGGAGTTACCATTAAATGAAGTCATAAGGGTGGGGCTCTAATCCAATAGGACTCTCGTCCTTAAGAGAAGAAGAAGACACAACAGATAGATCTCTCTCTGTCTGCCTCTCTGTCTCTCTCTCTGCCTCAAGTCACACACAAAAGAAAGACCAGGTTCACATGATGACACAGTGAAAAGATGGGTACCTACAAAGCGAGGTCTCACCTGATGCTGGCATCTTGATCTTGGGCTGTCACCCTCCAGAAGAGTAAAAAAATAAATGTTTAATCCAAACAGATTGTGGCATTATGTTATGGCAGTCTTAGCAAACTAATCGAAGAGGTTTGCCTAAAAGTAAGTCTCCACTCATTAATCTATTGAGGATATGTTAAATAAGTTTACAGAAAGTTTAGTTACACAACTTTAGATGTCTAAGATAAGTGACCTTTGTTTTAAATTACTTATTAAATAACACAGAATCCTCCTATGAGAGTAAAACATTTGTGGCATTTTTTCAAGTGAAAGGAATGTGGTGATTTTATTATTAAAACATATCACTGGTTTTGATCAGACATGGTTTATCTGTAACTCTTTTATGTGAGTCCAGTTCAGTTCTCCTCTATTTATAATAGCTTAATCTTTCAAAAGTTTAGAACTACATCTCCATTCAAAACCACATGATAATTTAGAGTATTTGGGTAATTATGATTCTGTTATTAAAATTTTAAATATGTATTACATTCTCCTATACTTCAGAGACCATTTATTTATTTCCATTTGGTCATTAGTAATTGTAGGTGCTTGAAAATGAAATTACATGCTATTATTTCAGCTCATGACTATATTTCCTCAGATGTTTCAAAAATTGTTCCCCAATTCATGTACCATCACTTCTTCATTTTATCATGCATCCCACTGGCAGGTTATTATTGTAGAATATAATGTTAATAATGCATTTAATTAAGAAGCAACTGTGTTTTTTACAGTATTTTGGAGCAAACATATATTCCTCATCCACATATTTAATCCGTGTGAATGACTCTATTGTTATCCTCATATATACCCCACATTTTTTGCTATCATACACTTTCCATCAGCAAATTTATAACAATATTTATAATTCATTAAATTTATTTCTACCTTTCAGCAATTGCTTCAACCATTTGCAAAACCGCAAGTTTTCTTTTCCCTTACTCACAATCTATGGTGAAGTCACCTCTCCTGTAGAGTCAATTTTGAAAATTCTAGCTCATTTTGGAAACTATTTTTTCCATTCCTGAATAATGTTCAGAATCTGTAACACATAGTTAAATGCGTAACTATATTCAGTTATGCGTAACTATATTCAATTACACGTAGTTATGCATGTATGCTAAAAGGCATAGGCATACTAATGCTGATAATAATGTTTTGATGTATATGAAATACATAAAGCATAAATAAAATATTTCTTGTTCTTAGTTTGGAATGCTGGGTAAGTATAACTAATATAAATATATAAATGTTATATAATTTATATATTATTATATATGTATATAAATACTGTATATTTACTTTATGTATTTCATATACATTGAGAGACATTATTGGCATTAAATGTGACTATTTAAACATGATATCTCGGGCTTGCCTGGTGGCGCAGTGGTTGAGGGTCCGCCTGCCGATGCAGGGGACACGGGTTCGTGCCTTGGTCCGCGAAGATCCCACATGCCGTGGAGCGGCTGGGCCCGTGAGCCATGGCCGCTGAGCCTGCGCGTCCGGAGCCTGTGCTCCGCAAGGGAGAGGCCACAATAGTGAGAGGCCCGTGTACCGCAAAAAAAAAAAAAAAAAATTAGATAGATAGAATAAAATGCTGTTACATATTGTTAAGGAAATATTAAAAATGAAACATATGAGTATATGTGTGTGATCTATTTTTTGAAACAAAAAAGAAACACAGATCATAAACACAAAACTAATTAAATTACTTACTGATAAGAACAGCAGTGGGATAGCAGTAATACAGAATGCAATGAGACTTTAAGATTGGAACTCTTAATTCCCAAAGCTAAACAATACTATCAAATCTAAATTATATCAAATAGGAGGGAGGAAAAATGAAAATTAAATACAAATAGAAACAATAACTACATCAAATTGATAATCTGTAGAGAATACATACACAGAGAATTATTTCAGATTATTTTGTATACGATATTTTGATTGTACTTCCTCTATTTCTATAGCATACAGTCTTAAGGATAAAAAAAGAAAAGGAAACTTGAGATCAGGAGGTTTGCTAATAGTAGTGAAGCAATTTCAATACTATTCTGTACACATTGTAAAAGGAAATAAAATACCTTGACATTGTTGGAAACTCAGATACTCTGATGAGAAAAGGGAGCTATAAATACCAATGTGGGTAAAGTGAGAAAAACGCTCAATTTTGGTGTGGGGAAGGTTGAAGTTGAAAGTATATGAGAACTTAGACATAGAAAGAGGTATGCATAGATAGCACAGGCCACCAACAATGTCTAGAAGCAGAGGCAACACTCCAACAATGAGTGTGACTAGATCCCAGTCCAGTCCATGGTTTTGTAAACAGACTTCTTTGATAAGTAAGTGATTTCAGGTATGGAAAATGAAAAATAAGACCAACTAAGCCTCCAATAATTTTGAATGTCAGAAATCAAGAATGTGCTCAAAAATTCATGGGCACATATCAAAAAATAGTTTTAGATGCTCAAATTGTCTAAGTTCTGCCAGTGGGAGCATTTTGAGCTGGCTGCTGTTCCCTTGCCTCAGGATCTTCTTAGCTCTTCATTCTGCTCTGAGGGCTCTTTCCCATCTATCCCACCAGCTCGCTTCTAGGCTTGGTTCCAACATCTCCTCTCAGTGAAGCTTATCCTAATCACACTATTCAAAAGTTTCCGTATCCCAGCACTTATGATCCTACTCAGTAAGCTCTGGGGTCTTTTTTTCCATTATAATCTTCTAAAATATTATGAAAATTAATTAATCATCTCGACTTGTCTCCCCCTTAGAATAAATGACAATTAAAGCAGGTATTTTTTTCTCTGTTTCATTCATTGTTACTCATGATTCACTAGACCTGGCCTATTGCCTAGTGTCTGACCTAAAATACACTCTCAATTAATATCTCTTTTTGAATAAGCTTATGGACTCCTAAACCTACATTTTGTCTCTACATTACAGCCACTTCTTAAAATATGGTCATCTGCCTTCCGAAATAGAAAAAGATGCATTTCAGAAAGCAAACCATTTGTGCACAGTTTGAAGTGCCTAGTTATTTTTAATGCATGTTCTTCTTTCATCACTTACTTCTAATAGGCAATCAAATGGTGTCAACCCCTCCCTCCAAATGTCTGTAAATGTGTCATTCTATTTACCTGGTGACCCCACCACCTTGGTTCTGGAGCTCATCATCTCACACCTGGATTACTGAAATAGCCTCTCTTCTGGCAACTGTACACAAGTCATTTTCTGAATCATTCCTTCCAAAATGAGTGTTTAATTTCTCTAAATAGCAACTTTCAAAGTGTGACTTCCAAACTCAAAAGTCATCAGTGGGTCTCTAGCCACTTAGGAGCTAATATCTTCGGTTTAGCTTTCAAAACCCTAAGGAATTTGTTTCTACTTATATTTAGCTCTTACCCTTGACTCATTCTATACCTTTTACTCTGAATGAGGATAGCATTTTATTTTTTTTTACTAAGATTTTTGTCTTCCAAATGACCAGAAGAAAAACTAAAAGGAGATACTCTACAGGTATTATCATAAGGGTCTAGAGTTACTTTTACAGAGTAGGAAGAATCTGAAACTTAAAAAACAGCTTCCAGACTTCTAAACCAACTTTATTGGGGAATATAATCCAAACATTATTAGGAATTAGGGAGAGAATACAGTATAAGTATACAGTATAAGTATACAAGTATATAGTATTAAGTGGATGCCTCTCTTATCTCATGACATCACTTAAGAAGCTGTAACAAATACTCCCCAGAACCATCCATCTTAAGAAGAAAGATGGAAGCATTTATGTATAGGCATTCATCTCCAGTTCATCAAAAATTTTCCCCAGGATTAATTAACATCCTTCCACATCTGGATTGCGTGGACCTGAAGAAGGGTATTGTCATATTGCAACACAAAGCTGATTGTGACCCCTGCAAAACTGGATGCTGTAGGTGGAAGAAAGAAAACAGACAGGTGAGACAGAATCATAGTGGTGCAAAAGCAGTATCAGATATGATCCACATCTGCACTGCTCAGACGTGTTCTGTCCAGGTTAAATCTAATCTATATCTGAGGCACACTAAAAATGGTAGCTCCAAAATCTTCAAAGACTTAATGCAAGAAAGTTACTGAAATAAATTATAGTCTTTGTTGCTGTAGCTTGTGCCAAGTCTATAATTGATATATACCTTCCTCTTTCATCACTTATTGTATACTTTCCTCACATTCTAGTGACACTGTGTCTGGCTGGATTACATGCCTTTTAGTATAACCTAGAACTTAACCCCAGAGAGTTCTGAGGACGTAGTTGTTTTTTCTTTTGAGGATGAAGTTGATGTAATTTCACAATGTTGCTTATGAGCACAGAAGCATCAAAAATGCAAAATTGATTCCATTGGTATCAGATATACACTATTCTGTAAAAAAAATTCTAGATCCTTACGTCATTGGAGTCTGTTGGTAGAGTATCTTCCCTTTTTTTACCCCCCTTGCCACTCAGTAGGATGAGGAACCCCAAATGATCAGGTGGTAGCTTCAGACTCAAGTTCAGCAGAAACTGAGCAGTGTTCCTTGGTGGAAGAGAACCCATCTAACAGGACCTCGAATCTTGCAGATACTAAAGTTACAGTGACAATAAGCCATTTTCTGGCTCTGTTTTTAATAGCTACTGAAGTGACTGCACCGTATACTGCCTGTTGTTTCAGCATCTGGCAGAGAGATAGAACCCTTGCAGAGATTTTCTGAGACCCATTGTCTTAACCGAGCTGTCGGCATACTATTTGAGCATACTAGTAGGCTGGAAGTTTCCCATGATATTGTATGTAGTAATATATGTGGATTCTGTGGCCATGTATCCATTGGAGCACATCCTTTGATATTAGAGTTAATTATTTCTAGGCAAAGTTATGCAAAATATCACAGAAGAAGATCAAGGATTCTTTAAGTCTTCAGATGGTGGTGTTTTTCAGAGGCAATACAGTCAGGAAAAAGCAGACTCATATTAAAAATTTGTGTCAAATTTCGGTCCCTTTCACAAGGAGAGAGGTCTGATGAAATTTTTCACTTTCAAAAATATTACTATATTGAAGGCACAGTATTGGTTTCTCTTCATGCTAGGTTGGGGTATCCCCCATGGCAGTGGTTGAACTAGTCTTTATGAGAGAGAATCCATGTTACATTCACATCTTTTATCTCTGCCATTATGGCCAAATGTTTATGGTCATAGGATTATATACCTGTCTTTTTGATTTCTGAGAACCTCTTTTGGAATGGATATTTTTTCTGATGAGCATTAACATAAGAAACAAAATTCTCACATTCTGTGTTCTCTCCATACAACCATCCACATCACTTTTTCTTAAACTTGTTGTCTTTGATCTTTCAAGGACTTTTCCTAATAGCCAAGTCATTTACTGATGCCCAGATCACTCTACCCTGTCAAAAGTAGAGACCGCCAGTTGATATCTAAAACTAACCCCCTCCTACACACACATCCACACTCACCCCTGGATTAATTACTTACTGAGGTTTTGGAGAACTATACTGTAAAAGCAATCTTTCTGAGCAGAGCATGCTGCTATCTTATGCAGGGTTGGAAGCTATGAACTTCAGGGATCAGTGGCCTTTCACAGGTAAAAGCAGGATGATGTCAATTGTGGAGGCGTAGTTACTGGAGTGAGACCATCACTCACTATCCAGTCACTGGAGTGACTGATGGACACTGAGAGTCATGTTCATTGACTTGATTCCCTTCCCATGTGGACAGCTTTTAAGAGAAAAGGGCTGCTGTTGCCTGGTAGTTATTCAGAAGTATGTTCACTATGGCAAAGTCATTGTTTTTGGTTTGTTTGTTTGTCCTGTTTTGGTGGGGAGAAGATATATAAGTTGAACATGGATATGACAGAAACCACCATGCTATATTCTTTTAATCTCTGCTGGTGGTTCTAAACTCTTACTCCACCCTTCACTCCTGGGGTGTGGTTTTCATTAAGACTTTCTGTTTTGAATGTGGGAGTAAGGTCCGTTTTATGGGTTTCTACTGATAATTTCTTACAAAACTGTTAATGGAGGGCCTTATAAGCCATGTTAAGGAGTTATCATTTTTAACCTTCAATCAGTACCAGAATATTATATATGGAGGAGATGTGTGATTACATTTCACAATTTTTACTCTGACTGCAGAGCAGAAAATAATTTTTCAGATAGTAAACAGACAGCAAAGAAAGATAGAATATGTTTTAGATATTAAGGAAAAGGAAGATGGTGAATGGACTTGCAGAGTGGACGGAGGAAAGAAGTTGAGTGAATTCAAAAAATGTTTCAGCTGGGAAAATGTGGTGCTGGCAGCTGTAGTGGTATGTGCACGGGGCCAACCTGCCTCACTAGCAGGGGCATTAGAGAAGGGAAAGACACTGCCTGCTGCCATTTTGCTTGCAGGCTGCCCACTGGCCGTTGTCTCTCCACAGAGCCTCGAAACTAGCAAACTGGAGGTAGTGATGTGGAGAGAATCTCCATTTTTTTTTCACAGCAGCTGCATCCAATAATTCATCAAAGGTTTAGGCAAGTTTCGGTATTTGGTGGCATGGGTTCTTTACCTTTCTTTCCTGTGTAGCCCTCAAGTCTGGATATGGATGAACTTGGGCTCACAATTCCTGGGTGGAAGGATAATGACACTGGGTCCTGGGAAAGAACCTTCCCTCCTTTCACACTCCAAAAGTGACAAACTTTCAACCACCCCCTAAAGCACGTGAGTCCTGGTCTCTGCCTCCATAGTCTAGCCTCCAGCCTGGGTGAACTTGGTTGGAGTGTGACTCCACACCCACTAGAGGCTGAAGAGGCACCATATAAAAGTGGAGTGTGGTCTCTGTCTTGCCTCCTACTTTTCTTGGCCCTGGATAAGATTTTCCCCACTGGCTGGCAGGACAATGTGTGGGGAGTGGTGATTACAGGGAGGTGATTAAAAGAGGGAGGAACAGAGAGATGGTTAGCTCAAAGAAAAGGGGGGCAGGCCAAAGAATAAAGAAAATAATCTCCTTACTAAAAATTAAAAAAAAAAGTCTCAGTGTTATTACTGATGGGATTTCACAGTTGGTTAAGGATCTAATGAACCAAATTAAAATGATCTTGTTTTTGTCTCCAGAAACTGGGTGAATCAGATTGGAAAAGCAAAAAGAAGAAAGAGTTGAGAAATGGGTGAAAGGAGTAGTAAGAAAATAAGTTCAGTTTTGGACATTGCACTAGTTCTCTATTGCTGCCTTAACAAATTACCATGAAATTACTGACTTAAAATAACACAAATGTGTTATCTCACACTTCTGTAGGTCACAAACCCTGGCTGATTGGAGTAGTTTCTCTGCTCCTCAACTCACAAAGCCAAGATCAAGATGTCCTCCAGCTAGGCCTTTATGGGGAGGTGTTGAATGACATCTGCTTCCAAGCTCATTCAGGTTATTGGTCCAGTTCTGGTTCTTGGAGTTGTATGACTTATGTCACCATTTGCTCAGTGGCTGTCAGCCAGGGCTCAGTCTTTGCTTCTGCCTGCATTCCTTCTCATGCTTTTATTTATTTATTTATTTATTTTTGCAGTACGCAGGCCTCTCGCTGTTGTGGCCTCTCCCGTTGTGGAGCACAGGCTCCAGACGCGCAGGCTCAGCGGTCATGGCTCACGGGCCTAGCCGCTCCGTGGTATGTGGGATCTTCCCAGACCGGGGCACGAACCCGCGTCCCCTGCATCGGCAGGCAGACTTTCAACCACTGCGCCACCAGGGAAGCCCCTTTCTCATGCTTTTTATATGACTGCCCTACAACAATGAGGGGTCAACCCCCCTCACCCTCCAATGTCTGCAACAACCCTTCTACCAAATCTTTACGACTGCCTCCTGTCTTCCTCTTCTGCTTTTAAAGGCTCATGTGATTACCTTGGACTCAGTCACATAATCTAGGATAATCCTCCTATTTTAAGGTCAGGTGTATGCAGGCTTTAAACTCATGCCTTAACTATCAGGGCTCTCTGGGAAGAGGAATAACCTCAATATAATCTTGTGAGCATGCTAAAGATTAGCCTTTCTGGAAAAGATAATAATCTTACTTACCATCAGAAAGACAATAAAGATTCCTTAGTGATAAAATGTTTTAGCAGCATAGGCCTTGCCTACCTCACATTTTGTAAAAAAAAAAAAAAAAGATTGCAGCTTGTGGATTTATGGAAATATATTTCCTGAAATGGCTCCTTTGCATAATCATTATCTCTTTATATATTGCCTATAAAGTACTTGCATCTTTTAAATCTAAAACTAAGCATGTTCAAATATGGGAGAAAAGGGACAATTTCAGGAATCTCAGGCGAGTCTAGTCACAAAACTAGTTAATTGCAGATTGTGAATTAATATCATATTTTCCTTTTATCTATTTATTAAAAATGATTTCACATGCAAACATATTGAGTGATGGATATTTTAAAGTCCATATTCATAAAGGCCATGCATGATGACTCTTAAAAATTTCAGGTGTAATAAGACACTGATGCAAAAGTATACTATCTTACTATTTCAATATTATATATATGTGTGTATATATATATTCAAAATATTACCTGTCACTTAACTAAATAAAATACATAATTGCTGTGTCTCACTTAGTAGATTAGAAATTTTCTACTGGAATCAAATGATTGAAGGAGGGAAAAAAAACATTAAAAATTCACTCAAAAAATATGATGCAAAATTTGTACGAAGTATACAATGTTATCTAACATTTACTAAAATTATTTTTATGTTTTTAAACAATTGCTTAGTAAATACAGTTAGAAACCAGGTGTAAAGAACCGTGTTCTGGATAGTTTCACCTTTTATTTTATTATCACACAGTGCATGTGTAAAATTGAATCACATATCTGATACAGAATAAAAGTGAATTAGAACATGAGGAAAGTTATGACTTCAAAAGTCAGAGAAACTAATTTCAGAGACCAATGTGTTTGCTTGGTCTTTTTTATTAAGAAATTATGTTATATAATATTGACTCACTTGAGGATCTTAAATAAAATAATAACAAAAGAAATATATACTTTCCTTTCTGTAAAACCAGCACTATATTAGAGAGTTCTAAGAAAAGTAACAAAATATTCTTCATCCACAGATGCTTTCAAAATAATAAATCCAATTAAGCTCAGCAATCTTCTGTTCATTTTCAAGTGAGTGCAATGAATTTTGCCAGGCATTTTGAGTAACGTAAAAAGGAGTGATAGACTTTCTCTGCCCTCCAGGAGATCTCAATTTACTGACAGCGGGGTGGAAGGATAATAATGCAAAGAAAACTCTAATGAGTAATGTAGTGAAATAAAGAAATTGCAACAGGAGAACAAGGAAGGTGAATTTAATTCTGAGACAAATGGTTAAATGTGGAAACATAAGGTGATTACCCTTGCCAAGGTCTTGAAAAATAAGTTGGTATTTACTAGGCAGAGAATGATATGGTGACATGGACAAAGGACAGATGCAAGGTCTTCCGAGGGAAGATGAATAGAATGAGAACAAAGAAATGGGAAAATACATTCGACAAACCAGGAATGATAGACTTGATTTGGGCCGTGTGTGTGTGTGTGTGTGTGTGTGTGTGTGTGTGTGTGTACACAGCAGTGTAGCACTGTTCTGCGTTTAACAACTGTGGTCTAAGATTTTTAAAATATGAATGAAAGACCCGACTTGTCTTGTTAGCTAGGTTCTCTGGTATAAATGCCAATCATGTCTGATTTCAAGCTGCCAACGTGATGTCACTGAATACAGAATTGGGTTGAGATGCATCCAGTTGACTATATATGAACTGACTCCAGCTTACCACTGTGTTTTCATTTATGTGTGTACCTATTGCATATATAACAAGGATAGAGAGAAAGTAGATGGAGGAATGGGGAAGATATAATATTTAGTACTGGGGTCAGGTCCATAGAATATTGTTGAGAAGAAATGCAAATTCATTTTTCTATCATGTAAAAAATATTCTGAAGATAGCAGTCCAGAACTGATATAGTGGTTTCTAGAGGGACTCAGGGCTCTTCTATCTGTATGCTCTGCTGTCTTTATAAACCAGCTTCAGAATACAAAAATCATCTCTTGGTCCAAGAAGGTTACTGGAGCTTTATCATCTTGGCCTCTTAACAGCCTAGTAGAATAAGGGAAGTTAAAAAAAATTTAAAAAGAACAGAGGTACCACTTCTTATAAAGAGAATTTTTAGAAGTCCCATCCACACCTCTATTTCCATCACATAGTCCAAGTCTTAGTCACATTGAATATATAAATGTAAAAGAGACTCCGGATTGAATCTTATGGGTTGTAAAATTGTAGCCTTAAACAAAAATCTTTAAAGAAGATCTATAAATGCAGGAGATATGTGAAGGTAATTTGCAGTCTCTGCCACCAGATATTATGGTAGAAAAATAAATTAGAAAATATGTCATGGTCAGAGTTAAATATCAGCACAGGTAACTTAATATTACTCTATACCTATAACTATGGGATTTTTACCTTCACTCCTTTATGACACTACTTACCACTACTGGAAAGGATATTTGATTAGCAGTACAGAGACTTTGTTAGCTGAAATAAATATTCAATTGTCTCATAGGACAACATTAGCAAGAAAATAATGTGACTGAAGATTCTGAAGACAATAAAAATTCTAAAGTCAGCTCTATCTATATACATTAAGATTTTGTTTTTGTCCCAAGAAAATGAAACCAAGAAATATGTCCAAGATGTAGAAAGATAGCTCCACTGTTTTAGGATGGAACTTGGCACCTAGAAGGATGGCTTAAAGGCAGAAAGGGTTATGGAGATTGTGGAAGTGGAGAGAAGAAGAAGGAGAGCCAGAAGGATAAAAACCAGAATGAAAGATGGGACTTTCCAACTGTGTAATGGTGGAAAGGAATCCCATGTGTATTTGTGATTATATAACAGTAAAAATTATTTTCTTTCCAGTTAATAATTAACTAAAAGTACTTACGACTTTGTTTGCATAAGTGAGCTCTTACATATGCAGCCTGAGGTCATTGAAGGTGTTTGAGGAAAATTGAAAAAAATAGCTAAGTTTAGGTTTCTGCCTAGAAGACTTACTCTGGTGGCAAACTGTATAATTCATGTATCATGAATAGGTAGACATTGGAGGCAAGACAATTGGTAAGGACTCAAGCCCAACAATCCAAGAAGGAAAAAATGGGCTCCAAATTAAGGCAACAGTATTATTGCAAAGGGAAGGATGAAGTAAAAAAATCTTGTCACGTTGCATCACTAGGATTTGCAAGTAATTGCCTGTGGAAATTTGAGGAAAATGCATGTAAAATTTCCTGTGTATGTCACTGACAGAATACAGGATTGCTTAACAAGATACAGAATGCACTGGCAAGAAAATATTTGTGGAAGGAAGAGGTACAATCAAATTGAGTAATATTTATTTTATGTATTTGCTAAATATCCAGATATAGGCATTCTGTAATTTCTGAAAAGGTAAATATAGATATGAAACTCAGGTTGGAAATACAGATATTTTTTAAAAAACACCCGCTGGAAGTCAATGCCAAAGAAAAATATGTGGCAGAAAAGAAGAGAAGGAGCTAAGACTAGAATTTGAGGAGATTTTTACTAAAAAGATTCACAGAGAAAGGGGAACAGCAAAGAGGTTAGGAAGAGACATTGATGCAGTTATAAGAACAATTTATCTGCCTAAAATATTAAATTTTGAATGTTCTTCTAATTCATACCTTTTTTTCACAAGAAAATTGAAGGCAGAAATAAGAAAAACACTAATGATGATTGAGGCTCTCAGGACTCTTAATTGTATGCCTCAGAAAATGATTCTATGTTTGAGAGAAAAATCAAAGGTTTAGAGGAAGGATGGGAGACTGGAGGCAGATGCCAGGAGAACTGCCCACTTGGAGTTCAACAGCAAGAACAGAAGACAAGTGCCCATGTGGTGATCACTACAGCCTTCACCTCTGCAATGACTTTTCTTCCTTGCTCCTCCTCTTCTCCAAAGTACCAGAAAAATAAGTTGTTGCCCATCTCTCTACAACACGTGTCTGCGTTGTGACTGTATTCAGAGAGGGAGCTGGGAACAGCATCTCCCTGTGGTTCTGAAGGCAGCACTGTCCTCATTGCTGCACACAGTAGGGAATTTCACAAAAGGGAGGTGAAGGGGACAGTAGTCAGAGGGGGGGTTTTCAGGGAAACTATGAATGTTCATGATATGCTGAGGGTTTATGTTGTGCCACACACTGAACTAAAGGATTAACATTCATGTCCTGAGATAATCATTACAATTTATGTGGCTTTATTATTCTCAATGTACAAAATATAACACTAAAGTTTAGAGAGATTAAATACTCTAAGGTCACACAATTTATAAATGAAGCAAGAATGAAAACTCAGCAAGTTCAGCTCGATATATGAATTAGACCAGATTCAGGGCTCTTGTGCTTTAATACTTCTCTATATTATTAACTTGCCTTGGATAATTCAGCTAATTAGTGACTGAATTATAACTAAAAACAGTTAATTACTATCAGTATCAGGATGTGTGTAATAAAATGTTCTCTCCCCAGTACTTGGAAATAATGGAAATAAGAATTAGTGCTCAGACTAAAATTACGAATTGAATATATAATGAATGAGGGAATGAATAGGATATTAAGTGAAATGTCTCTGTTGCTTCCAAATTTTGGTTGAGACCCTTAGGATTAGAAGAAATGGTGCTACAAGGTCAGGTGATAGTCATGTCTTTCACTCGAGAGTATGTAAAAGAATTAAGAATGTTGATCAAAAAAGTTTAAATGGTGGACATTTATCTGGGAAATGTGGGTTGACTGCTAAGCATTTTTATTCCCTCCTTTTTATCGGGATGTATGAATGCCTGCTTCCTTCCTCCTCACCTCCAACTGAGAAAGGAGGTGATTTAAAGAGAAGCAACTGGAAAACATGACCTCTGCCCACTGGAGATTGTTGGCTACAGCCAGACCCCTTCTTGGATCATTCTACAGCTAAGGGACTTAATGTGGCCACCTATGAGGACAGAATTCAGAGAGAGAGCAACCTGTCCTTCCAGATTTGGGTAGGTCTTCTTAAGATTCAGGTGGACTTCATGGAAGGTAGCTGAGTTTGATTTACCTTGAAAATACTCTGGTCCAACTGAACTAAGTGTCAACATGAATCATCTCATCAAAAAAACTCTTGGGAAGTGTTTGGGAAAGGTAATCAAAAAGAAACTCAACCACTTGTACCAGAAAGAAATGCAGCGGAAAATTCTCTAACATGTCTTCAAAATTTTGCAGAACAGTCCTATGAAGCACAGCACTAAAGAAGTCACCAGCATCAGATTTTAACCAGACTCTTTACTTCTCCTTCCCTTTCCTTCCTGTTACCACTCCAGGATCTGGAGGCTAAAAGTAAAAGGAGAGAAAGAATAAAAATGAAAATGGGATAAATATACTAATCCTGTCATGTCTCACACACTCCTAACTCTAGGCATAATACTAAGTCCCAGCGGAATTATGTGAGTGTGGGGGGAAAAAAGGAAAGAAAAACTGGAGGAAAAATTGAGGCTTTAATATTAGACCTGACTGTGCTCTTTAATTTCTGAGAATGATATAGCATGCCAGTAAATGAAGGTAAGAAGAAAAATTAAGGGATATGCCTGAGTTTCTTGAGTCAGGGAAGGATGATTTGGCAGAGCAACTTAAAAGAAGAGTGAGAACAATAAAAATTAAAGTTGACTTCTGCTGGCTTACTACTGCTGCTCATTCAGTAAATCAACTTTACACATAAAAGATCATCTGAAAAAGACAAACTGGTTCTCAGTCTGTGAAGTATGACTATAAATAAATTGAATTCATAAACCTATCTAAATAAAGAACAGGCCAACAATGGGCAATGGACATGGACATTTCATGGAAGAAAACATTGATAAATGGCATTATGAAATATTAGCCTAAGAAGATGAAAGAGAGAAATAGGGGAGGGAAGAGGATAATTAAACAAATAATTAAATAGAAAAATGATTATAATGATATCTCAATATTATTTAAGTGCTTGTCATGTGAGAGGTACTCTGCTAAGCAATATGATGGAGTCACTTATTTTAATCCTCTCAAAAGTAAAGCAAGGTAAGTATTATTTCCATCGTACGAAATAAGAAACTGAGTCACAGAGAGGTGAGACAACCGGCCCAAAGTCATAGCTAGTTAATGTCATCAGAGATGCATACAAAGCTAAAATAATTAAAAACATAACTGTTGGAACAAACTACAAGTGTATCAGGTCTTAAGAGGACAGGATAGAGATATTGAATGTGCCTAAAAAAGGATTTAATTTGGCCTTTTGGCCAACTGTGTTAAATCAAGCTAACCTAATTTTTCATTTCACTGAATCTGTTGCAAATTAAGTCTGATCTCATTAATGTTGTCAAAGTTGAATGCTTTAGGGGAAAAAAAATAACTCTATTAAGCCTTAAAGACACAATTAGTGAAATGTGTTAGATGTGATTATAATGTGACAGATTATTTTTATAAGCATACCAAGCTTACAGACTCAAATGAATATTGAACTTTACACTATTAACTTCGAAAGAATAGGCCATATTGTAATAAAGCTTTTCTTGTAGAAAACTTTTTTTTCTATCTAGTTTTGAATTTAGCTCAGAGAAGTTTTCAAGGCATATCAAAAATATCTGTATTTATAGACAAATTATATTAACAAAATATTATATCACCCACTTTGGTAACCCAGACTTTTCCCACAATGCCTTTGGCATGTTTCTAGAATCTACTTTCTAATTACAAATATTGAAGGCATTTCTAGGTCTAATTTGGAGATATTTTAGGAATATTCCTCAGAGAGTTTGGTGACAGGATCATCCATAGAAACTCATAGACTAATAGGTAATTATCTTGAAAAGACAGCATTCGAGTATATTCAAAAAATGTCAGTATGGCATTTTATATTTATACTCTAACAATAATTTACTAATTGAATAATTTCATACACACTTATGCATCTAGTGATAAGGGATTGAATAAGAGCCTCCATATATTAATAGCATTAGACCAAGTAATGCTACTTTGAGTTTATATGTCATATCTAAAAATAAACAAAACCTTACCTACGAAAAAGAAAGTATTATGCACTATTATGATACCTATAGAATTACATACAATTGCATAAAATTGCCAGCAATTTGATGAAATACAAAACGTTTATCAGCATTTTGTGAACATCTTATGACCATTTTAAAAGAGAGAAAATGACACGTAGAAAGTTGAATGGCAGGAAATCCATGAAACATTTAAAGGGTGTTGGTTTAGGTGGTAGATTTATGGGTAATTTTGCTCTTCATTTCTTTTCTTTCCTTTTCTTTTTCCCCCATTCAAATCTTTCAACATAGTCTAGTAGCATGTATTACTGAAATTACAACATGTTAATATTCAATAGCTGAATAAATGTAAAAGAGTGTAATTACACAAGGCTGTAAAGACGAGGAGGTGGAAGAACTGAGGACCACTTAAAACGTTGCCTACCACAGTCTGCCCTCTGGCCCCAATGATTCACGTCCTTCCAACATGCAAGATACACTCACCTCTTTTGAAAGTTTTCAAATAGCATCTGCTTAAAATCCAGAATCTTGTTTTCTATATCAGGTTCAGGTGTGAATGAGGCTCCCTGACTGCTTAAGTACTTCTCGAATACTTGATCTCTATCTGTGAAAGTATGGAGACAAGTTATCTGCCTTCTCACGCACTCAATAGAAAATGGTGGGGTAGACATAGGATAACTGTTACAAACATTCTTATTTAAAAATGTAAACAGGGCTTCCCTGGTGGCGCAGTGGTTGATAGTCCGCCTGCCGATGCGGGGAGCACGGGTTCGTGCCCCGGTCCGGGAGGATCCCACATGCCGCGGGGCGGCTGCGTCCGTGAGCCGTGGCCGCTGGGCCTGCGTGTCCGGAGCCTGTGCTCCGCAGGGGGAGAGGCCACAGCGGTGAGAGGCCCGCGTACCTCAAAAAAAGAAAAAAAAAAAAAAAGCAAACAATTGGAGGGACAAAGGAATCACTGGACCATACCAATTCTGCTCTCCAATGTTGGAAGTTTTTTGACTACGTTGCAATTCTCTGGAATCACTCTCCATTGCTTTTGTGCCTACCTTTGGAATCTTAGTACTCCTCTCTGAGTTATTGGTCCTTTTCCATTATACTTTTTAGCTTGTGTTGGCTGCTGAGTAGCAATTTCAGCCTACTTCCTGCCAGTATAATTCAGGGAATCCAAAGGACTTTATTCTTTACTGGTTTTGTCTCCATCAGTAAATGACGGTGATACTTCTGCATGTGTAAATCTTTTAAGACATGTGTGGTTGTTCTGTGAATATTCTTGGGATCTACTGAATTTGACAAAAGTCTCATCTGCATATATTTTCAACATAAACCCCTCTCTGCCTTGACCTTCTGCTGAGAGACAACGCTCTCCTTCATCTTAGAAGCCCTACTGTTTGATTGAGAGGATCTATGACATATATCTTTAAAATCTTTAGAGGACTTTCACCTTTGGCTTCATCTTTAGACCATATTTTTCTTGCAGTGCCTTGGATATGAACTTTGCTTGAAAGTCATTTCTTTATTTTAGTATGAAATGCCATCTGAATAAGCAGAGGATATTCAAAACTATTGAGTCTAACTCCCTTTTATATAATAGTTCTTTCTTCAATTTATCTATCTTGTCTCACATTTTACCATAAGAAGCAAGAAGTCATCTTCAAGACTTTAATTAAAATATTAGATAGATACACTCAGTTCAGTAGGTGGATTTGCTATACTCCATTTAAATATTATGCCACTGCATAACAAGGATCCCCTTTCCTTCCACTTTAATAAGATACGTGTCACTGTTATTTAAGCCCTCATTAGCAACTTCTTCAAATCTAAAATTCTATGGTGTTTCCTAAACATTTTGACTTTTTAGAGTTTCCTGAGTGTTCATTGCTCATTCCCAAAACGACTTCCATAGTTTAGGTGTTTGTTATTGCTACTTACGTGTACCAAAATCTTTATTAGATGTTTATTATTACATAACAAATTACCAGAAAACCTTTGCTATCTCACAGTTCCTTCCAAATATTAATGTTTAATAAATACTAATCAAATCTATTACTATTATTACTGTTAATTATTATTACCATTACTGAATAAATATGCATTGTTTTTAGAAATACTAGAAGTCTTTTTAAAACAGTTGTTGAATGAGTAAGTTTAGTATTTTTAACAGGCTGTTTTTTCCTGCAACTGAGGTCTACAAAACACATGGTTAATAAATCATATTTGAACAGATATTATCTTCTGCATTTTAAGGCCAAGAAATACCTATGGCTTATACCTGAATTCTTCAAACACAAGTGAAGAACAATTTATTCCCACATGGAGGGAATAAACCTAAGTTTTTTAAAAAAAATATTGAAGCATAACACACGTAGTGTAAATACAGAAAACCAAATATATCGCAAGTATACAGCTTGCTGAATTTTCACAAACTAGTGATATAAACAGTGCACACATTCAGAAACATTATCACTAATCCAGAAGTTCCTTGAGTTCCTGTCTAGTTTCTACTGGTTACCTTTCTGATGTTTTAAACTATGGACTTATTTTGCCCACTTTTGAACTTTATATAAGTTTATACACTTTGGTGTTTGAGTTATTTTGCTCTGTTGTATTTATGAGTTCTATCTATATTGTTTTCTAAATTTATAAATCATTCATTTTCAGTGCTGCATAATATTCCACTATTTAATCATACCATAATAAGTCCATTCTATTGCTGACAGGAATTTATTGCCATTTTTGGCTATTATAAATAATGTTGCGATGACGGTTTTTATGTAAATTTTTTGCTAGTTTCTACAACTTTTTGGATATATACCAGATGTGGAATTGTTCGGTCATAGATTACATGTTTATTATGTTTTAGTAAATAGTAGCAGAGTTTGTAAGTGTGTTTGAGATTTTCAACCAACAGTATATGATTGTTCTGTTGGTGTCCATTCCTTGAAAACGCATAGGACTAGATAGCTCTCTTTTCTACCATGTGAGCATACAACAAGCAGTCAGCTGCCTGCCGCTCAGGAAAGATCTCTCCCCAGAACTCAGCCATGCTGGCACCTTGATCTCAGACTTCCAGCCTCCAGAACTCTGAGAAATAAATTCTGTCTCCATTTTTGGTATTTTGTTATAACAGTACAAGCTATGACAGTCAACTGCCATTTTTGATTACCTTCATTTCTTTGGAAATATATTTATATCTCATAATAGATGTAATTTGTATAAGACACAGGTCCAGTGTCTTAATGGAAGGACTGCCAAAAAATGTGGATATCTTTAATTTGTCAGAAACAATTAGAAATAAGGACTAAAGAATAATATCTTAATCATATAATGACATGAGAATATTTGTTTAATGAAGTTTATCTTAGATGGTTAGGAAAGAACATAAAATAAAAGTTTTGGACCTTATATTTATATTATTTATATAATATATTAATTTTTATTTGTGATAAACACCATTCATTGCACACACACAATTTTGTCTGCAATTCACCAAATACATCATTTTTAGGCAAGGTTTGCTGAAACAATTTTCAAAGTTCCTTTTTTCCTTTTAGTTATACTAAAAAAAAAAACCTAAGAAGATGTTCAACTTTCCATTATATTCATGGAATCATATGAAGCTGAGATATTGACAGTTGCATTTCCCCAAAGAAAAGCTTTTTGAGGAGTTTAAGCAAAAATGATGGTTTAAGGGAGATAATCCAAATTATGAATTTTAATGGCAGGAAAAGTCACGAAATCTCCCTCACAAATAATGAAATTTGCAGTCACGTTCTTTTTTATCTTATTCACTATTTCTAAAATATTCCCCAAGCCTAAACATTTTCAGTCTTCAGTATATATAGAAATCACTGCAAAGTATAAATTCATCATTAGATATATTTATAAATAGTAAAACATCCAAAAGTTTATAGAGAGCAAGATCTGTAGATTTATTATTCAGAGATTTTCTAAACCCTTGAACTTGGGACATATCTAAGCCATCCATGAAATTAAGAATGTTGAGATAAGATTTAAAACCTACCTGCATCATTCTAATGCTACAGAAAAACTGAATTACTCATTTGGGAATTAGAATAATTACCCAGTGTATTAATGTATGATAATAATGAATAAAGTGTGGAACTCTGAATCAAAATTAACTTAAGATTCCACTTCAAAAATTTGATCTTAGATTCTGAAAGTTCTTTAACTAAAGCACATCACATTTGAACAGTCTACTATCATTAGAAAAGGCATAAATATAAAGAACATCGCTGTGAGGAAATTAGTCATTATACTAATTAACTCAGATCATTAAAACATTGAAAATATTAACGTATAAGATAAAAGTGGATTCACTTTGTTATAAAGCAGAAACTAACACACTACTGTAAAGCAATTATACTCCAATAAAGATGTTAAAGAAAAAAAAATCTATAAAAAAAATTAAAAAATAAAATAAATAAAATAAAAGTGGATTTCATGGAAATATATAAAACTATGTAAGTATCATAATGAATTTTCCAAGCTAAATAATTTTTGGAAATAAAAATAAAAGAAGAAATAAATGTAGTCATCTAAAGCTTAGGTATATAGATGAAGCTTCAACCTATCTTAATTTACATATCTAATTGCACTTGATGCTAAATCCAACCAAAATATTTAGCTAGAATTTCAAATGAACTCTGAAAGATATTTGGCAAAATGTTCCACAAACATGCACGGGTCATGGAGAAAGGTATTGCAATGTTTACCAGTGATTTATAGGAAGCCTGAAGAAAATTCAGATTTAGTGTTAGACAAAAAGTAGCTTTATTTCTTCCTTTCTATCACAATCAAAGTATAATGATGTATATTTTAATGTAAATTATTCTTTAATTGAATAATATAATGCTAATCAACAGCCATTTGTTCCCATACATCATCCACTTTAGGTCAGTTCTGTTTGATGCTTAGGCATTGTTTCGAAATACATCGCACCAGCTTACCAAGAGAACTCTTCCAGGCTGCTTAAAGGCTATAATGGGAAACATAGCACTGTGAACTTTAGTTTGTCCACTGCCCATCCCCCACATTTATAGCATATTTTAAGTATGTCAGCCATAACCTATCATATTTTTCATCTTTTATTGTTAAAAATTCACAAAGAAAGCTAAGTTTAAACCAAGCCCATTGAACCCAGGCAAATGGGTAACATTGGTTTTGATGGTTATACTTTTCCAAAGAATAATCTGTTTTCATTGATGAAATAGTAATGTTTTTAACTTATAAAGTCAATTTCTTTAATTCTAGGGTATCATATTCCTCCCTCTAACATATTAATGGACTTTTAATTGCCTATGTTAAAATTCAGCTCATAAATTTAATGTTAAGTAGTTTAATTTGTTTGAATGGCCCTATATGTTTATAATAGTATTTTCTTGGTATTATAGAAAAAAAGTTTAAAAAACATAAAATATGACTCTTTTTCTCAAAACATTTTCAATATTTTTGAAGATTAAGGCAAAAAACATACTAAACTAATTAAAGAGTTTGTAATAACAATATTGAAATATTTACATTGTCCTTGGTATCAGTTAATATAATTTATTGTTGGTTGTGATAATAGATTATTATAACTGTGACATGAATGGACTGTGAAGAATAAGTAAATGTTGACAATATAAATAGGAGAAGAATCATTTTAATTATAGGAAGAGATATGAAGGAGTTAACTGAAATCTTGAATTGAGCATAAGCAAGGTATCTGTTAATAAAAATGAATTTATATATTATATTTATACACATTTTATACATAACACATGTATAACATATTATATAATGTGTATATGTAATGTGCAATATGTAATCTATATATATCGTTTATATAAAAACAAAGTGGGAGGCTCCTTGAAATTCAAAATAAAGACTGTAGACAACTTTAGCCTCTAGATTTTAAGAATCTATTGGAGCCACTGAAATTTTTTAAGTGTGGAATATAACTATAAATTTAAATGTGTAGCAAGTCAAAAAATACATTGAGGTGGAAAAAGGAAGAAACATAAAAGATTTCCAGTGCTCCTTTGTTAAGTATGTATAGTCAAACAAAATAAAGGAATCATTGCTCAATTTCATAACTATAAGCAAATTCAATCTACATTCTAAGTGCACTTATGTACATGTATTACACACTTTTAAACATCTATAATGCACTCTGGGTTAAAACAGATATAGACAAGAGGAAAATGCACAGAGATCCAGCCACTTAGAGGAATTCTTTTAATAATGCCTCTTGTTTCTCAGTTTCCAAATATATGTTTGTGTAAAAGAAAGTTACCAATAGTTTTAAGTACATTGCACCCAAGATATACTAGTAGTTTTAAGTGTATCACTGGAAGCAGAAAATTACTTTAAAGCAGATTTTTCTTCTATAACTAACTTATAACGTGAGTAACCTTTCTTACTCATGTAAATACAAGTATAAGGAGCTCGTTGCCCTGGAGAATGAGAAGAAAAGTATCCATTTTGGGGTTTTCTAGAGGAGAGAATCACCAACTCAGTACTCCTATATATCAGAGCCAGTTGATAGTGGGTGGACTGGAGATTTGGATGAATATGGGTATGGAAATATATTCTCTTTCTCTCTTGACTTTTAATTTGGTGCCAGTTAATGTATTCTGGTGGGACTAAAACAAAGTGTTGTCCAACAAAAACAATGGGAGAGGGCCAGACTGGCCATAAACTGCAGTTCTCCACAATGATTTTAGGATACTTAGCATTGTCTGATGAGAAAATCTTTCCTAGATACATGAATTAAGTAAGCTACCCAAGACCACATAGCAAGAAAATGGCAGAGCAGAATTTGAGCCCTATTAGCCTGACTCTGGAACCCTAGCCTGAGCCAGAAGCTTATACTCTACAAAGTCTGCAGAACTAGCTATGCGGGAGTCCCCTCTAAGCCTCCTTCAAGGCAGATACATTACCAGTCCCCAGTCAGTAAATGCAGTCTTTTTCTACATCTCCAGAAGCAGTGATAGTGTTCTCCAAACTCAAAAAGCATAGTCTGAGTTCCAGTTTTAGCCCAATAAAAAAAAAAAAAAGGTTCAACACTATTTTTCTGAAAACTGAATAAGTCTTAGGGTTTCTTGGAATTTTCAGAAAAAGGAGGAAAGTTTCGTTTCAATATCTTGTTATAGTGGTTTTAAATAAAAGATAAACCCACCGTTAGCAAAGCAGTCTTTCTTGTGAAAACACGTATAGTGGGTTATATTGTGGCCCCTGAAAGATATGTCCAAGTCCTATAACTCCTAGAACCTGTGAACGTGATCTTATTTTGAAAAGGGGCTATGCAGATGTAATTAAGTTACAGATCTCAAGATGACATCATTCTGGATTTAGGGTGGGCTAAATCTTCACACCCTATAATTTTGTCTCTTATAACAAGTGTCCTTATAAGAGACACACAGAGTAGAAGACCAAAGGGCATAATTTGGAGTTAGGAGCCATAGGAACATCTGGAGCCACCGCCTGGAAGAGGCAAAGAGCTGATTCTCCCCTAGAACCTTTGGAGGGAGTGTTGCCCTGATGGCACCTTGATTTTGGTCTCTGACCTAACAATCAGTGAGGGAATATTCTTCTGTTCTCTTAGGCCACCCAGTTTATAGTGATTTTTACAGCAACCCTAGGAAACTAGTACAACAGGATTAAATAAAACTCAGCCAATCCTGACCTTTTAAATATTGACTATAATATTGAAACAAGGGAAATTCTGATTCTGTCACCTTTTAATCTCTCACATGGAATGTAAGTAAAACATTTCAGAGTCCTTTTGGCAATATATCTTTTTACTATGTGTAACTACATCAATAACTTGGCTGTTATTTGTTTTATAAAAGATGTCATATTTTGAAGAAACATACTTTTAAAAAATGGAATAATTTATATTTTTGGCTTTCTGGTTATTATAAGCTTCTTATAGCTCTTGTTTCCTTTGGAAAGGTATTGTTTCATTCCTCACAGCAGGGTAAATTGTGGTTAAGCACATTCATTTCAGACAATGTGGGTTAATAGTGAAGCTTAACTACTGTTAAGTTGTGTGTCCATGGACCACTTGCTTACCTTAACACAGGAAAAATTTACTCATCTCCAATATGAGCAAATAAGACTGCCTGATATATAGAGGTTCTGAAGACTAAATAATATAATGCATATACTTGTGTTTTTTGTTATTGTTGCTAGCATAATAGTTTTTCCAAAAGGTAGAGTAATGATTGCAAAGATAACTACGTGAACAATATTTAGTAGAGTGCCAAGCATATAACATCAGAGTAAATATTGTTTTTCTTATTATCGATATTATCATTTTTATTATTATTGTGTTTTCGATTTGTTTTTAATTGTTTTTCAATTGGAGAAAAATGGGAAAACATTTATAAGAATGTAATTTATTCTTTAATATTGAAAAACCTAAATAGAGCTCATTATAATGAATTGCCCAGTTTCAGAGAGAATATTTTAATGCCTAAAATTTATTACTCTTTCATTAAGTAGTTAATATTTACTTGAAAATGAATAGGCATTTTATTTGTTAATAGCTTTCTTTTTTTAATTAATTAATTAATTTATTTATTTTTGGTTGCGTTGGGTGTTCATTGCTGTGAGCAGGCTTTCTTTAGTTGAGCCAAGAGAGGGCTACTCTTCATTGTGGTGCACGGGCTTCTCATTGCAGTGGCTTCTCTTGTTGCAGAGCACGGTCTCTAGGCACATGAGCTTCAGTAGTTGTGGCACACAGGCTCAGTAGTTATGGCTCTCAGACTCTAGAGTGCAGGCTCGGGAGTTGTGGTGCACGGGCTTAGTTGCTCCACGGCATGTGAGATTTTCCTGGACCAGAGATCAGACCTGTGTCCTCTGCACTGGTAGGCAGATTCTTAACCACTGCACCACCAGGGAAGCCCCAATAGCTTTTTAAATTTTAATTTACCTCAGAACATCTGTGTAGTTACCTTACATGGCAGACTAGTTATTCATGTTGTTAATAGGAAGCAGGAAGATTTAAAATATTTTTATTGTTAAGTCTTTTGTTAGGCTCATTGAAAAGGTTTATCTAATTTATATGCATGTACAAGTCCATTTTTTCAAATAATTTATGAAATAATTTCTTTAGACAGAGCCCTAATGTCAAGGGAATAATTAAGTAGTACATATTCCTTACACATAGCTTACAATGCTCTCTTTTTTTATTCACAGAATAATCTTGTAAAACACTTTATAGAAACTTCAGATATACCTCAAAGTACTTGAGAGTAGAGGTATAACTTGCTGAACTATCTATTTTACTTATAAACACATCTATCATCATTTGCTGATATATTGAGAGAAGTTAGAAGGCCTATTTTTCATTAAATAAAACTTGTTACTTGATGATGGATTAAAATAGTTGTTTCCTCAGTTTTATTATATTTTATTCATGCACTAAAATGAAACATTTGGAACTAAAATCTCATAATTTTGAAGATTCCCTCCACCAAAGATATTGATTACTTTTGACAACTCACTTCTAAATTTTATGGAATATAAATCATAGTATAATGGCCATTTATTCTTTGATCTTTTTACTACTTCAGATTTTCTAGGACAACATGTTCATTAACACTAAGAACTTCTTAATCAGAAAAACTCTTTTGAATTTGATGAAAGATTAATATAACCTCATTTCAAAAACTAGCTAATGCTACCATCTTCAAGTTTGAGCTGTCTTATTTGATTTAAGATTGTGTGTAAGCCCATACACTCATCCCTGCAGAAACATACGCATGCTCACAGACACACACAGGTCATTCACTTTAGAGAATATTCTAGAAGATAAAATACAGTTTTCTCTAACTTTAAAATTAAATTTCTGCCCTTAAGTTATCTCATTGATGAGCAAGGATTTATTGTTTTTATTTCCCTAAGATTTCAGAAATAATTAGAGGTTATATCCTTCTAATTAATAGGGTAGCATATAGTTTTGAGGAGGGATTTTTAGCTCCCCATGCTCGAATCCTGCACTATATCAAAGATATTTTATTTTTCTTTATTCTTTTAGTGCATATAATCTTATTTTCAATACTTCACTATAGAACCTTATAGCCATCATCTCTCACCAAACTGCAAATTAAGTAAGAGATTAGAAAAAAACAGAAAAAAGGGTTATTACACTTTTCTAGACATCAGTGATGTAACTTCGATGATTTGCAACACGCAGTTACCTCCATAAGCTCTGACCAACCTGGGAAAGGATCACTATGCTAACATGAATAATTGAATTGTCACATTAGACTCACGTGAATCAGAGACCTTGCTTAAGATCTAGCCTCATTAATAATTCCAAGCATACAAAGAATCCAGGGCCATTGTCAAACAAAGAGAGGTTCAGGAAATCCAGGGCAGCTCACTTCATCCTTCCACTTCCCATCAGACACGTGCTTTCTGACTCAGAGTAGATGAATTCTCTAAATGAGCTATATTGATAATTTTACACTGTGAGAACCAGTAAGTTTTGAGACACCTTTATTTTATATCCCAGAGAGCTGTGTAGCTTACATGACATTCTTCAGAGATTCATGCCTTATAACTCCATAGATTCTAGGTTTGTTTACTTATAAGCAGTACTAAACTGGGATCATTCTGCTCAGAGAAATCCATAGCTAGTACTCTCTTCCTAGCAAATACCACTAATCTATTTACTAAAATAACCGTTATCAGTGTGTTAACAAGGAGATTAGACCACATCTACCGCTTGCTTGTTTTCTGCTGGAATACTATTCTTCTATAATCTGGAGAGAAATGAATCACAGTCCAGTTGATTTAATTCCTTCTTTCTCAGTCTAATTAAATAGAAATGTGTTTTTTGAGTTGAGTACAGCCCAGACTTAGTTCTTAGTATATTAACTAGCCTCATTTATATTGTCTCTGAATTATATTGGAGGAACACAGGAATCCTCTCTAAACCAGAATATGTCTCAAAAGAGTGTTATCTGCCTCATGGACTTGGGTCTTGCCACATTACTAGGTTGGCTACATCAAAATAGGTAAGATAATGCCACTGAAAAGAGAACAGTGCTTGAGGTATGAATTCCAGGAGCACCAGACTCATTTGGACTTCAGAAATGGCTACATCAGGGCTTCCCTGGTGGCGCAGTGGTTGAGAGTCTTCCTGCCAATGCAGGGGACATGGGTTTGTGCCCCAGTCCGGGAAGATCCCACATGCCGCGGAGCGGCTGGGCCCGTGAGCCATGGCCACTGAGCCTGAGCGTCCGGATCCTGTGCTCCGCAACGTGAGAGGCCACAACAGTGAGAGGCCCGTGTACCGCAAAAAAAAAAAAAAAAAGAAATGGCTACATCAAAGGGGATAAGATTATTCTGAGTACCATGTATATAAGACTTCTAACTGACAGTTTGGAATTCTGTGTAATTAGGAATCTATCATTTAACAAAACTCTATCTCAAATAGATTGGAAGGTTTTGTATATCTTAAAAATAAATTATGGGTAGGTATACTGAATTAACATTAATAACATTTTAGAATTATGTGAAGAAGATCTAAATCATATTTTTAACTTTTATTGCATTTAATATTATCATGAGGAACATGAACATAAATCCCAAATCTAATTGTTAGTATATATTAGGTTATCTTGTTGACTATCTACATATGTCTATGTAATGTATTTAAATAGACTTGTTTAAAAAATACATATAGAGATGTAGCTTTTAATTTAAGGTTGAACTTATATTGAGGTTAAAAGAACATTATCCAGGAAACAAAATATAAATTAAGATAAACTAATTTTTGTTTTTCTTGAATTAGTCCACACACACACACACACACACACACAAACCTTTGTAATATCACTCCTCTGATCTCTATTACTTTTCCGCTCTTACTATAACTTCTTCTTGACTTGCCTTCAAAATTCCTGAACAACATTACCCACTCTGAGAAGCCCAAATATTTAATGTCCCTTCCCTTTTCTGCATGAGTGGTTTGAAAAAAATCCCAGGTTTAGAGTAACTGTGCTTTAAGAGTGAAGGAGAAGGGACCTTCAAGATGGCGGAGAAGTAAGATGTGGAGATCACCTTCCTCCCAACAAACACATCAAAAATATATCTACATGTGGAAAAACCCCTACAGAACACCTACTGAATGCTGGCAGAAGACATCAGACTACCCAAAAGGCAAGAAAATCCCCATATACCTGGGTAGGGCAAAAGAAAAAAGAAAAAACAAAGACAAAAGAATAGGGACAGAACCTGCACCTCTGGGAGGGACCTGTGAAGGAGGAAAGGTTTCCACACACTAGGAAGCCCCTTCGTGGGTGGAGACTGTGGGTGACAGAGGGGGAGCTTCAGGGCCACGGAGGAGAGCGCAGCAACAGGGGTGTGGAGTGCAAAGCGGAGAGATTCCCACACAGAAGATCCGTGCCGACAAGCACTCACCAGCCCGGGATGGGGGGTGGCTGGGAGCTCAGGCTTCGGAGGTCAGACCCCAGGGAGAGGACTGGGGTTGGCTGTGTGAACACAGCCTGAAGGGGGCTAGTGCACCACAGGAGGGAGGGAGTCCAGGAAAAAGTCTGGAACTGCCTAAGAGGAAAGAGACCATTGTTTCAGGGTGTGTGAGGAGAGGAGATTCTTTCCCTGTCTGCCCACAGAAGGCAGAGCATCACCTAAATGAGCTCCAGAGATGGACACGAGCCGCAGCAATCAGTTCAGACACAAGAGATGGGAATGAAACGTTAACGCTGCTGGTGCAGCCACCAAGAATCATGTGTGCAAGCACAGGCCACTATCCACACACTGCCCCCCCACCCCAACCCCAGGAGCATGTGCAGCCCGCCACTGCCAAGGTCCCATGATCTAGGGACAACTTCCCTGGGAGAACACACTGCATGCCTCAGGCTGCTACAACATCACACTGGCCTCTGCTGCCACAGGCTTGCCCCACATTCCAATTGTAACTACTGCACCCTTCCCTTCCCCTGGCATGAGTGAGCCACAGCCCCTTAATCAACCACTGCTTTAACCCCATCCTGTCTAGGTGGGAACAGAAGTCTGAGGGCAACCTACACACAGAGGTGGGGCCAAAACCAAAGCTGAACCCCAGGATCTGTGTGAACAAAGAAGATAAAGGGAAATTTCTCCATACAGCCTCAGGAACAGTGGATTAAATCCCAACAATAAACTTGAGGTACCCTGCATCCGTGGAATAACTGAATAGACAATGAATCAACCTGAAATTGAGGTGGTGAGTTTTAGGAGCAACTGTAGACATGGGGTTTGCTGTTTGCGACTGAATTGTTCCTGATTTTTATGTTTATCTTAATGTAGATTTTAGCGCTTGTTACCATTGGTGGATTTGTTTATTGGTTTGGTTGCTCTCTTCTTTATTTTTTATTACTTTTAATTTTTTTATTTTAATACCTTTTCTACTTTTTTATTTTAATTATTTTATTTATTATTTTTTTCAATTTTCCTCCCTTTCTTCTGAGCTCTGTGGCTGAAAGGGTCTTGGTGCTCCGGCCTGGTGTCAGGTCTGTGCCTCTGAGGTGGGAGGACATTGGTTCAGGACATTGGTCCACCAGAAACCTCCTGGTTCCATGTAATATTAACTGGCAAAAGCTCTCCCAGAGATCTCCATCTCAGTGCTAAGACCCAGTTCCACTCAATGACCAGCAAGCTACAGTGCTGGACACCCTATGCCAAACAAGAGCTAGACAGGAACACAACCTCACCCATTAGCAGAGAGGCTGCCTAAAATCATAATAAGGTCACAGACACCCCAAAACAGACCACCAGATGTGGTCCTGTCCACCAGAAAAACAACATCCAGCCTCATCCACCAGAACACAGGCACCAGTTCCCTCCACCAGGAACTCTACACAACCCACTGAACAAACCTTAGCCACTGGAGGCAGATACAAAAACAATGGGAACTATGAACCTGCAGCCTGTGAAAAGGAGACCCCAAACACAGTAAGTTGAGAAAAATGAGAAGACAGAGAAACACACAGCAGATGAAGGAGCAAGGTGAAAACCTATCACACCAAACAAATGAAAAGAAAATAGACAGTCTACCTGAAAAAAATATCTGAGTAATGATAGAAAACATGATGCAAATTCTTGGGAATAGAATGGAGAAAATACAAGAAACGTTTAAAAAGGACCTAGAAGAAATAAGAACAAATGAAAAATCATGAAAAACCACATAAATGAAATTAAAAATTCTCTAGAAGGAATCAATAGCAGAATAATGGAGGCAGAAGAATGGATAAGTGACCTAGAAGATAAAATAGTTGAAATAACTACTGGAGAGCAGAATAAAGAGAAAAGAATGTAAAGAATTGAGGACAGTCTCAGAGACCTCTGGGACAACATAAAATGCACCAACATTCGAATTATAGGGGTCCCAGAAGAGGATGAGAAAAAGAAAAGGTCTGAAAAATATCTGAAGAGATTATAGTTGAAAAGTTCCCTAATATGGGAAAGGAAATAGTCAATCAAGTTCAGGAATCACAGAGAGTCCCATACAGGACAAATCCAAGGAGAATCACACTAAGACACATATTAATCAAACTATCAAAAACTAAATACAAAGAAAAAATATTAAAAGCAGCAAGGGAAAAGCAACAAATAACATACAAGGGAAACCCCATAAGGTTAACAGCTGATCTTTCAGCAGAAACTCTGCAAGCCAGAAGGGAGTGGAAGGACATACTTAAAGTGATGAAGGAGAAAAACCTACAACAAAGATTACTCTACCCAGCAAGGATCTCATTCGGATTCAACGGAGAAATTAAAACCTTTACAGACAAGCAAAGGCTGAGAGAGTTCAGCACCACCAAACTGGCATTACAACAAATGCTAAAGGAACTTCTCTAGGCAGGAAACACAAAAGAAGGAAAAGACCTACAAAAACAAACCCAAAACAATTAAGAAAAAGATAATAGGAACATACATATCAATAATTACCTTAAATGTAAATGGATTAAATGTTCCAACCAAAAGACATAGACTGGCAGAATGAATACAAAAACAAGACCCATATATATGCTGTCTACAAGAGACACACTTCAGATATAGTGACATATACAGACTAAAAGTGAAGGGATGGAAAAAGATTTTCCATGCAAATGGAAATCAAAAGAAAGCTGGAGTAACAATTCTCATAACACACAAAATAGACTTTAAAATAAAGACCATTACAAGAGACAAAGAAGAACACTACATAAAGATCAAGGGATCAACCCAAGAAGAAGATATAGCAATGGTAAATATTTATGCACCCAACATAGAAGCACTTCACTATATAAGGCAAATGCTAACAGCCATAAAAGAGGAAACCGACAGTAACACAATCATAGTAGGGGATCTTAATACCCCACTTTCACCAATGGACAGATCATCCAAGAGGAAAAATAAAAAGGGAAACACAAGCCTTAAATGACACATTAAACAAAATGGACTTAATTGATACTTACAGGACATTCCATCCAAAAGCAACAGATTTCACTTTCTTCTCAAGTGCTCATGGAACATTCTCCAGGATAGATCTTATCTTGGATCACAAATCAAGCCATGTAAATTTAAAAAATTGAAATAGTATCAAGTATTTTTTCTGACACAATGCTATGAGACTAGATATTAATTACAGGAAAAAAAACTAAGAAATACAAACACATGGAGGCTAAACAATATGCTACTAAATAACCAAGAGATCACTGAAGAAATCAAAGAGGAAATCAAAAACTACCTAGAAACAAATGACAATGAAAACACTATGACCCAAAACCTATGGGATGCAGCAAAAGCAGTTCTAAGAGGGAATTTTATAGCAATACAATCCTACCTCAAGAAACAAGAAAAGTCTCAAATAAACAAACTAAACTTACACTTAAAGTAATTAGAGAAAAAAGACCAAAAACACCCACAAAGTTAGCAGAAGGAAGGAAATCGTGAAGATCAGATAAGAAATGAAGGAAACAAGAGCAAAGATCAATAAAGCTAAAAGCTGGTTCTTTGAGAAGATAACTGATAAACCATTAGCCAGACTCATCAAGAAAAAAAGAGAGAAGACAAATCAATAGAATTAGAAATGAAAAAGGAGAAGTAACAACTGACACTGAAGAAATACAAAACATCATGAGAGATTACTACAAGCAACTCTATGTCAATAAAATGGACAGCCTGGAAGAAATAGACAAATTCTTAGAAATGCACAACCTGCCAAGACTGAACCAGGAGGAAATAGAAAATATGAACAGACCAATTCCAAGCACTGAAATTGAAACTGTGATTAAAAATCTTCCAACATACAAAAGCTCAGGAACAGAAGGCTTCACAGGCGAATTTAGTCAAACATTTACAGAGGAGCTAATACCTATCCTTCTTAAACTCTTCCAAAATATAGCAGTGGGAGGAACAATCTCATTCTATGAGGCCACAATCACTCTGATGCCAAAACCAGACAAAGATGTCACAAAGAAAGAAAACTACAGGCCAATATCACTGATGAACATAGATTCAAAAATCCTCAAGAAAATACTAGCAAACAGAATCCAACAGCACTTCAAAAGCATCATACACCATGGTCTAGTGGCGTTTATCCCAGGAATACAAGGATTCTTCAATATATGCAAATCAATCAATGTTATACACCATATTAACAAAGTGAAGGATAAAAACCATATGATAATCTCAATAGACACAGAAAAAGCTTTCAACAAAATTCAACACCCATTTATGATAAAACCTCTCCAGAAAGTAGGCATAGAGGGAACTTACTTCAACATAATAAAGGCCGTATATGAAAAACCAACAGCCAATGTTGTTCTAATTGGTGAAAAACTGAAACCATTTCCTCTAAAATAAGGTACAAGACAAGGTTGCCCACTCTCACCACTATTATTCAATGTAGCTTTGGGAGTTTTAGCAACAGCAATCAGAGAAGGAAAAGAAATAAAAGGAATCCAAATCAGAAAAGAAGAAGTACAACTGTCACTGTTTGCAGATGACATGATACTATGCATAGAGAATCCTAACGATACTACCAGAAAACTACAAGAGCTAATCAATGAATTTGGTAAAGTAGCAGGACACAAAATTAATGCACAGAAATCTCTTGCATTTCTATACACTAAAGATGAAACATGTGAAAGAGAAATTAAGGAAACACTCCCATTTACCACTGCAACTAAAAGAATAAAATACCTAGGAAAAAACCTACCTAAGGAGACAAAAGACCTGTATGCAGAAAACTATAAGACATTGATGAAAGAAATTAAAGATGATAAAAACAGATGGACAAATATACCAAGCTCTTGGATTGGAAGAATCAACACTGTGAAAATGACTCTACTACCCAAAGCATTCTACAGATTCAGTGCAATCTCTATCAAACTACCAATGGCATTTTTCACAGAACTAGAACAAAAAATTTCACAATTTGTATGGAAACACAAAAGACACCAAATAGTCAAAGCAATCTTAAGAAAGAAATATGGACTGGAGGAATCAGGCTCCCTGATTTCAGACTATACTACAAAGCTACAGTAATCAAGACAGTATGGTACTGGCACAAAAACAGAAATATAGATCAATGGAACTACAAAGCTACAGTAATCAAGACAGTATGGTACTGGCACAAAAACAGAAATATAGATCAATAGAACAGGGTAGAAAGCCTAGAAGTAAACCCATGCACCTATGGTCACCTTATCTTTGATAAAGGAGGCAAGAATATACAATGGAGAAAAGACAGCCTCTTCAATAAGTGGTGCTGGGAAAACTGGACAACTACATGTAAAAGAATGAAATTTGAACACTCCCTAACACCATACACAAAAATAAAATCAAACTGGATTAAAGACCTAAATGTAAGGCCAGACCCTGTAAAACTCTTAGAGGAAAACATAGGCAGAACACCCTGTGACATAAATCACAGCAAGATCCTTTTTGACCCACCTCCTAGAAAAATGGAAATTAAAACAAAAATAAACAAATGGGACCTAATGAAACTTAAAAACTTTTGCTCACCAAAGGAAACCATAAATAAGACAAAAAACAACCTTCAGAATGGGAGAAAATATTTGCAAATGAAGCAACTGACAAAGGATTAATCTCTGGAATTTACAAGCAGCTCATGCAGCTCAATATCAAATAAACAAACAATCCAGTCCAAAAATGGGCAGAAGACCTAAATAGACATTTCTCCAGAGAAGATATACAGATTGTCAAGAAACACATGAAAGGATGCTCAACATAACTAATCATTAGAGAAATCAAATCAAAACTACAATAAGGTATTACCTCACGCCAGTCAGAATGGCCATCATCAAAAAATCTACCCACAATAAATGCTGGAGAGGGGTGGAGAGTAGGGAACCCTCTTGCACTGTTGGTGGAAATGTAAATTGATATAGCCACCGTGGAGAACAGTATGGAAGTTCCTTGAAAACCTAAAAATAGAACTACCATATGACCCAGCAATCCCACTACTGAGTGTATACCCTGAGAAAACCATAATTCAAAAAGAGCCATGTACCACAACATTCATTGCAGCACCATTTACAATATCCAGGACAAGGAAGCAACCTAAGTGTCCATCAACAGATGAATGGATAAAGAAGATGTGACACATATATACAATGGAATATTACTCAGCCATAAAAAGAAATGAAACTGAGTTACTTGTAGTGAGGTGGATGGACCTAGAGTCTGTCATACAGAGTGACATAAGTCAGAAGGAGAAAGACAAATACCACATGCTAACACATATATATGGAATAAAAAAGAAATGGTTCTGATGAACCTAGGGGCAGGACAGGAATAAAGACACAGATATAGGGAATGGACTTGATTCAGGACATGGGGTGGGGGAAGGGTAAACTGGGATGAAGTGAGAGAGTGGCATGGACCTATATATACACTACCAAATGTAAAATAGATAGCTAGTGGGAAGCAGCTGCTTTGCACAGGAAGATCAACTTGGTGGTTTGTGACCACCTAGAGTGGTGGGATAGGGAAGGCAGAGGGAGACTCAAGAGGAAGGGGCTATGGAGATATATGTATACATATAGCTGATTCACTTTTCTATACAGCAGAAACTAACACAACATTGTAAAGCAATTATACTCCAATAAAGATGCTAAAAAAATAAAAAGAGTGAAGGGGGAAAATAGCTAGGTTAAACAGGAATCCCCTTTAGAAGTATGGGAATTCAAAGATGGAACCCTTGAGCTTTAATAATACTGGTCCAGTTTCTTTTCTCACAGGTCAGTCTTTCCAGATCAAATTATGTCAACTATGAAATTTGAAATTATGTCATCTGTCAATGCCCTCAAATTATGAACTAATTTCATGTGCATGTGATATAAATTATAGGTCCTAGGAATACTTGTTATCATTAATCTTACCCCGCATCACATCACACATATTACAATGAAGTGAATTAACTGTACTTTTAAACTGTATAATATCAAGAGTTTATTTATATTTTTCTTTTTGAAGTTATTTTAGTTTGTTTAATTTACAACTGATATAACTGATCTGCAAAAATTCCTTGTATCAGACAACCACTGAGAACTGAGTTTTTTAAACAAAATATGGTTTTCAATCATAATTATATTTTATGAACTTTACACTTACCTATTAAAAAGTATAAAAATCTTCAAATTTTCTCCAGACATGCATTACAGTTATTGAGGCTGTCTTTTTCTCTTCTTATAAACCATTCATCATGAGGAAGAATTGATTTTTGTAAGACCAATAGCATTTGCATTTAATTTCTTTCCTTTCCAAGACAAATATATTATTTGTTCTAGGAACTGCACTAGACAATGAAAGCAAGGGCAAAGTCACCTTCAATACCTCAAGTTTTAAGTTTACTCTTTTTATATGTTCTTGAAAATGGCAGAGATTGTGTGGTTGAAACACTACAGTGGCCCCATTTTGTGCTTAGCCTGCTAGATTAGAAGATCTATTGTGTAGTATACAACCCACTTCCTTAGCTAGCCTTGAGAGTCACCTTATCATATTAGGAGAAAGTGCTTCTTTCTATTTCTCCATATGTGGAATGACGGTGCAAAGAGTAAGATATATGTAAATTTCAGCTCCCTAAATTTGTCCAAATGGCTTAGGAAACAGTTTCATTAACATTCTGGCTTTCTGTAAACTACAAGATTCAAATTCCCTTTTTCCCTTTTCCTGTATAGGTTTACCAAGATTCGAATTTAAATGACCCTTTAGAGTATATTGGGTTGGCCAAAAAGTTTGTTTGAGTTTTTCATTACATCTTAAGGAAAAGCCCAAATGAACTTTTTGGCCAACCCAATACAAGATCAATAGTGTTTATAACTGCTTGATTGTATCTGGCTCCCATAGCACATTTCACATCTTCCAGGATACATTTCTAGCTTCCATATTGGAAAAAAATCTGCTTGCATAATTTCTGTTGCTGGCTTTAACTTCAACTCTGATTCCTTCTCTAGAATCAAAATTGCACAAAATTCTGGTAACAGGTAGTCTGATCCAATTGTTTCAAAGTCATTCTAATTTTTAGACTCAGAGTTGTGGCCATATCTTCTAATCTTTATCATTGCATCTGAATAATTTGAGACTATGCTGGGAAGGTCAAGTATAGACCTCCTTTTGATAACTAAAAAGGAATTTGATTGCTGAGGAAATGGTGTAGCTGTGGAATTTTAAAACTAATTTATCTGCCCCAAATCAAGAGATTTTGAAAGCTATAAAGTAAGTTGTTTTGTAGAAGAAACAAAGAGATCCTTAAAATTATGGACTAAGAATCAAAAACTTCCAGTAATTCAGACTCAGAAATATTTGTAATCTGAAAACAGGAATAGGGATATTACTTTTTATTTTTTCCTTTGTCTATTCTATTTCTGATAGGCTTTGATAATCATGTATGCATGCTATAATATTAAGAGGGAAAGATAGAAACATAAATTGTAGCTAAGTAATTATCTTAGCTCTCTGAAAATTAAACCTGTTTTAAAATATTTGTCTATTTTTACATTCCTGAAAAATGATAATTGAAATGTATTCTGTTGAAACTAAGGGGATGTCTTTGTTAGCATCCTATAGAATAAAAACTATATTTTCATATAGTGGAAGACAAAAAATATGCACTAAAATATGCCAACCTTTATAACATCTTCATTAATAACCTTCCTAAAACCTGTTGATATATTCAGCAGCAGAGGGCTCAGGTTTTCTCAGAAATGAGTTTTGCAAGAATATTTCTCTGTGCTCACATCCTTTAGCTCCGCCAGATATTCATAAAGAATCCAATTATTATCTCCCATGTAACCATCTATGAAGCATTCTAGGATGGGTTGTTTTATTGCTTTAAACTTGGATCTGACTCTTTAGTCCTACAGAGTAAGTCAGACTTTGCCAACTTGAATAATAAGGTAGAGTGAGTTACATATAATGGGAAATAACATGAGAAAAGGCAAAGAAAAGTAAAATGTTATGGCATAATTAATAACTACAAGCGAATTTGTATATCTCAAACATGTATTTGGGAATCAAATCTTTGGGTAAAGCAGTGAGACATGGCCCTGTGTGTCAAATAAAAAGCTTAAATGGCCTGTCAGGTAATTGTCTTTAAGATCAACTGGTCAGAATAGTGCTGTGACTGCATATACATTTAAGAAAGACAACCCTAATGCACAATAAGAGGACGATTTAAATATATGCCTTTTGAGATTTTCTCTCTTTTATGTATGTGTGTGTGTGTGTGTGTGTGTACAATTTATTGTAATTAGTTTAATAATATCATTGGGGAAGGGGAAGTAAATATACCTATGTTGCATCCACCGTCTTGAAGTAGGAGAATAAAATAATTTGCCTTACATTGTGATATGTATATAATATTTTTATATACAGTAAAATAATATATATTATATACATACAATTATAAATTAATGCTTACATTGAAATTTCCAGAACACAATTGTACAAAATATTTCCAATTATACAAACTATTTCTAAAATGGATGAAGCTGAGCATTGAATAATAATCTACTCTGTTAAGATATAGTTCCAAAAATAATTTTTACTTATTATTTGACAGAATTAAAGGATACTTTTCAAGCTTTGATTTGGAAAGTATAAAAACAATAATTTTTATGTTAATACTTAAGTTGTTGTTGGACTTGTTAATTTTGAAGCTCTTTTGGTAGGCAGAGACTATGGGAACTTGTCCTCATCTACCTCATCACATCCAGTTAATACTGTTGTTGTGTGTGTGTGTGAGAAAATTCTTAATTCAAGTCTAAAACATCTCCTATTCAACTTGTATGTTAACAGTGTAATCTACTGATAATGATTCTGCTGCCCATTCTCTAGTACTGAAGCCCTGAAAGTGGCTTTCAAAACTAATTAATTAAACATGAGTTCTTCTGAACTTCGAAAATTTTATGTAGTCCCCAAAGAATTCCTAGAAAGGAAAGTAATATATGGAAAACTTGCATTATACAGCTAGATTATCAGCAGAATGTGAAGGTTATATTTAAATCTCTACCTAATACTGAATATTCTAGTCTTTGATGAACACCATCCAAGCAAAGTTTCAACAGATGTCAATATAAGGTTAAATTGTCCTTTTTTATTCTCCATTCAACAAGAAATTTTCAGTGGTAACTAATTTTATGGAAGTTAACTTTGAAAATTTTTTTGCTTTTATTTAGGGAAAAGAAAATCTAAATAAAAATGAATGATTTTTTCTTAAAGATAATGTAGAAGACATATATATGTACACACACATATATGATTTTCTTGTAATAAAAACATCCAGATTTGATGACATCCACAAAAAAGGGATTTTTCACAATTAACTAATTTTAATATGGGAAATACTGAAAATAAAATTCTTCTTTAGATATACAAGGTGCAGTTTTCCATATTTAATACATAAAGAGTCAATCTATTGACTATGTGAATGTATTAATATTAATTCTGTGATATGGGTGCAAATTAATATAAAATATAATTTTATTTATATTAGCTTATTTTGAGAGGATGGGGAGATGGTGAGAATTTTGCAATTTTAATTTATCTCCTTTTCCCATGGGATTTTAACCCTAATATAGCTGTCTTCCCTAACGTTAGAAGATTCTGAGTTGGCAGGGCATTGAATGTCTTAACCAGAAGATTTGCAATCTGCTTGCTTATATAATATGAACAATTGGAGTTAGGAGCTATATATGTTTTCAATTCCTTTTACTATTTTTTTTCTTGTCATTTCAACACTCATATATGAGCCAAAATGAGTTGACAAATGAAAATGAGCATCCTTCTAAAGTGCACAGAACCTAGAAAAAGAAAGATTCATAAGAACAACAGCAAAAAAGAAATATGGCAAGTTAGACCTGCTGGAGAAGAAAGATGGCAACAAGAGTAGTAAATAATCAAAAGCTTAATGAGAATCAATTGCATATCATAAATTATTTCCTAGACCTAAATACTAATATTTCCTAATTAATTCATTCAGTAAACACCCTTGAGTTCTGAGTTACTAGCCTTGAACTTTGAGGGAAAGGAATATCTCAAAACAGAGTAACATGACATAAAAAAAGAAAGAATGAGGAAAATGATTAAAGATTTAGTGACTACATCCAGAACATCTGACATAGGAGTAACTGATGTTTCAGAAACAGGAAAAGAAATAGTTAATATAAAAGAACAATAATTAAGTACATAATGGAAGATTTCCCAAACTGAAGAAAGATGCCAGCTTGTACACTGATACAAAACTGAACCAGACTGACTGGGGTGGGGGGTAGGGGGACACCGTAATCCACTCATTAGAAGAAAAAAATATCAATTTCTAGGATGAAACAACAGATTAACTTCAGAGGATAATGAATCAGGCTGCCACTGGAATTCTCACCTGCTATATAAAAGTTAGGAAAAGTTTATGAAAATAAAGCACAGTTGTCAGGAATCCTATGCCCATCTAAACTAGCTTTCTTCTACCAAGTAGAAAGTAAAGTGTTTAAAGGTAGACAATAATTCAAAAACTGTATCACCTGTGTGTGTCTTACAAAGAGAGTGCTTGAGAAAAGCCTTTAACCAAACAAAAAATGATGCAAAACACATACATAATTATGAGACTATAGCCAGCTCTATAGTGTATCAAATCAATGCTAAAACCAAATTAGTTTTTGTTTTTTAGGTGTTAAGAAGTATGGACAGCCTAAGGGATAAATCACATTAAGCACTAAAATGTAATTTTAATATTTTAGCATTCCTTCAACCAGATCATGTTTTTATAATATATAACCCCTAAAGGCATATATAAAAGGACAAATACTAATATACTAATTGATGCCAAATTTGAAAGAGAAAAAAATGCATCATAAACCAATGAAAATTACAAAAAATTTAGTACATAGCATTTGTCTTTAAAAATTGATGTGTTTTCTTTTATAAAATTTTCAAAAAATGTAAGGATGTTATCTTTCTAAGTTTTTTTAAATAAAACTCAGGAAAATGTGAGTATAGTCTAGGAACTATAATTCACTGCATCTTAATTTTTTGTTGTTGTTGCTTAAAGTGAAATTCTGAGGGACAATTGAACTAATAACAGTAATTTTGCCAAAAGAAAACAAAGTTTTTTATGCAATTGTTGTTAATTACCTTAACTGGGAATAATTAAAGAAAACTCTTGGTTTTTCATACTACATTTTGATCTAATTAATGAGATTTTTGTAGTAGTCAGAATCAAAATGATAAACAAGTAATAAGAGCAAAAGTAAATACAATTTTGACTGAATATAATAAAAATAATTGATTCAAAACTAACATCATTTCAACTATTAATTTTCATAACAAGAAACCAAAAGATCATATATAAAATTGCTAACTTAAGAGGGAGCAATATGTGAACACCATTCAGATTAGAAATCTGGATTGTAAACTGATTGTAAAGTGATGGAATATGGACCACATTGACCCTGAAGTTGTGTTTGGCTCAATATTTTTAATTAAGTAATTAATAATTAATTTTAAGATAAAATTGGTTCATGCCATATAAAACAAAATTATATAATGCTCTTGAAAAAAGTGATTTATCTGGTAACAGCAGGTCTGAACTACCATTGAAAGGTAAGAATCAATATAACCCAAGCGACAAATGGCCATACCCTCTACTTTTTCATCATTTGTGCCAATCCTTATCATGTACCTAAATTTAAGTCGGAGTATCCAGTAATATTTACTATCACAACTGCATCCTATTTTCTATAGTAAAGTTAAAATAAAATTTCCTTGGGTCCATATCTTTATAAAAATTAGAAATATGACATTTCACTGATAGGTTTTTCTTAAATTAAAAAAAGTAGAAAACATCACAATTTTTGAAGGAAAGAACATTTTGTGTGTGTTTATGTGAAAACATATCTTTACAAAGAAATTCAAACTAAATGCCTTATTAGGCAAACAAGCGTAAGAACTGTAAAGGATATTTTTAAAAGAATGAACTGAGAAATGAACTAAAACTTTAAATTAATTGTTTTTCAATAAAAATAATGTGTTTCTAAGATGAAAAATGGTATACTTAGTTTAATTTTCAAATTGAAAATCTATGAAAAACTGCACATTTACTACATTATAAGAGATACATGCAACTTAAAATGCAAATCTATCCAAAATGATTATTGATCTGTGTATTGAAAATATGGCCAAGAATTTATAGCATTAGTTTTTTGGAAAAAATAAGTCTTTTGTCATTTTCTACTAGGTGTTGAGAACATGGATATAAATATCAATGCTCATTCTAAGTGTATTAATGCTGTTCATTAACTTTGGTGCCTATGGCAAGCACAGTATTAGGAAATGATGAATTTATTATATTAGAAAAGTCTTAAATATGTATGTAATATGGCCAGTCTTTACCATTTGACACTTCCTGTTTTAGCAAATACACAGCAATTTCACAAAAACATATAAATGTTTAATACAACAGCTAATAACCATGCAGGAGAAGAGAATGTTTTTAAAAAATCAGCGTACTGAGCCTTTATGCATAAAACCCTGAAATGCAGGAGGAAGGGGAGCTGGGCAAGTAATCAGTCATAACCACCAGGGTACATCTGTGGCTACTTTCACTGGAATAAGAATAAAAGGCTTATAAAGATATAGTAACACTCATCTTCTAATGTCTGAGGTAGTCCATAATTAGTAATACATATATGGCTAATTTTAGGACCAATAACACTGGTTATTTATAACTGGCCTTCTCATTTACGACTTTGTAATCAAACTATGGTGGCCTCTCTGGTCCACCCCTAGCCCAGTAAAGATGTAGTCTCATTATATTGGGTAAATAATTTTGGAATTTTTGCCAAATCTTGCTAGCTCTTCCAAGTAGTTCATTAAATTTTATTTTTGTTACAGGTAAATCCTATATAATTTCTGTTGCTTTCTGGGCTTGAATCTTCTGTTTGCTAAAGCTTGAAATTGGTAAAACTCATTTTGTTTTCTATCATCTCTCTAGGAGTAAACTTTTGAAGTACATTTGTAGAGCACAACAGCAGAAAGAGCAAGTAAACAGAGTGAGGATTATTAAAAGAACAATCTATTTCAACTATCCTGTTAAATTGAGAGTTATAAATAAAACCAGAAAAAAATAAGACTTCATGATATAAAACATTTAGTATATATTTTAAAAAGGATGCTAAACAAGCCAAGGAAAACACTTAAACAATTTCTGATACCTCTGACTCAGTTTTCTGTCATTAATTCTTGTCTGACAGTTTGGGGTCAGCTGGCTACCACTCAAAGTCATGTTTGTTTTGCTGCTTCTGGGTTTCTAGTCTGCCCGTCAAGAATTCATCCACTTTTGTACAGATAGAGTGCTGGAGATCTTGATTCTTAGAAGCCATGGCACAGCTCTTTATTTTGAAGTTCTAAGGCTGTATTCGTTAGATGTTTCTTTCAGAGGAATTAATAATTGGCCTCTAGTGTATTGCAGGGAGCCTCAGGCAAGGTGAGTGGAGAGCAGAAACTGCCTACTGATGAAATAGTGGATAGATTGTGTTGTTTTATTACAGTCACAACATCTGAACGACAACAGAGTAGAATCCTCTATTGGGGGTAAATATATGAACATATCTGTAATTACTTTTAAAGACAAAAATTTTGATGTAAGAATGTATTATAGACTTGAAAGGATTAGCAAATCTCTAGGGTGTTTCATTACATCCTAAAGGGTTTGAGCAACAGTCATCACTCCAAGACAGATATTTTAGATTAGCAATTAAATATTTTATAAGCATTTTTATTGTAATCATTTATTTACACTTAAATATTTGTATGTCACTATACATCATAAAAAAGGAGGAATGAAATCACTGAAACATAGTCTAAATAATACTTAACCTATATAAAATTAGTTTAGAAAATATCGATCTTATCTCTTCGATTTGAGAGACTTCCCACAATGGATGTCCAAAAAACAGGCAAGCTTATAATACTTTTGAGTTAATGTAAAACATATGGGCACACCAAAAATACCTATTTATTTCCATCATCCTTCCTTTCATAAAGTGAGGAGTATACTTTGAATGCTGAATATCAGCTATATGGGTAGCATCTAATAAAATTTATTTGGAGAGGAAACCTCAGGAGTTTATTCTTCCAAATTTAAAAATCTGTGATTGACTGCAATTCACATAGTTTGCATCATCACTGAAATTTAGAAAAAAAATTTATTTGTATTGACATATTAAAATTTTCTGACCTTGGGGGGAAAATCACTTGAAAATAAAAAAAACAAATGCCATTCAACTGAGGGAAAACTTGGTGCCAGTGTATAAGGAATTATATCCCTGGAAAATTCCTTAACCAGAGTCATAATATTAATACATTAAAAGTAAGCATGACAGAAAGTAGCATAATAACCATTAAAATGTTTAGTTCTCCCAAAGTGATGAGTTCTTGTTTTATGATTTGAGGAAACCTATATTCATGGTAAGAAGAAGCAAAAAAGCAGAAATTAAGAGATCCGAGAACTGAAAGTAGATATTCAGGTAAGGGAATAAAACTTGTATTACCTGAGTAGAATACAGAGAAGAGAATGGATAATTATGTGTTCCACCATTTGGAGAGCAGATCATAGTTCAGGATGAGTTTTCTATTCTTTTGTATTATCTGTTATCCCACATTTCACTTGTACTTTGTTTACTGATATCAGTGTACCATTGTATGTATGTATTTAAACACATATGTAATCATAATACACCATGTTAATATCTAAGTTTTATATTTTAGTTTTAAACAAAACTGACTTTATTAGCCTAATACAATGCACATGTTTTATTGATTTTGTTATTTTAATCATAATTATATGAAGATCAAAACTTTATATGCAGTGAAGAAATAAGAAAAAAACTATTGCATGTAATTTAGTACATTTGTTCTCTGTATTTTTATGAATCTTGTACTCCTTAGGAATATTTTAGATATCCGACATTTATTCTCTAATTATTTCAAGGTCTTAAGTGAAGTAACTCTGTAAATTGCATGATGTGTAACATCACCTGAAGTTTAAAAGAAACATTTTTTTTATAATTATGTATTTTATTTTACTTGAAACACGTATTTGAGCAAAATTGGTGGATCTCTAAATTTGAAAGACTTATAATTTTCCTCTGTGTGTTGTGGCTTTCTTACTCATATACCCACTCTCTGAGTTTTATTTGGCTTCTAAGGACTAAATGTCTCTTGTGTTTATAGCCAGCCCTTATTAGTGTGAGAGATTCATATTCCCATTGTGCATTCTTATCAATGAAAGCTCTCAAAGTGTCAGTCATAATAGCATTTATTTTTAATCCTTTTCATCTTGCAATTGGTCTTTTAGGTTGTGCAACTGTCCCTTGTTTCATGTGTCCAAAGAGGTCAGGGTTGTTACCATGGCCAGCAGTATTCATGCTATCACCACAGCTGCCATATTTTCAGCCTACCTTTTATAATCAATCTAGCACTTCTGCTTAACCTCAGACATCAGCCTTGGCCACTCCAGATAATGATCTGAATTTACAAAGAAATTTACTCTCCGTTTACTTGTGCAGGGGCCATTCTGGAAGTCTCTGCAGTCTTTCCCTTTCTGGATCCACCGTATCTGCTCACTTTTGGTTACTCTTTACATAAAATATCTCTTTTCTATCTTTCAACCTATGCTGTCCTTAGAAACAAAGTGAGTCTCTTATACACATCAAATAGCTGGACCCTATTTTTGTAATCCATTCTCCCAATCTATGTCTTTCGATTCAGGAGGTTAAACCATTTACAGTAATAAGTAATAGTTCAGTATTTTAATCCATTTGAAGTAACTACTGATAGGTAAGAACTAACTATTGCCATTTTGTCATTAATTTTCTGTGTCTTAGAGCTTCTTGCCCCCCATTTCCTCCCTTGCTATCTTTGTGTTTAGTTGATTTTTTGTGGTGACATGTCATAATTCTATTCTCATTCCTTTCGTGTATATTCTATAGATATTTTCTTTGTGGTTATCATTAGTGCCTACATATAATATTCTAAAGTTAAAACAATATATTTTAAACAGATACCAACTTAACTTCAATCACATGCAAAGTTCTATTCTTTACAGCCCTTCCTCCCCCTTTGTAGTACTAATGCCACAAATTATATCTATTCATAGTGTGTATTCATTAATATTGATTTATAATTATTTTTATGGTTTTGCTTTTTAAATCCTTTAGAGTAATAAAAAGTGGGGCACATCAAAATTATAATAATACTTCTTTGATATTTGTCCATGTATTTACATTTTTTTTTTACTGGAGAACTTTATATCTTTGTATGGTCTTGAATTACTGTGTAGCGTTCTTTCAGTTCAACTTGAAGAACTCCCTTTAGTATTTGTTATCGGGCAGGTCTAGTGGTACTGAACTTCCTTAGCTTTTTTTTTTTTAATTTTATTTATTTATTTATTTATTTATTTATTTACTTTTGGCTGTGTTGGGTCTTCCTTTCTCTGCGTGGGCTTTCTCTAGCTGTGGCGAGCGCGGGCCACTCTTCATCGCGGTGCGCGGGCTTCTCACTGTCGCGGCCTCTTTTGTTGCGGAGCACAGGCTCCAGACGCGCAGGCTCAGTAGTTGTGGTACATGGGCCTAGTTGCTCCGCGGCATGTGGGATCTTCCCAGACCAGGGCTCGAACCCGTGTCCCCTGCATTGGCAGGCAGATTCTCAACCACTGTGCCACCAGGGAAGCCCCCTTAGCTTTTGTTTATTAAGAAATGTCCTTATTTCTTTCTCACTTATGAAGGACAGTTTTATTAGATTTAGAATCCTTGACTGACAGTTTTTTTCTTTCAGCATTTAAAATATATCACCTATACATATACATACTCCATAAAGATGTTAAAAAAATTTTTTTAATTAAAAAAATAAATGAAATATATCACCCACTGACTTCTGGCCTGCAAGGATACTGCTGAGAAATCCATTGATAATCTTACTGAGGATCCTTTGTCACTTTTCTCTTGCAGCTTTCAAGAATTCTCCTTTCATGTTTGGCATTCAGCAGTTTGATTATAATGTGTCTCTCTGTAGGTCTTTTTGGGTTTGTCCAATTGGATTGTGCTGAAATTCTTAGATTTGTATATCCATGTATTTTCTCAAATTTGGGAAATTTGTGGCACAGCATAAAGTCTCACAAATCATTATTAAATAATAAGAACACCCTTCATTTTAATTTAAATTGTTTTACTTTGAAATAATTTTCACTTACATGCATACATTTAATATCAGCATTGGTACAAAGAGTGTAATAAAAAGCGATATGCTTCACTTATTCCATCTTCCCTGAATAAAAAATATATGAATATATGCATATATATCTGACCTTTGAACAATACAGATCCATTTAAACACAGATTTTTTTCAGTAAATACTTACTATGGTATTGGATGATCTATGGTGGGTTGAATCTGCAGATTCCATTCCAACTGCAGATTTGGAGGGCTGACTGTAAAGTTTTAAGTGGATTTTCCACTGAGTGGATGGTGGGTTCCCCTAACCCACCCCATGTTGTTCAAAAGTCAATTGTAAGTATATAATACCCTACTCGTTTTGTTTCTCTGATGAAACTGACTGATAGAGGCATAGATAAGAAAAATTTATCAAAGAGTGCTTTATTTTTAATATTTAATGAGTTAATACATTAAAAGTTTATCAGTTTTCTAAATATTAACAGACAAATATTTTGGTATAGCCCTTTCCTGTGCATTTCATTCTTATAGTTTCACTTAAAATGTCAGTATTCATAGATGTTCAGCTAATCATTTAGAATGTGCGTCACAGCATGATGAAGCAAACATTTATTTTCAGTTTATTTGCTGAAGATTAACTATTTCTGTCATTATTATACCATAATGAACAACTAGCATTAATATATCTGACAAAGTTTACCGTTGTTTCAAACACACATTTTGGTAATTACCAAACCCCATTGTTTCTTAACATTTCAAGTCTCATTAAAATAGGTAAAGTTAAATTTTGTTTTCTTTGTACTGTGAATTGGTTATTCTATTCTCTTTATCTATAAGTATCAATACATTGTACCAGTGCTTCTGGTTATTAATATTTAAAGACAGGTATTCTGTTAAGAAAATTTGTCACCCAGGTAGGTATCAGATATTTCTAATCTTCAGTCCCTTTGACAAATGCCCACTTTATCTTTATAGTTTTGTGTTAGTCAAAACTTATTTTGCTTGTGATTAAGCAAAATCAAGTCTAACTAGCTTGAGAAAAACACAATATTGGAAGCTAGAAAATAGGCAGTTCAAACTCAGAAGTTCTCAGATCTGTGCTAATCTGCAGATTGACCTCATTCTTTATATTTTTATTTATTTATTTATTTTTGCAAATGTACTACCCTGCTTTTGAAAGAGTATGGCAGAAGTTCTGAGCATATGAGTGGCCACCCAAGGGTTCTGGCATTCATTCTTCTGTTGAAATTTACATTTTGCATTACAAGACATTTATTGATAAGTTTGCTTCTTCACCGCCATATGATTTCAATATTATTGAAAATGGTGAACTTTCAAAAATGTATTTTCTTTCCTACAATTCCTAGATATTAAAAGCTCCTGAATTTTATGTTTAAAGTATAAATAATCTCACATCTCCTTTCAATAGTTCTCAAATTTCAAAGGTGTGGATCACTACTTTCTAATACCTATTTTACCTCATATCACTACCATTCATAAATTCCAGGTCCAATGACATATAAATTACTAGAACAAGAATAATTAGGGTTCCTTTTCCAGAGTTTTGTAATTGTGACAGAGAGGAAGTGAGAGATGACACACCTTTCATGTGGCTGGACAAGTCATTTTGGGATCTATGACAAGTTGAATCCACCATGTAGATCGGAGGGCAAAAAATTCTTAACCTCTGGGAAAATAATCTGTAAGTAACATGAAGGATAGAGATGAGTAAAGTGATATGTAAATATGGTATAGGGCCTAGGATTCTGAAACCATTTTACTTCTTGGCTGTGATTCTATCTAAGGAAGGACTAGGTTCATTCTAGACTTTTGATCTAATTAATGAATTTGTGATATTATTTTGCTTAAGTGTTTTTGATGTTTATTATTTTCAATAAAAGTAAAATTAACTCATAAAGTCTAGCTGAGTTCTTATTGATAGTAGCTGAATAGCAGGGTACATACATACATACATTTCCTTTTCCCCCAATCTAAACTGGGAGCTAAAATTCATGAAAGAAAAAAAGAAAGAGAGAAAGAAAGAAAGAAAGGAAGGAAGGAAGGAAGGAAGGAAGGAAGGAAGGAAGGAAGGAAGGAAGGAAGAAGGAGAAAGAAAGAGAAAGGTCACTAGATTAAATTGTACATGTGGTGGCAGTTAATCAGGTTTTTCTCACATAACTTCTTACATAACTGGGATATGTAATCTGTTCTCTTTCTCCTAAGTAGACAGGACTTTTTAATGAAAAAATAATTTTATAATTATCACCCAGAATCTTATTCATTTTTCAGTTCAATTTATCAGTTTTTCCCATTCATGATTGAGATTTTTAATGAAATATATATTCTATTTTTAAAATTTCATATATATGTGTGTATATATCTTTTTAAAAGTATTTTCACCATGCTATACATTATATCCTCAGAACTTATTTATCTTATAACTGTAAGTTTGTCTCTTTTGACCTTTCGGCTCTGTCTCTGCCAGGGCAAAGATGATACCTCTCGTGAGGCTCCATCGTGGTCTTGCTGCTGTCATAGGCAGGCCGGATATCTTTACCCATACCTGTTCTATGACATATCTGCTGAGTTCTGGGAGCCAGGTGGCTTCATTGCCTACCCATAGCCCATCAAGTTCAGGCAAAGTCATTAAACAGTGGTCTGAAAGGGGCAGGGGCTGCAGACACCAAGCCTGACAATGATGGGATGTTTCCAGCTTCAGGGACCAGGGTGCTGGGACCTAGGGGTGCTGGAGTGGGAGTGTTGCTGGGAACAGGGGCTATGGGTTTGCAGGACATCCCCCACTCCTGGGCATGCAGATGGGTGCAGCACTAAGATTCACTTCTGAGTATATACACAAAACAATTAAAAGCAAAGTCTCAAAGAGATATTTATACAAACATGTTCAATATTTACCATAGCCCAAAGTTGGAAACAACCCAGGTGTTCATCAACAGATGAATGGATAAATAAAATATGATATATATACACAATGGAATATTATTCAACCTTAAAAAGGAGGGAGATTTTGACATGTCACAACATGAATGAGACTGAGGACATTATGCTAAGTGAAATAAGCCAGGCACAAAAGGGTAATTATAGTTCGATTCCACTTATATGTGGTAGTAACTTAGAGTAATCAAATTCATAGAGACAAGGTACTATGGTGATTGCCAGTGGCTGGGGAGAAAGGAATGAGAGTTGATATTTAATGGGTATAGGGTTTCAGTTTTGCAAAATGAAAAGAGGTCTGGAAATCAGTTGCACACAATGTGTACTTAAAAGCACTTAACATGATTAAGATGGTAAATTTTATTATGTGTCTTGTACCACAATTAAATTTTTTTAAAAAAATTAAGGACATTGGGAGTGGTATCTTGTCCATTTACATAAGATAAGTAATGATTATTTTTTTCCTCAGTCAGTACTTAAATAAATGGTGTCTATGTTATTATATTTTCATTCAACATAATCTTCCTAATGATGGCAAGTGGGTAAATTTTCATGAGGATTCTTGCAAGGTGAAAATACGTAATTGGTGACTTTTAAGCTTTTAGTTTGTTTAAAGAAATGTGAACTCATTAGTTGATTAGAAAGTTATTCAATAGAATGAGGTGAGGACATAAAACTCTGAAACTTAGGCCAGAGAAGGTGTGATTGAGTTTCAACAAGGAAGTATGTAACTGATGGACACTTTTGGTTCTTATAGATTCCAAAACCCTTTCAACACAAAGGTATGCAATATTTAAGTCTTTATATCAGTACTCACCTCCACAATTACATCTCATAAATTTTTAAAACCCGTATATCGGGCTTCCCTGGTGGCACAGTGGTTGAGAGTCCGCCTGCTGATGCAGGGGACGCGGTTTTGTGCCCCGCGGAGCGGCTGGGCCCGTGAGCCATGGCCGCTGAGCCTGCGCGTCCGGAGCCCGTGCTCCGCAACAGGAGAGGCCACAGCAGTGAGAGGCCCGCGTACCGCAAAAAAAAAAACAACTGTATATTTTATATCTCTGCTTATTCTTTCTGCTTTTGTGGATGAGATCCAGATATTTTTATACCCATGACAGAGAAAAATGAATCATTTTATCTTCTTGTATTCACCCAATGAAAAATTAAATTAACAAGAAGAAATGTATTTATTTTCAGGGCACATATTTCCATATTTATAAAGAAATTGCCTTAGCTTTTCATTAAGTTTAGGGAGTGGCTCACCCCCTAGTTAATAATTTGGTTATGCTATCTTATCATTTAGTGCTGGTCAATATTATTAAGGTAGCTAACTTTTCAAAATCACTCAAAAAGTTAAAATTTGAGTGAAAGTTAAATATTCTTGGCAGATAATGTGAAGGTGATGACAGACTTCACTCTGACAGTGACATTTTTTTGACCTCTTTTTCAGTATTTCAGATTGTATAACTCCATAAATTTTTTTTCATCTGGCCAGGAACTCTATTAGCAAAGTGCATTCCCATCTTCAACTGTCAAGTAATTTATGATCTAATATTAGAACAAGAGATATTTAAAAATAAATGGACATCTTTTCCTACTAAATGCATTAGACATCGTCTCATCTGACAAATTTAAAATTGATATTTTTCAACATGAGGGAAATATGGCAAGATATCAAAGTTTAAATTCACTCTATTCTATGAACCTATAGTATAATGAGCTGTCAGACATGTCAAAAACAATCACTGCCTGAATTCTATTGGCTTTGAGCTTGGGGAAATGTCCTTTTCACTGTTTCTGTCTTCCATTCTCACTCACTATCAATTTTTTTTGAGGTTTTAGATACAAATTTTAACAACACATAGTATAGAAAAAACTCCTTCAGAATATTTTCTATAGTTTATAAGTCAAATACACTTCTTCCACAACTAACCCAGTCTTATTTTCTACACTTTAATAATACACATGGTGTTTCCATGCTTCCTTTTAGATACAGCTCACATTGCCACTCATGTTGAATGAATAAATAGGTAGGCAAGTCTCACCCTTAAAATTATTAAATTTGTATTTATTTATTTTTTAACTATCAGTGGAACAGCATATTATTTGCTAAGTAGACACCATAAGAATATATTGTTAACTCCCTTGACAAATGCAACTTGACAGAGATATTTAAAATCATAGAATTGCTTTATATTGAAACATTATTTCATAAAGAAAGTTTTTCTCATATTACTTCAAAAACATGAGAGAAGAGTTATAAAATAGCTTTTGTCGAAAAACAATGCTCTGTATCATTTCTCATGAGGTTAATGGGTGTCAAAGTAAAAACTATACCAGAGTCCATTAAGTTTATGGAATGATGAAATGATTTTGTTTATACATGATTTTTATTTCATGTCATTTTTAAGTGCATGATGCAATATTTTAGATATACAGACTTGTATAAGAAATGATATAACAAGCATCAGTGTGCCTGCCATTGAAATTTAAATGATAAAATAATAAAAATAGCTTTAAAATTTCCTGTCTAATACTCCCTGATCCCCACCTTAACTTGCCTCTCCATCCTACTCAATCCAAGGTAAATAAATACTCTCCAGAATGTGTATTTGTCTTTCACCTACATTTCTACAGATCCTTGCTACATAAGTTTGTAAATAACATTTTAAATGCTATGTTATTTACTATGGGGTGCTCATTTTTTCTGTTATCTGCAGCATTCTGATTTCTTTCCAGGAATATAGTTTATACCATGTCATAAATATACTGGCATATATTAAAAACTGTTATGTTGATTAACATTTAGATTGTCACTTTTTTTTGATACAGCTAGCACTGTTGAGAACATCCATCTCTGAAATTTTTTATCTTCATAAACTGAAACTCTATACCCATTAAACACTAGCTCCCCATTTCCACCTCTTCCCAGCCCCTAGCAACCACCATGCTACTTTCTGTCTCTATGAATTTGATTACTCCAAGCACCTTATAGAAGTGGAATCAAAGTGTAATTGTCCTTTTTTCCTGGCTTATTTCACTTAGCATAATGTCTTCAGGTTTTTTCGTGTTGTAACATGTATCCAAATCTCCTTCCTTTTTAAAGCTGAATAATATTCCGTTGTGTCAATATACCATGTTTGTTTATCTATTCATCTGTCAGTGCACATTTAGGTATCCATTCCACATTTTGGCTATTGTGAATAATGCTTTTATAAACATAAGTGTACAAATATCTGTTCAAGTCCCCATTTTCAATTCTTTTGGTTATATAGTCAGAAGTGAAATTACTAAATTATTTAGTAATTCTATGTTTAATTTTTAGAAAACTCCATACTATTTTTCAAAGTGGCTGCACCTTTTTATAACCTACCAGCAATGCACAAGTATTCCAATTTCTCCACATCCTCATTAATACTTGTTATGTTCTTGTCTTTTTTTTTTTTTTAAACAACAGTCATCATTATCTGGGGATTTTTGATGGTCATCACCTGAGGGGTGTTACTGATATCTCTGGATAGATTTCAAGGATGCTGTTAAATATATACTACATACACAGGACAAGTCTCACAACAAAGACTATCCAGCCCAAGAGGTCAATAATGTCAAGCTGAGAAACCCTGCTTATACTTAATTAATTATTTTTTAACAACTTCATGAGTGTAAAATGGCATCTCACTATATATATTAAGATATATATGTATATGTATATATAATCTAATATTTGTTATGAAATAATTGTCAATTCCACATAAATTCTTATTGGAAAATTTGAGTTACATTGATAGACTAAATTTACCAAGTCAACATTTACAATTTAAGTTTTTTTAACCACATATTTATAGAGTAAATGTCTGCATTAATTTAGGTCTTCTTTTACATTTAATATTAATTCATATATTTATCTTCTTCAGCCATGCCACAATTTTAAGAAATTTAAACTGTCCTTGTGTCTTTTTCCCATCTTCTGTAATATTGTTTTTGATATTTAATTTACACTTGTTTAAAAAATTATATATAGTTATTACTATTTTCTATTATTAATGATGAAAGTTTACCAACATTTTGTCAATGTCTGTTTTCATCTTTGCTCCTTGCATCCCACTGCTATATTTATGTATTATTTTCCTTTATATTAAATTTATCTTTAAATTTCTCACAGGGGTTAATAAAGGAAACATCTTGCAAGGCACTAATAATAATAGACAAATTTTATGCAGTTGAATGACAGTCCTGCTGACAGCAACTTTTTACACACAATAATAGGAACCAAAATACAATAGAATGATCTATATAAAGTCTTGAAGAAAATAATTGTCAAGCTAGAATTCCATACCCAAGTAGACTGTCAATTATAGTGAAGACAGAATAAATACATTTCAAATATAATGAGAGTATTTTACCAGTAATTCTTCCCTCTAGCTATTCAACATCAGAGAAAAATAAAACCAGAACGAAGTGTGGTGCAAAAACATTAGTAAAAAAGAATCCGATGGTAGCTGCTGTTTCTTTTTTTATTTAATTTACCCTGCTAGTGACTCAGTGTGTTTTTCAATATGAAGACAAATAGCTTTCCTTAATTCTGGAGAAATCTTAGCCATTACATTTGTGTTCTATTTTTCTGGTACCTAATTCACACCTCTAACCTCTCGTGTTTCTTTTTCTTGTATTCTAAGGGTGCATACTTCAGAGTACCTTATCCTTTACCTATTAGTTATTGTTATATTTTAAAAATTTCACCATTATATGCTTATTTTCTATTTTATTATTTTCATATCTATTATTTCTTTCATTCTATTTTCTTTGAGTTTACTTTGTTTCTGTTGTTTCTCAATTTTTATTTTTGCCTTTTAAAATGGACATTTGTCTTTTTTTTAAAGTAAGACTTTATTTAGAGCAGTTTTAGGTTTACAGCAACACTGAGAGGTAAGAGATTTTCCATATATCCCCTGCCCCCACTATTTTTAATTCTCTAATATATTTTATAATTGTTTTTGTGAGCTTATTTTCAGCAAAAGTTATCTTTCTCAGTTGGGTTACAATGATCTGGGTTTAGACGTTCACTGCTTCTAAACCCAGATATTTTTTAGGCTTTTCTTAGTTTTATTATTGCCATTGTTTTTGCAAACTTTATATTCTGCACTGCCATGCAGGCTCTAGATGCACACACTACAAGGATGGTTTCCTGTCTTTCACGTGGTACTTTTGCACACACATCTCAGGTTTGACAGTTATATTCTACCACACATCTGGGTTGGTGATCAGAACTTTTCAAATCACCATCCTTGAATACCTGTAAAATGTAGTACATATACCCTTGAACCTGTTCTAAAGTTTCAGACCTGATTCTCCGCTTAAGGGCTCCCTGTAGTTTCTATGTCTTCTAATTCCAGTAACTGCATGGTTAAACTTTCCTTCTTTTTGGGGGGAACGTGGAAACTCTTTCTTGCTTTTGATACTGGCTACAAGTATAAATGCTTTATAAAATGTTCTATCTAGGAAATATGCATGCTCTCTCTCTCTCTCTCTCTCTCTCTCTCTCTCTCTCTCTCTCTTTCTCCCTCTCTCTTGCTCTCGCTCTATGTTCAGCATACCATGCTCCCTACAAGCCCCCTTCCTCGTTTATTTTCTGCTTTTTTATTTACATGGACAGAATTGTCCAGGGTAAGTGCCTAACACTGGTTAATATATTTAGTAAGTGATAGATTTAAAAGTATAACCTAAATTTCTTGGCTCCATGTTGAGAGATTTTGACTTTCTATGCAATAACACACTATGTACTCTCTCCAACCTATCTTCATTCTTCTCAAGAAAAAAAAAATCAACAATGTATCTCATGCTTCATGGAATTTCAAATTGAATTCACATACATTTTAGACAAATGAGCTATGTTTCTATAAATGCTGTTCATATACCTTATGATTTATCTTAAATTTTAACCCCTTGATTATGTCTGAAATAACAAGATCATTTCGTATACACTCTCTGAAATGGACTGAATGTTTATGTTCTCCCACCAAATTCATATGTTGAGACCCTAATCGCAATGTGATTTTATATGGAGGTGGGGCCACTGGGTAATTAAGTCATGAGGATGGAGCCTTCATGAGTGAGATAAGTGTCCTTGTAAGAAGAGACCTGAGAGCTAGCTAGTCCTCTTTCAAACATATAGAGATAATCAGCAACCTGAAACCCAGAAAAGCATCCTCACCAGAACCTGACCATTCTGGCACCCTGAGCTCCCTGATCTCAGACTTCTAGCCTCCAGAGATGTGATGAATAAATTTCTCCTCTTGAGAAGCCATCCGGTTTATGGTACTTTGTTATAGCAGTTCATGCTAAGATACTCTATCTTCTATGATAAATGAGAAACATTTTTTTAACTCAAAGTATAGTTGAGGAACAAATAAAAAGTGAAAATTTCCACTTTTACCAAATTAATTTGAAAAATGGTAAGAATTATTGTGTATGTAATACTTTTAAAGTCACTGTATTATATGCTGACAACAAATACAAAAATTTATGTGATATTAGCAAAGTAGTAAAGAAATAACAATAACAAAAATGGCAACACTTGTTTTTCAACAGAAACCAACTCCACAAATTTGTGTATAGTTGAGAAATGTGTGTCTGATTCTTCAAAGGAAAAATTACATCATATTCTGTCATATTCCCATAAAACTTCTGTGGACTTTTATACAGAAGGCAAAAATTGTTGTTATAAGGCTTCAGTGAACCACACTGTTGAATTTTTAAGACTACTCTGGGACTTACAGCTAGTAACAATAAGGTTTCAAGACAAATTTTCTTACCATGATCAGGTCAGTAACTTGGCCATAGAAGTCAAATAAAAGTAATGCAAAAGTAATTCTAAATGAAAGCTAAACCAGGGTTTAGGAAATTGGTTGTTGTGTCTTTCAAAATTAGAAAAAGAGAAGAAATGAAAAACAGTGAAGAGAAAAATATTTAAAAAGAGAATAAGAGGACTGAAAATTGTAAGTTATTATATAGCAACTTGAATTGTGTAATAAACAAATTTATTAGAAGCACAGAGTTTCTTTCTTAGTCAATTATTCAGTTAATGCTTGTCTGTTTTGTTCCACACATGCTTGAGTGTGGTAATGTGTTGTTTAGTGTCTGTATTAATGAAAGTATTGTCTGGGGTGTGTAGTGTGTGTGATGTGAAGATATGTTGGTGAACAAACCCGATTCAACTTATTCACCAATGTGTCCTCAGAACCTAGACATATTACCCTTAAATTAATATAGATTAAAATTTAATAGGTAAGTAAATATATATGGGTACAGGGTTGAAATCTGCCAGATATCCAAGGAGAACCATATTAATTTATTTCCAAAGAGCATTGTTTTATTTTGCTCATAAATTTTCAATAAGGTTGCTGGGGCAACTCCCCTGTTTGCTGGGTAGCATCAGCTAGGGTGAACCAAAGCATGGCTGGATATAGGATTCAGATAAAGGTTCACACATGCATGTGCCTGGCAGTTGATGTCCCCTCTCAGCTTGGAAGTCAACTAGAGTTCTATGCTGAAAAACCTGCACATGACCTCTAGAAGCACCTGCCCTGTATTGTCTATTATGATGATGTTTTAAAAAAATCCAAAAAAAGTGCATGCCACATATAGAATAGAATATGGAAGTGAATCCAAATCTAAGAATTATTTAATAATGTCTTTATTTCCTGGTTACATAACAATGTATTACCTAAACCATGAATGAGTGCTGTTGTTGTTTTTTAATTTTATCATTAAAGGCACTATACAAAGCCTTCTTTATTAAGATATGCATTATGATATTTATTAACATATATTTAATAGCATTATGGAAAGTCAGCATTGTAAAAGTAATTAGGTTATTTATAGCCAGCTCCCTCATTTTATAAATAAGACTCAGAATAATAATGTGACTTTTGATTCAGGAGCTCTAACAATTATATATATTGCATTAACTTAAACAAAACTTATTTACATTAAAAATAAGAATTGTAATATTTGACTACTTTTCCCCTTAAAATGTCTATATATCTGTGAAAAAATAAATGACACTTCATCTTCTTTATTAATTGTTAAATTCACAATAAGGGCGGGGTAAGACATAGTAAAGTAGTGCTGTAGTTATCTGCAGATAAAGGATATCTCCCACCCAAAATTCGGTTTAGCTATTGAAATTAATGATGTCACACATACACATCAAGATGGTATGAAGAGTTACTACTGCATAAAGATTCTTTCTGGGGAGCACAGAGTAACTCCCATGTAGATTCAAAAATGTATTGAGCAGGCAGGGAAAGAAGATTACCTTGGTTTCTTGTTACGGGCTGGGCCAGTGGGGAGGTTTCCCGTGTGCAAGGGCTAAAGGAAGGAACACCTGGGATTTCTTGTCAGCTTGCCCAAATGTGGAACAGGAGGGGAAGAGGAGTGTGAAGCTTAAAAGCTGTGAGCAGTCATCTTTTAAAAATTGAGCCACACTCTTTAATACAAGTAGACACATGATATTTTTTATATATCAGATGTATGCTTTTTTAGACATAATGTGAAGAGCCCTCAAATATCCTCAACTGTGTATTCAGAACACAAGTAAAAATCATCTTTGTACTGAATCATCTCACTTGAGTGAGCACCTGAGTTACAGAGCAAGCCTCTTCCACTCTGTAACAGGCACTGTAGTGCCACTCACCTAATTTGATATATGGTCTCTTTTAATCATCAGAGGGACCTTTGAATTTGAGAAGTATTTATTCCAGTATACAGATCAGGCAAGTAGAAATTAAAAGCAATACTAGTACTTGGTAATTTGGAAATTTGCAGATGTTTCAGGTTGTATTTATGGAAAATATTAACTGTATAGCAATACAGGTGATGATCAACTTGGAAAAAATAACCTAATGCAAATAAATAGATGAAATAAAACCCACCATTAAATTAATAAATATGAGTTCAAACGCTAAAAAAGGTGAGTCAGAAAACTTTCCACTTTTCTTTGTTTTACTCAGCAGGTGGTGCTTTGTTTTGTTCAATGGTGTTTGAATTGAGGCAATGTTATCTTGTTTATCAACAGCTGTTGTCACTGCATTACTTAAAAGATAATTTTTGACAGAGAATTAGGAGGCAGATTGCAAAACATTCCTTATAGAATGTTTAAAATGGAAAACAGCAAAGAAAATCATTTCATTTTAACTACATTTAAATATTGTTCCCTTTTGGAGATTTTGAAAAAAATATCAACTGTTTTTGTATTTTGAATAAGCACAATACATGACCCATTGTTAAAGAAAAAGACACAACTATATAGAAACTATTTGATGTAAATGTAAAAAAAATGTCTCTCTATCAAAAATATAATCTCAGAAAAAATAATGAATTCATATATTATTATATAATTTGTTTTACCAAAGACATGCATTGTATATACCACTTTCTTTCATGTACTCATTAATACTCATTGATTAAAATAAATACTCCAAGTAAAATTCATCTCTTCAAAATGGTCTTTTTGTATGTTTTCTTAGATAAAGACTAATCAATAAGAAAATTATATATCAATATTATCAAAGTTATCTAAATTTTGTCTAAAAGCTATCTAAATTTTGATTTTTCTATATTTTATTGCTACTTCATTTCTTTCTTAAGTATAAAGTATCCTTTGAATACTGCCTCCAAATTCCCCTTGCCTCTTAAATTTTTCTACTATCAGGATATATGTTAAAGGTTATCAGTGTTCCCCATTAAAGGACATTCCATGAAAGCACAATATGTGTGTGTCTGTGTATGTGTGTACATGTAGGCTGTGTAAGCATATATAATGCACTAAGAAATTATATGAATGTGTTATGTAAAGTCTTCCATTATATTAGATATCAAGAAGTTATCAAAGTAATGCTGCATTAAAATCTATAAGCAAATAAAAATAATGGAAATTAAAATACTTTTTATTAAAAGTTGATTTTAACTTCCCTGTTATAAAATTTAAAATGCCTATTAAATATAATTTTTTCAAGGCAATGCTCTTAAAACAAAGCATTGAACATTTAAAACACCTTTGATTTTTAAGCTTTTTAAATGATAAACATTTTGAGCAAGTTTTAGTTATCAAACTTTAGTTGATAAACTTTAGTTAAAAATTTAGTTAGTTCATTTAACTCTTGGAATATCTGTCTCCTATACTGAATTTCTCCACCTCTATAAAACCTAAAAACAAGAAAAAACTAAAACATTGCCCAACTCCTTTTAGAAAAGAGAGAAGAGGACCTTTCCAACTTATTTTTGGGGCTTACTTAGACTGTACCTAATGACAACACATGACAATCAGATTACATTTAAAGAAAGCTGTGGAGGAATATCCCTCATAAAATGTAGACACAGAAATCCTTAAGACAGTGAATTCAAATAATTATTTTTTAAAAATGCATGCCAGAACAAGTAGGTCTTATCCCAGGAATGCAAATTTAGTTCAACATTCAAAATTAATTAATGTGCTTTTCCACATTAATACTATAAAAGATAAATAACATATGATTACTTTAAAAGACACCAAAAAATGCATTTGACAAAACTCTAACAGTCATTCATGATAAAACTTTTTCTCTAAGAATTAAAAGGAATTTTCACAATCTGATAAAAGGCATCTAAGGAAAACTTATTGCTTCAGATTAGTTCATTGTTCAACATGCTCTCAATATGTCTTTTGCTATCTTTACTATTTCCCTCAATATATGATCTCTAGTGAATTAACATATGTAAAGTTTTTGCAGCTGTGTCTGGCATATTATATGTGTTACATAATTGTTCGCTTTTAGTATTTACCCTGAGGCACAGGTCCTTTTTCTTCCTGAAGTATTCCATGTGTGTTCTTATGTAGGGAAATAAGGTATCTTTTATAGTATAACATCTCCTAGTCACACCTTCTAGTGATAAAAGTGTTAAAATCAGTGTCAAGGGAGACATTGTATGTTTTTTCATTAAATCATCCTCGTGCCAGGATTTATCATTATAGTCAATGTAATATTAATATTGTGTTTTAATTTTCTATTGCTCAAAGCTCTTCCCTGCTTTCACTACCTTTAAAGGACTCAACTGATTAGGTAAAGTTCACTCAGGATAATTTTCCTTTTGATTAAATCAAACTTAATAGATTAGATATTTTAATTACATGTGCAAATTCCCTTTATCTTTGTCATACAGCATAATCCAATCATGGGAGTTACATACATCATATTCACAGACTCTACCCACACTCAAAGGAATTATAAAAAGCACATGCACACCAGGGAGTGGCAATCTTCATGGCCATATTACAATTTTGCCTACTACTTATTAGAAAGTCTCTTTTTACTCTGACCTAAAATTCATGTTATTCCTTATTCTACTCCAAGTCATAAGTAACCTACATTCTCCTTTATTCCACCAGTCTTCACTATGTGACCAATAAACTTCAAAGATTGTGGCTGGGGATATGGATTTATGTTGCTGTTATACAGAAAATGAGGTTTACTTTTTTCCCCTCAGTAGAGGTGACTGATAGAGAATCATAGATAATAATAATAAATGTAGTTAATTTCATTATTAATAAAAATAACAACAGTAAATTAATGTTCCCTTATATAGATTACATAATGTGTTAGGTTAACTGATTTTGGTCTCTAAATCACTAAGCCCAATAACAGATGTTCATCATTTTGCTCTACTTGTAGCATGGTAGAATATATTAGTGTTCATCTATCTTCATTACCCTCTCTGTGATACCAGTCCATGCAGGAGTATTATACAGTGTTTCCCTGTTGAACTTTAGACACAGCTATAACATGCTTCATGTAGCTGAATGAGAGTAGAAATGACATATGTTATTTACAGACTGAGGATTTAAGAAATAGTGAATGGTTTACCACATTTTCTTTTCCTTTATTCTGAAATTATAGAAGTATGTATTGAGAGGGAGCCCCATTTGCTATTGCAAAATGGACATATTGGATGAGGAATAATTACATTTTTTGTAAACTGTTGGGATTTTTTTTGATTGTTTGTTATATTAGCATAATTTAACTTTTTTCAACTGTTCTTAGTTGTGGGGCAATTTTGCACATCATTTTTATTATTGTTAATCTTTTTTGATGTCGTTGTGTTCATGTGTGATATATGAAAACACACTTTCATTAGCTTCCTCCCTTACTAAGTTACTTGCAAGTTAATTTTTTTTTTAAATTATGGATCTTCATTTTGTTTACTTCATTCAAATTCTATCACGTGGTGTGGTCACTTTCCTAAATAAAAAAGTTTTTCAAAACTTTGCTTTATTCTAAGTTTCCCGCCTCCTCTTTAATTGGCTTTTATGTATATTTTGTGTGTGTGTGTGTGTGTGTGTGTGTGTGTGTATGTGGGGGGGGGTTGTTTTGATCTCCACCTTAACTCCTTCATCGTTCCTTATAAGCACTGTTTACCACATGTCTTTCTTGATGATGCCTCACTTGCTCTGGCTTCTGACTTTCAATCCTCACCTCACTACAATTCATTTTGGTCATGTCGCGAATTTTTTTCTCATCCTTTTAGCTCTTGAGGATCAACTAGCTTAGCACAGGCATATTAACCTGCATTTTTACCAGGTTCAGCCACAATACTTAACAGATCCTTATACAAACTTGCACGGAGCATCACATTTTTCACACATGCTCTTTTTCTTACAATAGAATCCAGTCATTGTGAAGGGCAGTAGCTCAATGCTCTTTCTGTTTATTGCTCTATCATAACTGTTCAACCTTATCAAGGACAAGTCAATTTATTTTTAAATGTTGAAAGTACTTGTCCTCTGATATGTTGTGAAGCCCTAGTAACATTTTGTTCTTTTGTTCTCACATTTAGATTTATGTAAGAAATGAATAGACCTGGAATCAAGGGAAATTTTAAACTAGCTTACAATATTTTCAGTTCTTATAAAAATATACAATGAAACCTGAGATTTTGTCATTTTAAAATAGAACACCAGGCAAGCTTTGACAGACATATTTCAGGTGTGCCATGCCATTCTTCTGAAGTGAAACATCAACTTTATGTCGACCTAATATTAGTCCTAATCACTAATAATCCTTGGATGACATATCATATCAATGTACCACAAAATGAACTAAAGCACGTGCTTGTACCTACAGAGTCTTAGAAAATGAAATAAAAGTGTTAGGTTTGACCCTGGTGTAAATATCTTGAGTATGGGTTGTCAAAGGAAAAATTTTTTTAAGTTGTTTCAAAAGACACACAGCAGGCTTATTTTTCTCTCTGTAGTATTTTGACACTGGTTATAAAATGTTTGATATTTAAATTTTGAATTTACAAGATAAAATAGACTATAAATTTAATTTTAATGCAGTGATAAACATAAGGCATAGAGTATTCATTAAAATGGCAGGGTTTTGTTTGCATATAACTCTACCTACCTTTAAAATAGCAGTATTCCACAAATATATCCATATGCATTTATTGAGGGCCAGATTATTATATTTTTGTCCTAATTTAACTATAAGAGACATCTTTTCCCTTCCAGTTGCTGATAATTCAGACTCAATTGTGTGTTTGAAGGTAGGAGAGCTGAGACATTCATATTTTCATACCCAATAATAATTCTTTCAAATAAAATTTTAAAATATTGCACTTAAAGAAATAGGAAGGCAAGATTAATACTAATAGAGAGGACAGACTACATTCAGTGAAGTCTTCACAAAAAATAGCATATGATTTTAGAAGGAATTTTAAATAAGAGATGAGAAAAATACATGTAATAAGGTACATGTTATCAGTCTGTGCAGCAGTTCAAGACATGCTACTCCAAAACATGCTGCTTTAGTTTATTGATTATTTTGAGCAGAAGGCATTTGAAAAAACAGCAAATGCAGGGAAAGTCTTTCTCTGAACTCCTGTTATTGGTCCAAAGACAAATCCTCTAAAGGAACCAGATTGTCACAAGTCCCCTCTCCAGGAGTTTCATCAACCAGGAAAGATTGATACTTATCACAGAAGAGGAGACTAAAATTTGATCCCACACCCAGACAAATTTTATCACAAACTCTTGTATCTCCTGTCTACCCTTCTAAAGCCCCCTTTATCTTTCCTAAAAGTGGTATACTCTCTCCTAAGTTACCTCTATCTCCCCTCCCACTCCCCTATTAAGATGGTACATAAGCTCTCCCATGTTTCTGCTTTTTTGGGGGTATTCACTTTTCTTCTGTAACGCCCTCATGCATGTGATATTAAAAATTAATAAACTTATATATCTTTTCTCCTGTCAGTCTGCCTCTTATCAGTTTATTTCATAGAGACAGCTGTTGAACCTAGGAAGGTAGAAAGAAAGTCTTTCCTCCCCTACATCAGCTAGGGCTGCCATAACAAAATACCACAGACTGGTAGCTTAAACAACAGGAATTAATTTTCTCAGAGTTCAGAAGGCTGAAAGACCACAGTCAAGGTGCTGGCAGCATTGGTGTCTCTCCTTGGCGTGAAGACAGCCACCTCCTTGCTGTGTCCTCACATAGCCTTTTCTTTGTGTGCCTGTACCCCTGGAGTCTCTTCCTCTTCTAATAAGGACATAGTCTTATTAGATTAGGGCCCCACCCTTATGATCTCTTTTAACCTTAATTACCTCTTTAAAGACACTATTCCAAATAGTGTCACATTCTACGGTACTAGGGATTAGGGTTTCAACATATGAATTTTAGGGGGGGACATAATTCAGATCATAACAATACATTATAAAGAAATGGACAAAGAAGGATAGTAATGAACTTGGAAAGTTAGGCAGTGATAATGCATATAAAATGGGAAAGATGTATAGGAATATAAGAATGATATTATTTTACACAGTTTGGTTATAATGTTTTCTGTTTTGCCAAGGTGTGTATGTGCGTGTATACATATCCATGTCCTTTGCTTTTTTTTTTTTTTTTGCGGTACACGGGCCTCTCACTGTTGTGGCCTCTCCCGTTGCGGAGCACAGGCTCCGGATGCGCAGGCTCAGCGGCCATGGCTCACGGGCCCAGCTGCTCCGTGGCATGTGGGATCTTCCTGGACCGGGGCACGAACCCGTGTCCCCTGCATCGGCAGGCGGACTCTCAACCACTGCGCCACCAGGGAAGCCCCCTTTGCATTATTTTTAAAATCAGAAACAAGAGCTGAATTTTTATCGAATGACTTTTCATTCATGTAATATGAGGTTTTATTCTAGATTGCCTATTTTCTTAGTAGTTATAGATATAAATTTAACTATTCACTGAATTTCATTTAATATTTCACTCAACATGTCATCATCTGTATTTTTAGGTGTTTCCATTTTTATAATTTTTGGTTTTATTTTTATGATAAGTACTACTTCACAAAATAAATCATTTTCCATCTGTTATTATCAAAAATAGTTTACACAGAATGGCAATTGCTTCCTTTACCTATTACTGCATCACAAATCACCACAGCCTGAAGTGACTTAGAACAGCAATTTACTATTTCTCATAATGCTGTGGGTTGTCAGTATGGATAGGTCTTCTGTGGGTCATGCCTGACGTTGCTCATATGGCCATAGTCCCACGATGCCTTCACTAGGATTGGAGTGTCTCAGATGGCCTGATTCACAGGTCTGGCAGTTGAGACTGATTGTTGGCTGTGGTACCTCTGTTCATCTCCATCTTCCAGGAGGCTCTTCAATTCACCTCCAGATGAATTCTGTTTTCTGCCAGGCACTTAGTGACAAATACAATTCTTTGCCTTCTCTCAAAAAACTTACAGTCCAGTTTGGGATAATTATATGTATTTAGATAAATTATTTTATATGTTATGATAGAAGAATGCATGGTAATATTTTAGCAAAGACAGGAATTTATTTTTTAACTGTTTCATAAAGAAGACACATTTAAAGTGAATTATGAATAATGAGTAGGTTTTCAATAAAGAAACAATGGGTATAAAATTAGTTTTTTTACTCCTTTCCTCTTAAATTTTAGCTTTTCTTGTCATTCTATCATTGGCCTACTTATTTCTACTTCTGAATTCCTTATAATAGGAGCAATTATTGGAATTCAAAACTATAAACCACTGCTAAATGCTAATTATATGTATAGACAGACATATAAACAGGTGAACTTATAGACAGAGAGATTTTTTTCCAGCCAGGACCTGCCTATTAAATATAGGTACAATGATATCTATACCAAATCAAATGTAATAACCTCCACTAGATTTCTGTAAACTTTAGAGGACTTACACAGTGAATAACCTTACTTGCACTAACTTATTCTTTTCTGTTACTTTCTTACTATCTGATATGTGTTTTTTGTTTTTTTTAAAATTATCAATGTCTGGGATCAACCCATCTTGAGCCTTTTATTTAAAAGAATCATTGTTCAATTAATTTCCATAAGTTTGTATTTAGCTTAATATTATATCAAATTATTAATACCTAATCATGGTTTTGAATACTAAACAAAGTATTTCAGGTAATAAGTAAACATTAAAAGTTGCCAGATGCACAGTCAATATGATTAAATTAAGTATATTTCTGAATAGTAGTATCAAACAATTTAAAAGTAAAATTTTAAATACCATTAATAACATCAAAAATATAAAATCAACAGAATACATTTGAGAAGATTTTTAAAACCTACAATAAAGAGTATAAAACATTGCTGTAAAAACATTAAAGAAGTTCTAAATAATTGAACAGATACCAAATTTGTGAAAACATTGTAAAAGTATCAATTTTCCTCATATTCTTATACAGTCACTAAAATCTCAATGAAAATGTCTAAGATTTTTTTAACTTTTGTAGAAAGTGAGAAGGTGATTCTAAGATTTAGTTTGAAATGCAAAGAACCTACAGTAGTCAATATATTCTTGAGGAAGAATAAAATTGGAGGACATACATC
>NW_021703768.1:23931212-23936185 GCF_005190385.1 Monodon monoceros | reverse complement strand
TTAATCATATTGACTGTGCATCTGGCAACTTTTAAAGTTTACTTATTGCCTGAAATACTTTGTTTAGTATTCAAAACCATGATTAGGTATTAATAACTTGATATAATATTAAGCTAAATACAAACTTATGGAAATTAATTGAACAATGATTCTTTTAAATAAAAGGCTCAAGACGGGTTGACCCCCAGACATCGATAATTAAAAAAAAACCCCACATATCAGATAGTAAGAAAGTAACAGAAAAGAATAAGTTAGTGCAAGTAAGGTTATTCACTGTGTAAGTCCTCTAAAGTTTACAGAAATCTAGTGGAGGTTATTACATTCCGGAGTTTGATTCGGTATAGATATCATTGTACCTATATTTAATAGGCAGGTCCTGGGTGGAAAAAAATCTCTCTGTCTATAAGTTCACCTGTTTATATGTCTGTATATACATATAATTAGCATTAGCAGTGGTTTATAGTTTTGAATTCCAATAATTGCTCCTAGTATAAGGAATTCAGAAGTAGAAATAAGTAGGCCAATGATAGAATGACAAGAAAAGCTAAAATTTAAGAGGAAAGAAGTAAAAAAACTAATTTTATGCCCATTGTTTCTTTGTTGGAAACCTACTCATTATTCATAATTCACTTTAAATGTGTCTTCTTTATGAAACAGCTAAAAAATAAATTCCTATCTTTGCTAAAATATTACCATGCATTCTTCTATCATAACATATAAAACAATTTATCTAAATACATATAATTATCCCAAACTGGACTGTAAGTTTTTTGAGAGAAGACAAAGAATTGTATTTGTCACTAAGTGCCTGGCAGAAAACAGAATTCATCTGGAGATGTATTGAAGAGCCTCCTGGAAGATGGAGATGAACAGAGGTACCACAGCCAACAATCAGTCTTCAACTGCCAGACCTGTGAATCAGGCCATCTGAGACACTCCAGTCCTAGTGAAGGCATCCTGCGACTATGGCCATATGAGCAACGTCAGGCATGACCCACAGAAGACCTATCCATACTGACAACCCACAGCATTATGAGAAATAGTAAATTGTTGTTCTAAGTCACTTCAGGCTGTGGTGATTTGTTATGCAGTAATAGGTAAAGGAAGCAATTGCCATTTGTGTAAACTATTTTTGATAATAGCAGATGGAAAATGATTTATTTTGTGAAGTAGTATTTATCATAAAAATAAAACGAAAAATTATAAAAATGAAAACACCTATAAATACAGATGATGACATGAGTGAAATATTAAATGAAATTCAGTGAATAGTTAAATTTATATCTATAACTACTAAGAAAATAGGCAATCTAGAATAAAACCTCATATTACATGAATGAAAAGTCATTCGATAAAAATTCACCTCTTGTTTCTGATTTTAAAAATAATGCAAAGGGGGCTTCCCTGGTGGCGCAGTGGTTGAGAGTCCGCCTGCCGAGGCAGGGAACATGGGTTCATGCCCCGATCCGGGAAGATCCCACATGCCGCGGAGCGGCTGGGCCCGTGAGCCATGGCCGCTGAGCCTGCGCGTCCGGAGCCTGTGCTCTGCAACGGGAGAGGGCACAACAGTGAGAGGCCCGTGTACAACAACAACAAAAAAAAGCAAAGGACATGGACATATATACATGCACATACACACTTTGGCAAAACAGAAAACATTATAACCAAACTGTGTAAAATAATATCATTCTTATATTCCTATACATCTTTCCCATTTTATATGCATTATCACTCCCTAACTTTCCAAGTTCATTACTATCCTTCTTTGTCCATTTCTTTATAATGTATTGTTATGATCTGAATTATGTCCCCCCCCCTGCTAAAATTCATATGTTGAAACCCTAATCCCTAGTACCATAGAATGTGAGACTATTTGGAATATTGTCTTTAAAGAGGTAATTAAGGTTAAAAGAGATCATAAGGGTGGGGCCTTAATCTAATAAGACTATGTCTTTATTAGAAGAGGAAGAGGCTCCAGGGGTACAGGCACACAAAGAAAAGGCTATGTGAGGACACAGCAAGGAGGTGGCTGTCTTCACGCCAAGGAGAGACACCAATGCTGCCAGCTCCTTGACTGTGGTCTTTCAGCTTTCTGAACTCTGAGAAAATAAATTCCTGTTGTTTAAGCTACCAGTCTGTGATATTTTGTTATGGCAGCCCTAGCTGATGTAGGGGAGGAAAGACTTTCTTTCTACCCTCCTAGGTTCAACAGCTGTCTCTATGAAATAAACTGATAAGAGGCAGACTAACAGGAGAAAAGATACATAAGTTTATTAATTTTTAATATCACATGCACGAGGGTGTTACAGAAGAAAAGTGAATACCCCAAAAAAGCAGAAACATGGGAGAGCTTACATTCAAGAAGAAAACAAATATGTGGTATGTCAGTGGAATTATCTAAAGCTGACTCTGTCTTGAATAAAAGCAAGACTAGACTAGGAACAGTCTAAAATAGACATTGTGAAAAAAACAGGGAAAAGAATTATTTATTTTACATTCTTTATTCTAATATTTTAATCTACTCTATACTATACTATACTAAATTTTATAAGGTGTGAAAATAAATAAAAGACAACTTCATTTAAAACATTATCAGGAAGTTTAGAAGGGAGAGCTCTCATGCACATACCAGCCTGAATAATCAGAAGGAAGAAGGAAGAGAAGCAATTTTTAAAAGGTCTTTTTGTATAGAATTCTTTGTGTAACATTCTCTGGGTTTCAACTTTTTATCCATGATGTTAAGAACGTTATTTTTCTTCTGGTATGAGGGAGGACATTTTTTACATGGGAATTTCATCTCCTGCTTTTAAGAAAAGGAAAGAATGTCTATTTATGTCTTCTGGCCATTTTTTAACTGGATTGATTGTTTTTATGATATTGAGCTCCATGAGCTGTTTGTATGTATTGGAGATTAATCCTTTGTCCATTGTTTCATTTGCAAATATTTTCTCCCATCCTGAAGGTTGTCTTTTCATCTTGTTTATGGTTTCCTTTGCTGTGCAAAAGCTTTTAAGTTTCATTAGGTCCCATTTGTTTATTTTTGTTTTTATTTTCATTACTCTAGGAGGTGGGTCAAAAAAGATCTTGCTGTAGTTTATGTCAAAGAGTGTTTTTCCTGTGTTTTCCTCTAAGAGTTTTATAGTGTCTGGTCTTACATTTAGGTCTTTAATCCATTTTGAGTTTATTTTTGTGTATGGTGTTAGGGAGTGTTCTCATTTCATTCTTTTACATGTAGCTGTCCAGTTTCCCCAGCACCACTTATTGAAGAGACTGTCTTTTCTCCACTGTATGTTCTTGTCTCCTTTGTCATAAATTACGTCACCATATGTGCATGGGTTTATCTCTGGGCTTTCTATCCTGTACCATTGATCTATATTTCTGTTTTTGTGCCAGTACCACACTGTCTTGATTACTGTAGCTTTGTAGTATAGTTTGAAGTCAGGAAGCCTTATTCCTCTGGCTCTGCTTTTCTTTCTCAAGATTACTTTGACTATTCAGTGTCTTTTGTGTTTCCATACGAATTGTAAAATTTTTTGTTCTAATTGTGTTAAGAATGTCAGTGGTAGTTTGATAGGGATTGCATTGAATCTGTAGCTTGCTTTGGGTAATATAGTCATTTTCACAATATCGATTCTTCCAATCCAAGAACATGGTATATTTCTCCATCTGTTTATGTCATCTTTGATTTCTTTCATCAATGTTTTATAGTTTGAGTACAAGTCTTTCGCCTCCTTAGGTAGGTTCATTCCTAGGCATTTTATTTTTTTGTTGCGATGGTAAATGGGATTGTTTCCTTAATTTCTCTTTCTGATTTTTTGTTGTTAGTGTATAGGAATGCCAGAGATTTCTGTGCATTAATTTTGTATCCTGCAAGCGGAAGACCTAAATAGATATTTCACAAAAGAAGACATACAAATGGCCAAGAGGCACATGAAAAGATGCTAAAAATCACTAATTATTACAGAAATACAAGTCAAAACTACAATGAGGTATTACCTCACACCAGTCAGAATGGCTATTATCAAAAACTCTAGAAACAATAAATGCTGGAAAGGGTGTGGTGAAAAGGGTACACTCCTGCATTGTTGGTGGGAATGGAAATTGATACAGCCACTATGGAGAACAGTATGGAGGTTCCTTATAAAACTAAAAATAGAACTACCATATGACCCAGCAATCCCACTACTGGGCCTATATCCTGAGAAAACCGTAATTCAAAAAGATACATGTACCACAATGTTCATTGAAGCTCTATTTACAATAGCCAGGACATGGAAGCAACCTAAATGTCCATCAACAGATGAATGGATAAAGAAGATGTGGCACATATATACGAGGAATATTACTCAGCCATAAAAAGAAACGAAACTGAGTTATTTATAGTGAGGTGGATGGACCTAGAGTCTGTCATACAGAGTGAAGTAAGTCAGAAAGAGAAAAACAAACACCATATGCTAACGCATATATATGGAATCTAAAAAACAAAAATGGTACTGATGAATCTAGTGGCAGGGCAGGAATAAAGATGTAGACATAAAGAATGGACTTGAGGACACAGGGTGAGTGGGGAAGCTGGGGCAAAGTGAGAGTAGCATTGATATATATACACTACCAAATGTAAAATAGCTAGTGGGAAGCAGCTGCATAGCACAGGGAGATCAGCTCGGAAGCAGCTGCATAGCACAGGGAGATTGTGCTTTGCAACCTAGAGGGGTGGGATAGGGAGGGTGGGAGGGAGGCTCAAGAGGGAGGGGTTATGGGGATATATGTATGCATATGGCTGATTCACTTTGTTGTCCAACAGAAGCTAACATACTATTGTGAATCAATTATATTCCAATAAAGGTCTATTAAAAAAAGAAGCAGAAAAGGAAGATCCCTCCCTGCCCCAGCAACAATGCACTGACCACCAGTAAGAAACTGCCACAACCTCGAACTCCTGTTCTTCTCCAGTGAAATTTTATTCAAAACAA
>NW_021703768.1:23926489-23931187 GCF_005190385.1 Monodon monoceros | reverse complement strand
CTCTCCAGTTCCTCCAAAACCTAGTAGAAATTGACCTTCCTTTTGTCTCTCACACTTGCCAATGATTCACTATATCTTGCCTGCCCCAGAACTGCAATTCCCTGCTTTCAGATTACACCCATTTTGCTGTGTAAGTAACTGGCTATGTTACTTTTTGAGGTTGACATTGTCAATTTCAAACCCCTGCTACTTCTGTGAGAAATAAAAACTTTCATTTACTGGGAAGTTATCTTATAGTATAAGATTGCGAATGATGATAAAGAGTAAATAGATCCAATTTCTCTCAGATATATGTGAAATAAGCAAAATAAAACAGAAAGGTAGTATGTTTATTCCTTGATAGTTTATATCTTAAAAATCCATTACCATAAGGTAGATGGACATAGAATCTATGATGATTAAAAACATATATGAGTAAATTGCTTATCACAGCATTCTGATTTCAGATAAATAGAAATCAGGTGATAATTTCATATCAATCATTCTATGTCTTTGATATTTTAAAAAGAACAAATTGTTTGCCTTAATTTCACAGCATTTATGTTACCTATCATTTAATTGGTTAGGTACTAGGTGATTTTTAAAGTTGTATATATGTGATAGAGTTTACTGTCCCAGTAAGGGAATGCACTATACATTTTGATGCAGTCATACACTAGAAACATGAGAGTTACTTAAATGAAAAGGAACAAAAGTAAAAATGAATGTTGAGTTAAAAAGAAAAGATAAATATCAAAATTAGAACAATAGTTTTTCACTGGTTATATAAGAAAGGAGGGCTTGTCGTATGGCCTGTTACACCTTCCACATTTATTTCTAACAAAACGACACTTGCAGCAACTATTGTGAAGTTTTATACCTGATAAATCTAGATAAATGGTGCTCTATATTTATGTACTTTTAGCATGTTTAAATATTATATGATTAAATTCTTTAAAAATGACAATTTTGTATTTCAATTTTCTTGAAAATTTCTGCCAAATTGAATTTAAGAATCTAGTAATGATTTTTCAGTGTGAAATGATTTTATACCAACTCCATAGATAAACATAGATATTCCATACATCTGCACCAAGCCTTTCCTTTTATGTTCGAGATTCTTGCTAGCTTTATCTTTGTCTCTAGGGATGTATAATATCATTCTAAATAGAAAAAAATGTACCCATGTACAATGTATACGTCTTCCATATAGCACTATCTTAAAATGTTTTAATCGAAAATATAACTGTAATATCAAAAATGCAACCAATATAAGTATATAGTTTCAATTAATTGCACATAGTGAAACACTTAATAACACCTAACACAGTCTAGAACAGTACTTTCAAAAAGTTCTCCCCACCTTCCCTTCCAAATACCATTACCTTTATTTCTAATAACTTCGATATTTTGTCGGGTCGTTGTGTGGGGGTGTGTGTAGCATTATGCAGTGGTGGGGGTTGTTGTGTATGTATGTGTGTTGCGTGCAAGTATGTAAGGGTCTCCTTTAGCCCCCTTATGGGGTTTGTTTTGATGATATTCATCAGGGATGTTGCTATAACATATTCATTAATTTACTTTGATTTATGATTTCATGTATAGGAATTATTACAGTTTATTATTCATTACATTGGTTTGATAGATATTTGATTTGCTTCATTTTAGAACAATTGAACATATAAAGGCTCCCATGTGTTATTTTTGTTTTGCTCTTGATGACATATTGATATTCTGCATTCTATTTGGTACCTATCATTGGATAAAATTTTGGTGCATGGGGGGGGTTGTCACCAATAGATCGTAGCCAGTTTTCCATTTTTACGCTGCCACATTGTAGCTCCATCAGTGATATAATTTTTTTTCAATCTTTTTTTCTTCCTCTTTAGAAGCTTAGTCATTAGATCCAAAGTCACATTTTTTTCACTCTCTTCTCAAATGAGGAAGGTTTCATTTACAGTTTTTTCATGTTACCCTGTGTCTCACATTTGACCTAAATATTACCCTTACATTTTACCAGTTGGATTCTTTCAATCTGTCTTCTTCTGTAAATAATGCTGATTTTTCAGTCATGGTTCAGTCAGGAGATAAACCATGCGGTACGTGGAATGGGTGCAGTTTATCAAAAGAATTCATACCTAGTAACAGGTGAATGGAGTAAAGAATGCAGTAATACCTAATAGAGAAAGCAGCCACTACTCTTAGGGGTGATATCAGTGCAAAAGTTCCTCCCTCACTCCCACCCCCAAAACACCACCCCCCACCCCAAACTGAGGCTCAGAACCCCCTGGTGGCGCATGGCTGTAGCCCAGCAGATAGTGGAGAAGTTCACTGAAGTTCCACAGGAGGATGCCAGCAAGCAGAGAACTGCCTCCTATATGTAGAGGAAACTCATGGGGAGCTACATTTGGGGTAGGTGGAGTGGGTCCTGAACTCGCAGGGAAGTGGCTGGAACACCCATTGGGATGTTGCTTAACTGAGGTCCACAGTACTTGCTGGGAAACTGCCTGCAGGATGCACTAAGGCTCACTCCAACTTTATTATTTAAAAATTTATTTCTGATTACAAATGCAATATGAGGTCAATATTGGAAAAATGTGGAATCAGAATAGGATAAAATAGGGAAAACCACAGCTCTCAAAAGCATTTAAAAGTAACTTTTACAGAGTATATATATCCTACACGTAGATTGTATAGATTGTACAAAAATTGTGTTTTAGAGGATGGTAACACGATATGTGTTTATATTCAATAATGTAAGTCATTCCATTTTTTTCTATTTAATAAGGTAGTCTTGGCTATGTTCACCTACTTGATTTTTAATATAAATATTATATTCTACTTGTCAGTTTTCACACATACCAACACAAACACAACTGGATTTTGAAATGTCTGGCACTTTTTGGTCATTTAACATTAAAGGAAATACTTTTGATGGACTTTGTTTTTTTACACACTCCTTATATATTACTTTAATAGCATTAGAATAATATACTTTGTGAAATAAAAAATTACTAATTCCTAGTTTTGAAATTCTGTTTCCAGGTTTTCATTTTGTAGAAGTATGATGAACAGTTCTATGCATAAAGGTGATCTGAACTGTTTTTAAGATTCTTCAATATAGTGTCTATAAAGTTGAACTGAGAGGCAAAAGTCATGCATTATCAAAGCTCATAGAAAATTGCTGTCTTGTATATCATTTAAAAATATTTTCCATTTTAACCATCAGTATGTGTGAGGATACCACAGACTATCTCTAAGAGAGTATGCCTTAGCATTAAGTTTTCTTTTTTGTTGTTTCAAAACACCATGTAAGTATAATTTTTCAGACTTTGAATAGAAAAGATATTACAGTTTGTGTGTGTGTGTGTGTGTGTTTTCTGTGCTTGTGAGGGCAAGAGAGACAGAGACAGATACTAAGGATTGTAAAGGCGGCACAACTATCTCATTTTCAGCTTTTAGCTATATAAAGAATCAAAGTACTAATTCTGAAAAATCAAAATTATGCCCTAAATGATACAAATTATAATTCATAAGCTTAATATAATTTATTATTTTTATTGTTCTCAATTCACTCAGATAATGCACATACAATTATAGGGCTACTATGCAAGGTTCTTTTCAGAACAGCAAGGACTAGATGATTTCATAGCAACTTATTGTAATGCAATAATCCGGGAAGTTTTCTGAAAGCACAAATTTGAGTATGTTAAAATAGTTTCAAATTTTATTTTCCTTGGACGAAAGCTGCTTTTACAGTGCAAATGTATTTTAATTATAAATCTACACTTAAATATCATATTAAAGGGAAACTATTTTTACTGTTACATGCCAGGGGGTAAATAATATTAATGCTAAATGCATACCTTTTAAGAAAAGAATAAAATGGACTATGATATGTCTTTGTTTAAGCACAAAGTTCCAAAGCTCTCCAATTGTCCTTTGGATGAAAGTTGAATCACATTTTCTTTGCTATAGAATCAAATCTGAGCATTTCAAGAGGTAAACAGTGATTCTTTGATGCCTTACTTCAAAGCATTCAGAGGAAATTAATCAAATTAATCCATCCTTCTTTCCACTTGTAACAAAAATTATTCACTGCTTTGGACTCAAGACATTTCACAAGACCCTAATGAGTATTGGGAAGGAAAAAAAAGTATTAAATGGTGGCATTAAGGAGGAGACTGTAAAGCACTGAATATTCTTTTTTTTAATGCCAGATTGGAAATGTAATTGAGTGAAGCAGGCCCCGGGTGGTTGGAAGCACTGCAAAGTGCATGGCCCGCCTAAAGGTGGAAGCTGCTACCCAGCAACCATGGATCATTGCCACATTGGAATTCAGAACCAGGTTTGGCAGATATTCCAGTGTTTGTGGAAAGGAAGAAATTCATATTTTAATGTGCGCTCTCTAAATTTTTGAGTGTTGATGTTAACAAAAAAAAGTCCTTGTGAGCTGAATCAAATAAGTCAGGAAGTTCCTCCTTGTTAAATGAAAAAGCATTATGTGCTTGACCTTGGTCTTGCCCCTCCCCAATTTTAATCAAAGTCCTTAAAAGCATTTAGAAAATATTTAAGTGACAGTTATTTCTTATGTCAATTTTTCCTTGAGGAGCATCAAGAGAAAAATGTATTTCCTTCCAAAAGCCATTGGTTGAAGACGAAGCAACTCGAATCATTTGGCTAATATGATTGTTTATATATTTCCCAATAATCAAATAATTG